>NW_020664393.1:71918078-72170665 GCF_002925995.2 Terrapene triunguis | reverse complement strand
GGGGGGGGGTGGAAACCCAGAGAGACAAAGGGTTCCCGCCTTATGCAAAAGATATATAAAGGGGTAGAACAGAAGAGGGAAAGAGAGGAGCCATCATGGAGAATCCCCTAGATAACACCTAAGCTGGAACAAGAGTTGTACCAGGGGAAAGAATTGTGCCCAGGCCTGGAAGGTGTCCAGTCTGAGAAAAACTTACTGAAGCATCTCTGAGGGTGAGATTATCTGTATTTAGTTTGATTAGGCATAGATTTGCGCATTTTATTTTATTTTGCTTGTGCCTTACTTTGTTCTGTCTGTTACTACTTTGAACCACTTAAATCCTACTGTCTGTATTTAATAAAATCACTTTTTATTTAGCAATTTACTCAGAGTATGTATTAATACCTGGGGGAGCAAACAGCTGTGCATATCTCTCTATCAGTGTTATAGAGGGCGAACAATTTATGAGTTTGCCCTGCATAAGCTTTATGCAGGGTAAAACGGATTTATCTGGGTTTAGACCCCATTGGGAGTTGGGCATCTGAGTGCTAAAGACAAGCACACTCCTGTGAGCTGTTTTTGGGTAAACTTGCAGTTTTGGGACAAGTAATTCAGACCCTGGGTCTGTGTTGAAGTGGACTGGAGTGTCTAATTCGGCAAGACGGGGTGCTGGAGTCCTGAACTGGCAGGGAAAACAGAAGCAGGGGTAGTCTTGGCACATCGGGTGGCAGCTCCCAAGGGGGTTTCTGTGATCCAACCCGTCACAACATGATCACATACTATTTTTTCCATAGGACCCCTCCCTCATTAAGTACACAGAATGACTGATGCTCACTTAATGAGCAGCTCTTCAATATTTTGTTTTATCTTCATAGAACAAAGTGTGGCCCCTGCCTTATTTACTGCGTACTATTTAAACCCTACTCTGGAGACAGAATTATTTCTTCCCCTCTGGGCTTTCTCTGGCACTCATCACTATAACAATCTGAGTGCTTCACAAATATTAATAAATTAATTTTCACAAAACCCTTCTGAGATGAGGGGATATTATTATTCTCATTTTACAGTTGGGGAACTGAGGCACTGAGACTACGGTCAAAAACATCCATAATTTTGGGTGCCCAATTTGAGATGTCTAGGACCTGATTTTTGAGAGTACTTAACATTATATAGCACTTTATTTGTTCAAAGCACAGCTGCCATTGACTTCAGCTGCAGCTGTGATTGCTCAGCACTTCTGCAAATCAGAGTCCAGGGTCTCAAGTTACGTACACAGAAAATGAGGAACAGTTAGTGGCCACCTGTGAAAAGTTTGGTTTAAGCAGCTTGACTAACATCCCACAGAAACTTTGTGCCAGAAGTAGAAGTGGAATCCAATTATCCAGTCAATGTTCAACTGCCTTAACAATGAAACCTCGTCCTGCAATCCCCTGCCACATTCACTGTACACCTTCCAGCTTCTGCAGCAAATGAAGCAGAGGTCTTACAGACAATAGTCTCCTTTACTGTACCACCCTGATTCGACACAATCTCCAAAGCAGATCCATCCTGTGCATTGAATGAGGCAAAGGTCCGTTAGAAAAATAGTGTGTTGATCATGTCACTAAAGTTTGTATCATAATGCATAGCACATACAGGGCAAATTTAAGTTGCAAAGGCAATCTTAGTTATGGTATTTCCTAACTTTTGAGTTCTTGACTTTGCTACTTTAATATTATTTTAACATAGTTTGTGTTTGTCTGCAATTGCCTAGGTTTTTTAAAAAGGCAAACTGAAAAAAAATAGAAATTCCATCATGTGGCATCATATTTACGTCCATATAGACCAGGGATCGGCAACCTTTGGCACTTAGCCCATCAGGGAAATCCGCTGGTGGGCCGAGACGGTTTGTTTACCTGCAGCGGATTTCCCTGACGGGCTGCGTGCCAAAGGTTGCCGATCCCTGATATAGGTCATCAGCAGGGTTGGCGCCTTTAGCTCCATCACATCAGATCAAGTGATCTGGGCCCAGCAGCGGGGTGGGCGGGGTGTTAGAGGAGTGTCATTGAGAGCACAGGAGAGACAGTCATCTTGCTCTCAGTTCAGGTCTCTGGAGCTCGAACCAGCCCAGCCCGCAGCAGCCCAGAGCAGGAATTGCAGGGAGAGTCCTGCTCAGCCCAGATGATGCTCAGTGAGGATGGAATCTTCAGATATTTTAGCTGCTAAAATCTAAGGAGTCTCCATTGAGCATGTGCAAATGGCAATTTTTCAGAGGCTTGTAACTTGGCCAAATTTGTGTGTATTTACATGGGGACAGCAAAAGCAACATATCTGATACTAAGGTCACCACCTGCCAAATTTCAAATCCCTGCTCCAGAGCATGGGGACGCTAGAGCTGTTCAACAAAATCACCAGGATTTTTAACATGGGCAAAACAACATTTTTCTCCTTGCCTTGTTCTCAGAAATGGCTGAACCATTTTGGCTGAAATTAAAGTAGACTAATACATAAATAATGCAGCCTGAGGCAGACACCCAGCATGGAAAATTTGAGCCCAAATGGTTGTGGTTTGGCAAAGTTAAAAGCAACTGAAAACAAGGTTTTCTAATGCAAAGTGTCTGGCACCCTTAATGATAGGCAGTGCTACCACTGCTGCCGGTAATATATTTTACTTACCTTGTCATCGATTTGCACTTAGAATACTCCATTGACCTCAGTGGGAATTCTGCAAAGGAAATGGTTTCAGGAGCAGGTTTGCTCCCTGGATAGTCTGTGGGATTTCCGTCATTGACTTCATTGGGGACAGAATCAGGCTTCTGCTTTGTAAGTGAATGGTATGCTGAGAAACCCCTTCTCCCCATGCACCCACACAGGAGGGTAGCTGTACAATAGGGTGGGCAAAGGACATGGCTGCAACCTTCATGAGAGATGAAACAAGGGCCACTGCACCCCGCAGGGCCTCTGCAGGCATTACAGTTTAGACAGGTATAATGCCTCCAGGCACCACCATTTAGCAGAGCTCCACCCTCCCTCCCTCAGCCTCTTCAGAGGTGTAATTTGGAGTGCGTGTGCTTCAGTTGCGTTGGCACAATCCACACAGACATTGCAGGCCATAATATATGCAGGGCGCGAGCCAAGAAAGATTTGTGCAACAGACCATAACAGTTCCAAAGCTCCCATTATGCGGAGTGTGGGGTCAGTCATTCACACTCCTAGCAGACCTGGATACATGGTTCACTGCTGTGGCTCTGAAAGGGCCAGTGTGCACAGTGGTGTCAGTTTTTGTGCGCTTCTGAACAGGGATTTAAAAAAAAATGCTTAGGTTTAGAAACAACAAACATAGACACTGAAGAAGAAATCTGTGCCGAGTAACATTCAGCATTGGGTATGAACTGACAGATGTGGGGCAGCTCAGTCTCAGATGACACGGAGCCAGCATCCTGGATCCAAAGAGCCCACCCCAAACTCTGGGGTGAACAAACTCTGGATTCAAGTTTGGTGACCTAGGGACCCACAATTCTCTCCCTGCTTCAGTGGGGCAGTAATTCACTGCTGGCCTAAGCCAAGCAGCAAATTATTACCCCTTCTACAGCTCAGCACTGATGGCTGGTGGCCAGGCTCCATCTATTCCCTGCCCACCTGCTTGGGGGTGGAGGGGTGTAAACTTGCACACAGCACCCATTACCTAGCCATGCATGCTCAGACCCCTGGTCCAGGTAGACCATATACACATACGTGTTTGTGTGTGTGTGTGATGGGTCCCCTTACATTAGTTAGAGGGGGAGATGAGGAATCCTCCACAGGAGCTGGCTTAAACCAGTTCATGGTGAAACACTGCAGAGTGCAAGCTTATAATTCACAAAAATACTGGTCATTTTCTACTTTTAACAAACCATTTGAAAGGGAGAACCAGGTTAGAGCTGGTCCAAAGGCACCTATGGAGATGGTTTTATTCTCCTCACTCCTACAATTTTAAAAGAAGCCCTTCCCCATTCCTCTTCTTTCCCCTCATTGTGTTACTATTCTGGGGAGCCAGGGAGTTTGAGAGGTTAAAAAAGTGTTGTCAAGAGAGTGATTATAATAGGGATTAATGTAGCTGGGAGCCAAGGTTCAGTAACCTCTCTGTGCCTCTGAGCTAGTGTTATGTCAGACACAGTAGCTTTACCAAGAGAGTTTAGAGTATGTATTTTTATTGTCTTTCATTGCCAAAAACGGCTGACCCAGAGAAGCCTCACTGTATAAGCAGTGGAAGGCAATGTATTCTGAAATCATTTCTATTCTCTCTAATTTGTCACTCACTGGTACTATTTATTTTACGTTTACATTTTAAAATTAGTTCATTGTGTCCTGAACCATTATCCCAAAATCCAAATTGAAAAACTTCCAAACTATAGGATTTATTTAAAAAAAATGCAAAACACTTGCAAAATTTAAGCTCATTGTACAGAATAATTTAAAATTATTAGAGGGCTTCATATTTTTATAAGTACTTGAATGTAGGGAGTGATTAGATTTTAGCGTACATATGCAGTATGGAATAATTTTACAGCTACTGTTTTTCTCTTTAAATGGGATACTGTCAAGTGAAATTTGGTCCAAAATTTAGGTTTTGATAAAAGACAAGCTTTGACATAAAAACCCATCAGGTCAAAATAAGATAATTTTTCCTCTATAAATTTAATTAAAAGAAAAGCCAGACCCTTCAAGTGTAGCCCAGCAAATGTTTGAGATTTCCCATATGGACTGAAAAAGAGTTTTATATTGGAACTCAGCACAGTTTTTTGGAGTGTGTTTCTGAGACTGCTCCTGTTTTGGAATTCTACTCATGCCTTGTTTGAATGAAATTTTTTCCCTTTATGTAGCAAAAGGCAAAGTTAGCGCCGTTGGAACATTATAGCAGAGCTGTCTGGCTAAGTGTTTCTTCTTAAAGGGAACAAAACACTTCCAGTTTTGTTGCTGTTGTTTAGTTGTTGTTGTTTTTTTACTTATTTACATTTCAGGAATTTAAGTTGAAGGGAGTCTTGCCCCAAAGTCCATGGCACTACTCTGGGACTTGAATGTGGGTCTCTCAAGTCTGTACTCTGCCACAGGCTTCCTGTATGACCTTGGACAAGTCACTTATAGTGAGATTTTCAAAAGCACCTAAGCAGGTTAGCTGCCTAAGTTGTGCCTTGGGTAGGGCGAATCGGGGCAACCGCCCAGGCCCCGTGCTTTCGGGGGCCCCGGGAGCCCGTGCAATTGGCCAATGCGGTCGGTCCGGAAGAGACAAATCCATCACTTCCACCCCGGATCCCCCCGCTATGGGCCCTGTGCTTTGGGGGGCCCCGCGGGCCAGTGCGATTGGCCGGTGCAGTCGGTCCCGGAAGAGATGAATCCGTCACTTCCACCCCGGGCCCCGCACCCTGCTAGGGAGGGCCCTGCCTAAGTGCTTCTGTAAATCCCACTGTTAGTATCTCTGTACCTCAGTTCTCCACCTGTAAAATGGGGATAATAGCACTTCCCCACCTCTCAGGGGTGTTGTGAGGGAAACGACACTGAAGATTGTGAGGTACTCAGATACTACAGTAATTATCTACTATAGCCTTATAATTAGTGAAGACTGACAATGGTGGAAGTTAAAATGCCCGGAGAAGTTAAAATGGGTGGAGCACTAAGACAGCCTTGGTGTTTAAAGAATACGAGAGACCAGCACCCTCCTTCATCCTTCAAGAGGGAAGAAATGAGCTCCTTTTTTCTTGCCCCTCAGTTCTGAGTTCCCACAGAAGAGAGAGGCCACAGCTGGGTCCTACTGCCAGTTTTCACAATCATGTTATTTGCTTAGGGCCCAAATCGCAAGGCGGGGGGAAGAGGAGGGGCTGAGCACTCTCAACTCTCACTGAAGTCTGGAGAGGAGATACAGGCAACTTGCAGGAGGTGAACATCTTGTCAGATTGGGCCTTGCTTAGCAAACAGGCAACAAGAACTCTACTAACTTCAGTCCAACTTTCAAGAAAACTGAAAGCTGCCAAGTCTGTTAAGCCACAGTTTAAAATATAGATTGCGCTATCTATTGTGGGCAGCAGTGGGAAAGGTTGCTTTAAAAAATGGCAAAATAGACAAAAGGATTGGGGGAAGCGGAATTAACATACACGGCTTGATTTTCTTCCCACACCAATTTTATACTAGTGTAACTCCCCTGAGTTCAGAGGAGTTACTCCTGATATACTGTGAGAGCGGGAGCAGAATCAGGCACATATATTTATGCATCTGAAATTGATTTTGAATTGTCTAACATTTGGGGCGAGGGGTGGGGAGGGAGGAGAAATGGCCTCATCAGCCACCTTTGGTTCAGAAAGCTTTTAGTGTGAGGAGAGAAAGCTGTATAATCAGCTCATTTGTAGGTCAGCACATCGTTTGAATCTGCAACAAAGCAAGAAAGCAAGACGTGTGTCTTGCCTGTGTGTGAGAGAAAAAGCAAGGGCATCCTTAAACAAACGTTCACAACCCTCCATTTTAGCTGGAATAGGAAAACCAGCTTGACAAGAATAAGGCTATGTAGCCAAGTGACTTTCAGTGGAGGTTGGTGGGATTTTAAACAAATCTCCTTATGCAAGCATGAAAACAAGCTATTTAGCGCTCATTAATGTCTCGGGTTAAACTGTTGAATAATTTGTCATGGTTAGGCTCTTCTGGTTTCAATGGTGTTTTTCTAGTGACTAATGAAATGACAACTACACATAGTCCTTGGTATGCCACTGTTCACAATAGGGTTTAAAACTGTGTATTTGTTATTGATGTCATTAAAGTGATGGATTTGAGCTTGGTTTCTGAGGCAGACGACGGGGTGGTTAAGACTAATTTCTAGCAATGGTTTTGGAGGTTGAAACCAAAGTGTGTATAAAAGGAAATGTTTCTCCTTTTAAGCAAATAGTTTGAACCCAGATGAATGAAATTTAAGCAAGTGGGCATCAACTGCAAGTTAATTTTGTCTGGAAATCATCACCAATTAAAATATTTTTATGCACTCGAGTATAGTATTGTCTTTTGGTGCTTATGTATGAAAGGAACAAAACTGCTTGTTTAACCCGAGACTTGAGACGACTGGCTAGAATGTATGACTGAAGTCATAACCATCTGGAACTTCATTAAGGATATGGTCCTTGGCAAGTATAGCTTTTCAGAGGCGAGACAGCTTCTGTATCTGAACTGAAGGAGAGGGAAGCCAGAGCAAGTCCCTTTTACCAATCAGGATTTACAATTAATTTGAAAAAACAACAACACTCTAACCAAAAATTAAAAATCAATGTTTTCCAACAGATATAGCAATGAAATGGAAAGATATGGGCCTTGTGAGGAAGCATTTGTATTGCAGGCCCAATCCTATACTCTTTACACGTGCAAAACTTCCACTGAAGTCAGTGCAAGATTCAGAGGTGCAAGGAATTCCGGATCAAGCCTAAAGTCCATAAACTTTAGTACATAATAAAAATGTGGCCCTAGGAGTTCCTTTAACTGGCCTCCTTTTTGTGCTCTTGCAGAGTAGGTTCCTAGACAGACAGTTACCTAGTTTGTGCACACACCTTTTGCACCTGAAAATAAAGGAAGGCCTTCAAAAAATGCTCTCCCCAAGCATTTTTCCAAGGGTTGGAAGAATCAACAAAAGCAAAGAAATGCAGAATTAAGGGGATACTCTCCATGTCAAAGTGATTTTATAGCTTTTTTGGATTCTCCAGACTTTTTAGTATTGAAATAAAATTAAGAATTAATATGTGAATGAGGTAGGGGGTTCTTTCCCTTGTGAGTTTGTTGTTTTCCATTAGGAGAGGATTTATTTGTTGTTTTTATGTTGCAAAGAAAGTTGAGATGTTGACAGTGTCAACAGTAATGTCCTTACCTGCTACCAACCACACCTTCATTTCTTCAATGGAAAGAACTTTAAAAATCTAGCTTTTATCTGCCTTTGTTTAGTTTTTGCATTTTGCTCCCATTAGATAACAGAACTCAGCCCATCACATGGTTGGTTTTTTAATCATTCTCATGTTCTGATTCTTGTACGGTAGCACGATTCTGTTATTTGGGCTTAAAACATTGTAGGCAAATGTTTAAATCTTCAAACACAAACAAAGCGGTTTGCATTTTAACTTACAGAAATCATTAAAACATTGGTATGTATGTGTGGCTTTCACCCCTGTGCAGAGAACCAGCACAAGACCTATGCACTGTTTAAATTCCACATGGGCTACATGCCTGCACTGGGAAGTAAGAACTCTCTTTACACGGGCTACTTGGAATTTGAGTCCAGGTACACAGGAGTGAGTGGGCAGGAAATGGGTGGAGCTACTCACTAGGTCTCTGCCAAGGGGGAAGGGGAAAAGTGTGATCAGTACTACTCCTCAGGAGGAGGAGGGAATTTTGGCTCCTTGGTTCCTTCACTGCGATACTTTTATAGTGGCATCAATGGTCTGTGTCCTTGTGAGAGTCTAGCTCAAAGTGGTTTTCTGTGGATCTTCCATAATATTGTTGGATTCCTTTGTGTACTTGGGGAGTCCTCATTCTGCAGACTGACACAGTGAATTCTAGTAGTGCCATATCAGTATGTCCATAAGGAAGCCCGTCCATCATTTCCTTTGGGATTCATGCAAGTAGGGGACTTTCCAGGTGTAAAATCACCCCCTGCCTACAGGGAAGGGGATGGGAAAGAGAGGAAGGTGGACAGGCCCCTTCCTTAACACTATCCCCCTGGTCCACAGAGCCAGTGGAGAGCAAGGGTCCACAATGGGAGGTAGGTGGCTGGGTTTGGGGAAAAGGAGGCTGTGAGGAAGGTGCCATGTATGCATTGACCCTACACAAACCCAACGGGAGCTAAGGAAATGTCACTGTGGTAAGTTGTGTGCACCACCCAGCACTGTGAAATTGGCTTTAAAGGGGGTAGTGTCAGGCGGAGGAGCTGTCTAACAGGAGCCACTGCAATTCCCACTGGAGAGGCAGAAGGTCTCAGGAGGGAGAGGGCTTCTGGCACAAGTGCTTTTGCAGATCTCTGTGGAACTAGGGAGGTCTATGGGTTCTCAGCACCAATCCCACCCCCAGTCCATTCCAGGGCGTATAAACCCTCCCAATCAAGTTAACATTCAGGAGGGTACAATATGGCCTGGAGAGCCTTATTGTGGCATTTTACTTGGTTACCTTGCACACTGACCATCCTTCCAAAGCTCTTGATGAAGCATAGTTAGTGTAAAAGGAGCAGTAACCAGGCTTCAAAGTTAAATGTCAGGGTGAGAGCGGTTTTTTTTTTTTTTTTTATTGGAACAGTAAGAAAGCACAAAAAAAAGCCAGTTCCCATTAATGACTGAACGCCTGGGAAAGATTTTTTTTTTAAAGAAGCTTTTAAAAATTTATAGCAGTGTAAAGAGTCTGTTAAACAAAGAAGGTTTCAGCCTGAGTGAGCTTTTTACAGCTGAATTATAAAGCTCCGAAAATGAGACTGATAATGGAAATGATGACAGAATGTTAGCCAGATCAGCGCAAGCAGCTCTCCTGCAATAAGATCTGGTTGGTTAGTCCCCCGCCGCTCCCCAAAATGAAAAACAAAAACAAAACAAAAACCTGAAGAGTTTGATATTCAGAACAGGGGGAAAACCAAACAAACGACCCTTTTTCCATGTGGAATTCTGCAGCCTGACGTTAGTGACAAACAGAGATGTTTTTGCCAGTATATCTACTTGGGTTCCATTAATTTGTACGCTGTAAGTCAGTAGGAATTACTATTGGGTCGTGAAATGTTTGTGCTTTGACATGTTCACGAGTAGAGGATGCCAAACTAAAGGTGAACGCAGCATCTTGAAACAAGAGGTTTCATGATGATCTAGCTAAGGTATTGATATGGCTCCCATCACTGCAGTATCTGAGCACCTCACAATCTCCCAACACCCCTGTGAGCTGGGGAACGGTGGTACAGAGGGTTTGTCTATATAGCCTGCAGGGTCTGAGCTCCAGCCCAAGCCTCAGATTCCAAGTGCTGCCTACACAGCTGTTTTCACAGTGCTAGCACAAGGCCCAGTCTGTTGACACAGGCTGGGAAGCTTGCTGCAGCAGGGCATATAGATCTACCCAGAGAGGCTATGTGACTTGCCTACAGTAACACAGAAAAGCTATGGCCAAGCAGGAATTTGAAGCCAGGAGTCCCAAGTCCCAGGCTAGCATCTATCCACTGGACTATCCTTCCTCACTACTTACTTCTGCTCACTATAATTACTTCAAAATTATCAGTTTTTAGTAATCTATAATTAATAATTTACTTCTCTGTTTCTTCACATTGTCCCTCAAATATCTTTGAAAAGCCTGTGCCATATGCTCACATATCATAATTTCTGGGTCTTGTCAACCTGTTCTTACTTCCCAAACTGTTTCTTACAGTTCAGGGCATTCTGCACCAAGTGGGCTGCTTGATGAACTCTTTTGCATACGAATACCCAGAATGCCTTTCCAGTTCACACTGGTGCAGGTGTCAGAGCTTGGGTAACAAAGTGCAAGGTTGAATGTGGTTTTGGAATCATTGTATCCTCGTCTGTTGGTTCTAAGTTAATTGCAACCAGGCCATCTCAGCCTGGAGATAGGACAGAGTCACACCTCCATTGCTAAATGGAAGCAGTACATGGATGGCTAACTTTCTAATGCTGAGCAACCACAGAGAGGGCTGGGGGGCAACATGAATAGGCTAAGAAAGTGACTGGAAACAAGGGGCTTTTCCTAGTGTTTTAATCTTTTTATAGTCTCAACTACACCCCAGAAGATGTCATGTAAAACCTTGCTCCCTTAATATACCCATCTGTAAAATGGGGACAGTACTTACTTATGCACTTTACAGGAGTGTGGGGCAGATTATACATATTAATCTATTCATCAAGTGTTATTTAAGTTTTAATTATTATAGGTGGAATCATAGAAAGTGAGTGAACAGAGGGAGGAACAGAGGGATGACAAAAATGAGTGTTCAGGGAATGATGGGAATCAGGAAGGGGAGCAAGGGGTGGGATAATAGAAAATGGTGTGAATAGGAAAATGGAAAGGAAATTCTTTTCAGAGACGGGGAGAGATAAGAAGGGGAAAACTAGAAGAATTGATAAGGATAGGAGAAGTCAAACATGGAAGAAGGGGGAGAAAAACAAACATTCACACACCTAACTTGCTTGTTTGTGCTGTTTGATTTTATTTCTTTCCCTGGTGGCTGTCTTACTGAAAGCCGTAAGGGTCAATATTTTTGAGCAATTATATTAATATTACCGTCTACTTCAGATTCAATAGTTAAATATATGGAGGAACAGAGAATACATAGCCTACAGTTGGTTAGAATGCACACAGTGACCAGAGACCAATGCAGAAGGGATGAGAGGCATGTCTAGCAACCCAATAGCTTTCAGCTTATTTGGTGAAGGGACCCTTGGAAAGCTTTTTTCAGTGTTAGCAGCTATGTGTGGATCCCAGCAGAAAGCAACTGGGCTCCATCTCTGGAGAAGTGGAGGTTAATGGCACCCCGAAAACATTGTCACATGAGTTTGTAAAGTTTGATGATTCCCATTAATCATTTAGTTAACGGTCTTCTTCCCAAGCACAACATTGAAGAGTAAGGTCAATCATGCACATAGTAATATGATCGTGGTGAACAGAAGTCAGAGTTGACCAGGTCTGGAAAAATTGTTTTATAGGCTCGCTTCAAAGTGCTAAGGCCCACCCTGACGGGGTTTCCCCATAGTCAGTATGCTGAACCAATGCTCCAGGGGAGAGCTACGGAACTGCTGCTTTGCCAGAAGTGTTTCCTTTCAGGGGTGACGTAAAACTGAGGCCCATACTATTTATGGTCAAAGGTCGCCTATCATTTTTCACAAGGATAGTATGTTGGCCCCAGAGTGCTGGCCAATGGCACACCCAACCTGTCCACCTCCATTTCCCCTGCAGTTTCAGATAGCTACTGCATTCTTCATAACATCTTGTCCTAAATTCCTGGGTGCATCGGCCTCAAAGCCCCTGTCATTCAACAAGTGCTATTCATCATTTGTGAAGCACTTCTGGATGAGAGGCAGTAGGGAGACATAAATTCTCTCCATGTGCTGCCCATCCTCCATGATTCATTTCAACCAACAGAAATTACAGAATGCAAATAAAATGAGGATCATATTGTAACCAATGGCATGCATTATGCAAATGAATGGAGGAGGAGGGAAAGGTTGAAGGCACCTACTTCAGGGGTCAAAATGCCACCAACCCAATAACAGCTTGCTCATAGGGCAACAGCACAGGAAGGAGAAAGGAATGATACAATTCATGAGTTCCTCTTGGGTAACAACAAGTTTTTAATTTGCACCACGTTTCATTTCCTTCAGAATAAACTTGTGTTAGCAATGCTTATAAATAGCATGCATTTAAAAAGTGCCACACATCTAGCATGACTTTAGTTTCACTGCTATACGTCTCGCAAATAAGATCCAGTTAGACTAGGAAATGTTTACAGAGATGCATAGGAAATCAGGCACATAAACCTTGTTTGTAGTAACAAGAGTTACATATTCAGTCTGTCACCTAAAGCACAGTCTGTTCTGGGGGAGTGTCTCGGAAAATGGTGTTGGGAGGTTCCATGTGTATTGTGTCACAGTGATTTTCTCCTTTTACAGGTAAAAAAATATGTATATTTTTTAATAATTACCAATCAGGAAAACTCAGCCTGGAATCTGAAAGCTGGCTTCTTTGCTCATCATGCAGTCACTTGTAATAAAGACTGTTCAGACAAACTTCTGCCCACAGTTACACCCATGAAACCCAGTTATCTCCAGTGAGTTTGCACACAACTGGGGACAAAGTTTGGACCTGTGTAGCAGCTGCACTGCTTCTGCCATCTGAACGGGACTAAGAATTAGTGAAAGTTTATTTTTTTCACTGCAGTTAGCAGACATGCAGGAAGGGAGCAGCTCTATTGAGCAAGAAAGTGCCATTTTGACAATGTGTTGTCAGCTTATAACTGCTCTGATTTTTTGTCTTGCATTTCAGTCACTTAATAAAAAGATGCTATGGTTGCCACTTTGGCCTTTCAGTTCAACAGTCAAGAAGTTAAATCAATTTATAGAGTGAATCAGTGTTCATATGCAATTTCCTTGTCTCCCCCACCCTCCCTTCTTATTCAAAACCTCAAAACCACTATGGGTAATTTCCCCAAGATCCACTTTAGACATTTGTGGCATTCAGCGTCAAAAGTAAGTGCAAGCTGGCCAAACCCAGATATTCTTACCCTTTGGAGCATTTTCTTCCTGTTTCAGGGAATAGAGTAAGACAAGCCACTGCCCTCTTCCCCACAAAGCGAAATACTAACTGGAAATAGAAAGATTGGCACTGGTCCTGATTCCATTGAAATAAATGGGAGCTTTGCCAGTGACTTCAGAAGGTAACAAAGTAGTCATGCATGTTTGTATTTGTAACATCCCCTTAACCTACACCATCATCTCACTACACCTCACTTCTTAGGAAACTTACTCACAGGCACCAGAATGAGAGATCTTTATCAGACAGGCAAAATACGTACATGCTCCTTACCACCGCTATCACCACTAGAAGTGTTGGTTCAACATGTAGGTTTTGTTAAAAACGGGGAGGGGGACAGAAGGTTGTTAAACCCCTATGAAGAAATATATTTTCCGAGCTTTCTAAGAATGTCATAGAAATAGGGAGTATTTGGAGGTTTAAACATTCCTGTGCAGCAAAGCCCAAAACAACAATGTTTTGCTAGTGCGTGAGAACCAGAAAGTGCAACTGGCAGTAAATGGTATTGACAGCCTCGTTGTACTGGCAGGGCAATGTAAACAAACACATCGGTGATAAAAAGTAAATTAGCTTTCTACAGTTTATTTCAGTTTTATAATTACACCTCTACCCCGATCTAACGCGACCCGATATAACACGAATTTGGATATAACGCGGTAAAGCAGTGCTCAGTCCTAGCTAGGACCGGCTCTAGGCACCAGCAAAGCAAGCACGTGCTTGGGGGCGGCCCATTTCCAGGGGCGGCATTCCGGCCATCCTTTTTTGGGGGGGGGCAGTTGTGCTCTCGGAGCTGCGCCACTTAGACGGGGCGAGGGCGCCGCGCTCCTGGCCGCAGCGGGAAGGGGAAGCCCCAGCCCCGGGATGCTGAGCTGCCAGGGCCCAGACACTACCTGGGGAGGAGAGGGCGAGTCCTGCCGGGGAGCAGGGGCTGCGCTGCCTCATCTGCACACTCGCTGCTGCGCTGCCTTGTGCCACCCCTTATATCGGGGCTTCTCTGCGCGGCCGGGCAGGGGAGGGGGTAAAGCCCCTGCACTCCCTCCACTTCCAACTCCGCCTGCGAGCCCTAGCCCCACCTGAGCGTGGGGCGGCAAATTTTTTGCTTGGGGCGGCAAAAAACCTAGAACCGGCCCTGGTCCTAGCCACTAGATTAGTTTGCCTCAAAAACCTAGGCTATTATTAGTAGCAGAGCTATGGAATTTAAGGGATGGATTTTATTATTTGCATTGCTGTTATCTGTCTGTAGCATAGTTTTAAAATTGCCACTAGAAAATATTAGAAGCAGTATTCCTCTAGATTTCTTTGCTACTCGGGCCACACACAGGGGCACAGTTTACCATCATGGTACACAGATGCCCAGCTGTGGAACATATTCATTCAGTAGCATCAGTTGGTGCCTTGGCAAGATTCTCAAGCTGTCATGAAGACAGCCCTGGAGCACCCTTCTGGTCTGTCATGTGGTTATGCTGTTGCTGCAAGTACATATCTGGTTTCTGATCTGACCTCAGGCTCCAGGACAGTATTTTTATTTAATTTACCATTTTGATCTGGAGAAATTTGTGTTTTAATTTGAATTCAACATAGCCCTTTGAAAATCCTCTGAACCTTTGACAGCTTTCCCCCCCGTGCTTGCAGGGGGGGAACCTTTACAATAACATAGGTAAATTGGCACAATAAATAAATATTTGTATGCTTTCTTCTTATTTAATTAGATTTGCCAGTCTGAAATGTAGCGTGTTTGCTAATTTCATAAACTAGATACCTTAACTAAATCAGACACAGTGGTGCAAAAAACAAAAAAAAGTGCCAGATTGCATATTATTCCAAAAGGGATATTTTCATGCTTAAAGGGTGGTCTTTCTTTAAAGTATTCTTTAATCATTGTGTTTCTTGGTTTAAATTCCTGTTTTTACGGTATTCCTGTTGTTTAGATTCAGAGATGGAGAGATGATTTTTTTCTTTTGATTGTTTCAAGGTCAGAAGTTGAATGTTGCCTGGATTTTTCCCCTTTGTGGGTGGAATGATCCAAAGTTTCACAGTCAGAATGTGAATCTAGTTTAGAGAGAGCAGCAGCAACTCAAGGGCAAAATTCCTACCAGCGCAGTTCTGCACAAGGTGGTAGGTACTGCATAAGTCTCAGTGTTGTGCCCATTACATGACGTATCGGGCCCTCATTCAGCAATGGACTTAAGCACACACTTAAAGTTAAGATTGTACTTAAGTCCCATTGATTTCAGCACAAAGGTGCTTAAGTGCTTTGCTTAATTGGGGCCTAAGTGGGGTAAAGTGACTTTTGCATGAATCATCGGCAGTCGGATAAATGTCACCCTCTATAAATAGAAATCCTGTTAACCCTAGCTGAAGCTTAGCCATTTCCAGTTCTGAAGGCCTCAATCTTAGATTTTGCTGTCTACTAGTTTAGAGAGTTAACGCAGCAATTTAAGGCATGCCTTATGCAATGCGACAGGTGCTAATCTTCCAGGAAATTCATCCTACATCTCACCCATTAAGGGCATTTAATATAAAAATGGCTTAATGTCTCCTTAAAGGTGTCAGCGAGCATGCGAGGACCACACAGATTTGGTTCCTCTGAAAGTAATAGAGTGAAATTGTCTGCATAGTTATTTTAGTTGGACTGAGAATCTGCAGTTCTCCATGGTTTCAGGAAATAAACCTCTGTTAAAACCATATGGCACTATTCTCCAAAGAGATGCGATTACAGAGGCACTTCCCTTTCAGATATCAAGGCAAAATTAGAGAAAGTAGTCATGTGCATAATAAATACAACTGTTTCTCTTTGTGAGCAAATATGAAAGTGTCATTTTGGCTTTGGTGTGTGAGTGTGTGTGTATATATGCTTGCTTAATTTATGCATTGCAATAAATGATACAGCAATTGTAAAATGTCAGAAACCCAGAAGGCATGTATTGTTATGTGTACATAGCAAAAATGTATAGTAAAAAAGTCTGTCAGGTTGAGTTAGGCCTCAAGTTTAGATTCTGTAAAATCATTTTAAAAACCCATGATCAAAAGAAAGGATCCCCCCCCCCTTTAAAGTTCCTATTAAAAGGGAAGGGTGTTTAAATGTTCAGGGAGACGTAAACATAGTAGGTACAAACTTTACACATCATACAAGTGACCCCAAGATTACTGTAACTTTAAGAGAATAAAGATTTGACAGCAGTTTGTATATAGTCAATTTCCCTGTTTCTTGTAAATAGCTAAGCCCCAGTTTTGCACCTGGATCCAGGCAGGCAGACCTCTGATCCCACTCAGACACACTGAGTCCTGCACAAAGCTTCTTCCAGAATCAGAGCCTGAGGGAGCAATCCCACAAACCCTTCCCCATATAACTGTACACATGCAAGTAGCCCCATTGATACCAATTGGACTACTCACATAAATAAAGTTACCCCTGTGCATAAGTATTTGCAGGATCAGGCCCTTAGCTAGTCAGTTTCCCATGTTGTTAATATGAGAAATATCCAAAATGAGATAGGAAAGGGTGAAAACCACAAAACTTGGTAGAGCAGATGTAGCTGCTCTAACCATTATTTGAATATGACTTGACTGTCTCTTTAAGTTCAGTGGGCCCAATTCTCCACTCACATCAGTTTTACACAAGTAGATTTCCATTGAATTCAATGGAGATTTACACCAGAATAAGTAAGACGATAATCAGACTTCTTTTGCACCAGAAAGTAAAACTGCCTCAAACAAAAGCAAAAGTAATTAAAACTGTTTTCATTGTCAAAGCTGAGTGAAGTGCGGAAAGTAAACAATCTGCATAAAGGGAAAAGCAAATGTCCTATTAATATTTATTCAGTTCTAATAACCTAAGGTGTTAGCAATGACAGACATGGAAATATTATTTTTATTATAATTCAGTTTTTAAACCAGTCTCCCTTTAGTCTTATCTACCTGGGCTTTTAAACCAGTGAGATTTGTACACGTAGCTACAACTATTTTAAAAAAACCACATAGTGATTTATCTATATCTACTGTAGGAACATAAAATAATTACACCCACACCCTGTACACAGGAGCAGATTCACTGGTGTCTTATTTGCTTAGTGTTTTCCCTGATAGAGACCTCACTAATGAGCACATTATAAAAATCTGCATAGACTCACATGACCATCTTGCAGTTCACACCTGTTTTAAATATATAGCACCCAATTTTACCCTCCAATACACAAGTGCAACTCCTGTTGCATAGGAATTCAGAGTGCAGAGTTGGCCCCACGGTTTCATTGTTCATGAACTCTTCTTAGAAACTATATCCAGGTTGTGGTGATTATACCACACTGAAATTCATACCTTAAAATTTCACACATGTCCATTGCTGCATCTCAGATATATTTCATGGTACTGATCTCCCCCGCCCCCCCAAACCCTTTAGGTCTTGACTTGCTGCATAGCTGCAGGTAAATGCATTGGTATATGTACGCTATCACAGACGATAGTGCATGGTCTTTATGGAGCAGGTAGACCCAGCCTAGAAGAAGAGCACTGGTCACATAGAGTCTGAGTTTAGGCCTGAGCTCAGTCCCAAGCTCTAATCCAGTCCCTTAGGTGAGCAGGGGCTGGGAGCCTACACAGGCCCTTAATGAAGGAGGAAGTATCTTGTCTGGCTTTCTGGCAACCCTTCTGGTCATTGCAAGGAGCAGTAACGATGGGCCCAGCCTTCCTCCTTCAGAAGATCACCAGATGATGGAGTGAAAAGAAAAGGGAAGGATGCAAAAGGAGCTCAGATGACCCTCTGATTGTGAAGAAGCTAGAGAGAGCAAGCAGTTTCCTTTCTTTTCATTGGGCAGTGCTGAGAGTACTCCAGCTCCTAGCAGAAGCAGGCTATCACTGGAGAAGGTCACCCTGTCATTTTACAATTTTACTCCTCTCTTCTTTTCAGAAGTTCTCTGAAGCTGGAAAATATGTTCTGTGGCCTCATTTTCCATTTGGATTTATTTTATTAAACCAATTAACACAGCAATTTTCAAGGTTATGCATCACCAAAACATCTCCACTCTTCAACATCATCAATGGTGTTACCAGAGCTCTCTGATTAATGTTTTTCAACTTAGTTTATGATGCAAAAATGGGACAAAACTTCAGGATCCATTTTCCATGAACTCTAGGATGGAAGTTAATTGTATTCATGCCTGAGGAGAAGAAAGTGCTCTCTATTGTGTTTATGTAGGTCCTATAAAATTGTGCTCATTGTTTAAAATGCAGAGGATTTTCCCCATCACTACATTTTTTTAAAGGAGATAAAATTTTGGCCTTACAGACCTTTAAGTGTAATTGTAGAATGTAAGCAGGCATCATATTCCTGGAATAAGTCACATAGCAGTCAGAGAAGCAAGTCATTAATAAGATGCAGGGGATTGGACTAGATGACCTCCTGAGGTCTCTTCCAATCCCAATATTCTATCATTCTATGCAGATTTTCAAAAAGACGGAGACTTTGGGCCCAGTGTTGCCTCAGTGAAGTCAGTGCCAAACCCCTATTCATTTCAATGGTAGTTGGATCAGCCCCAATATAAATTCTCTTTTTCTTGTTCTGGGATCACACCTTTTGTTTTGTAAATAAAAATAGGACCTGCTACCAAAAAAACCCCAAACCCCAGGAAAGAAACTTGCTTTAAGCAGAATGAGCTAGTTAGAATGATATTAATAGTGCAGAGATGACTAGCATTTCCAGCATTTAAGTACATTAATGCCTCCAGGGCCCCGGTACGTTGGCATTATTAGTTGGCTGATTAGCTTGTAGGTGTCGTGGCAAAAGGTACTTTAATATTTATTATATTATCATCATCACTGTCTAAGCTGGAAAATGCCAAGCAGACCTGTCATGTTGCTGTACTACAAGGACCTTCTTTGCGGAAGAGGGAGAAAGGGAAATTCTATGAAGAATCTCCCCGTGCAGTAGCCCAGACGCTGTTCAAAAGCCTTCACCGTGTGTTTAGCATTTCAGTTAGCAATGCTTTAAATGACATCACACACTGCTTGCGTTGGACTCACTCCAGCTCCGCCCCCCCCAGACTGATCCTCTTCCTACTCCCCTTCCCCCTGCACACATTCTTTGGGATTTGCTGCCTACTGGTAGCCAAGCATACAGAGAACTGAGAGGGGGGGCAGGGAGATTTATTCAGTACGAATCTGTTTTCCTATTGTTTTTAAATTCATGGGTGGCTCCCTGTTACTAAACAAACTTTACAACTGAAGGCAAAGGGGGTCAGCCTCCTGCTAGAGACTCTCTAAAGAAGATATTCCATTGTGGCCAAATATAGCTCATTAATTACCTAGCTCTCCCTCTGACCTCCCTCCTAAACTCCTGCTTGATATTGACATTAGACCTAATCTTTCAATCTAATGAGCAGGTTAAATATTTTAACATTGGCTTTGGCCCTGATTTCGCAAGGACCCACTCCATTATTACCTGTTCAACAAAGCCCTTAAGCATAACTTAACTTTAGCTATATACTTATTTCTCATTAAGTCATATGCTTTAAACGCTTTGCTGAACTGGGGCCGTAATGTAATCCCATTATGAATACAGCTGACCTGTGGCAGGTGAGGTCAGCCCTACAGGCTTGGGGCCAGATTCTGACCCCAGATGCACATCTATAAACCTGGAATCACTCTACTGAAGTCAATGGATTTACATTCATGTAGCTCAGAGCAGAATCTGTCCTTCTCTGTTTTCCTTCTAAGACTGACAAAGAGTGAATTATCCCTTCTGAGATCCTTCTGGGTGATGTGTTCTCAAGAGCAGCAGCCCTTCTTTATTACATACAAATAACGATGCTGTCCTGTTGTACTCTCCCAGAATTTTAAAGCCTTTCACTGCACTGGCAAGATTTCCCTCCACTTTCTCTGCAGGCTGTGATTAGCCAAAAAAAGAAGAAGGAAAAAAAAAAAAAAAGAAATCTGTATTCATGGTCTTGTATTTTTAAAAATATTTCCCTTCTGGGGCATTAGAGTTGGATAATTTGCTACATTGTTTTCAAATACAATCTTGTGCCTTAACTCAGTGAATCTCAACCTTTCCAGACTACTGTACCCCTTTCAGGAGTCTGATTTGTCTTGCGTACCCCAAGTTTCACCTCACTTTAAAACGACTTGCTTGCAAAATCAGACATAAAAATACAAAAGTGTCATAGCACACTGTTACTGAAAAAATTGCTTATTTTCTCAGTTTTACCATATAATTATAAAATAAATCAATTGGAATATAAATATTGTACTTACATTTCAATGTATAGTATATAGAGCAGCATAAACAAGTCATTATCTGGATGAAATTTTAGTTTGTACTGACTTTGCTGGTGCTTTTTATGTAGCCTGTTGTAAAACGAGGCAAATATCTAGATGAGTTGATGTACCTTCTGGAAGACCTCTGTGTACCGCCAGGGGTACACGTACCCCTGGTTGAGAATCACTGCCTTAACTAAGCTGGTGGTTTGTGGCAGCAGAAATGATCCATTATCTCTCATTCTCCAGGTTGGCATGGATAGTAATAGCTGCTCAACACATAGAATCACCTCCTGTCAGGGTAGCTGCACCTGTATTTCCCTCCGTCATCCAGCAAGGGCACCAACTCTCAGGCTTCCAGTTCCCCAGCTGTTGCCAGAGACCCACGCCTCTCCCCCCCGCCTTCTGCGCAGTTCCCTGTCTTCACTGTGTTATTCCTGGCAGAATCAAGCTGCCCAAGCATACCTGCTTGCCTTCTCTTCAGAGACAGATAACAATGATTGTCAACAGTTATAAGTTACCACACAGTTCTTTCTGTGCAAGCCTATTTTACTCTACAGAGAAAAGCTATTAAAAACTATAAAAGATAGATACTAATAAACCTACTAGAGACCACTTCAACCCTAACATGGGCTGTGGCTGGAACAGTCTTTCCAAACGCAACCCAAGGGGTTTCTTGTGTGATCACTAATTCATCACGGCCTCACCTCAGAGCAAGCACATAGACTTATGGGGCCTCTGTAGACCCAGTTTTAAACTAGGCTGTTTATCCAAAAATCCTTTCTTTGTCTATTGGTCCCTGAAGAATCCAGTTTGAACTAGTATATGCACACCTCTCCATGGGGTGGCATCAACAGCTGATAATGGAGGAAATACAGAAGCATCCCCATCCTCCTAGAGAAAGTACATACAATGCCCACAACAGCACATATACAACTGCATTTTTAATACAATGGGACCCCAAGGTATTAAACCTAATTCAATACGGTTTAACTTAATTCAGTAAAGTTAATCATAATTCCATGAGGTTTGTCCAAGATATTGTGAGTCTGTCACAAGAATAGTAAACACAACAAAACAACAACAATTATTTAATAATATTAATAATCCTTTGCACTTTCAGAGTATGCTTCATCCAGAGCTCTTGGAGCTTGTAAAGGTTGAGTCTGACTTAGTATTGTGTTACTCTAGTTTTAGCCCAATGTAACTTAATTGAAACCTACTGGAGTTTACTCACACTCAGACCTGCTAAAACCAAAATAGTAACACTGGTGAATCAGGCTCACTAATTGTTTTAGCCTAGTAATGCCCCCTGGGAGTCAGGGAGGCAGATAAATATTTTTATAGGTGGAGAAAACTGTGGCTTCCTCAAGTTTTAGTTACTTAAGTCCCTATTTAGGCACCCAAGAAGCAGCCTAATTTTAGCTATTGACTTCAGTGGAAGCTGCAGCTGCTCAGCACCACTGAGAACATCAGACCCGAAGCTAGTTTAAGAGCCTACCTCGAGGCACTTGCATTTAAAAATATTGCCCGAGTGACTTGCTCAAGATTATACAGTGAGTCAGTGGTAAACCCCAGAACTTTCAAGCCCTCTCCACCCCTTTCAGCTCTATGCTCTAAACACCAGACAGTGCTTTCTCCCTTAAGGTTTTGACACAAGAAGTCAGCCCACCCCATCTGCCACCTGGAACAAGACTGTCACTAGTGAGATCACCAGAAAGGGGACAGAGCATAACAAAGAGAAGGGATCAAAATGGTGGCTGATCACAATGAGGATTGGGAGGAATCTTCAGGACACCATCTCAACTAGCATCAGTTATGGCATCAGTTATGCATCACTTAAGGCTAGGCATCTGTAAGACTTAAGTGTTGCATAGGCTTGTGCTGGCACTCTGCCCAGAGGTGAATTTCACCCGGAGAACTGAATGGATTCTGTCACATCTCCGCTGCCCCATTAAACCCATATATTACCAGCAGCACAAGACTTTCATCATATTCCGGCCTTTTAACCAGGCTTTAGATTGTAAAAGCAAGAGCAGAGAAGAAGGGTGTTAAGCATAATTTTTACTGGGGAAACCACCAATTCTTTATACCTTTCGAAAGGAAGAAAGAGAGACATCCGTCAAACTGTCATTGCAGATTAGATGCCACAAACCTAAGCCCATGGAGTAGCCAGGAATCTGTAAACCTTTTAAAGGCTACGCCTGTTTTTGATAATTTTTTTTTTAAAAAAAAACCTTTATAGATTTTCGTGGAAAACATTAATGGGCCAAGGGATGTTTCATGTTTCTCTAAGGTCTGACAGATTCTACACAAATTGGATAGAAGTCCAGTTTTATGGTTCAGGTTAATTACCGGTAGTTTCTGTGTTATGACCAAGAATAAATAATACTGTCTGTCTGATTAAGGCAAGTGTGAAAAGCTGTGTTTGATTAAAAAAAAAAAAAGACTGCTGCATCCTGGCTTCTGTCTACATTTAGCCTGATTTGAGGTGCCCTTTATATAACAATAATTTGATACTACTCACAATACTTGGCACCCCAAGCACTAGAGTGGAATGTACCAAGAACACTTGAGCAGGTCTGAGTGTGAGTAAACTCCAGTAGTGCTGGAATGAAAGGGTAGGGCATTCAGAGTATGTCTCTCCCTCGCTTGGCATTCACAGACAATAAGAACTCGAGGATTAACATGCTAGACTCCGTTTATTACACATGGGTGGATAAAGCAATTACCTGTCTATCAAGGCTGTAGTAAATTGTGCAATGGCATTAACATGGGTGGATATGTGGATAAATGCTATTCTGCCACAGAGGGTGCTGATACACAAGATAATCCTTCAAGTCTAACTAGTAAAGACTGTTTTCCTTTGGAGTTTATATCATGTTTCCCTTGCAAGCATAGACTGAAACAGCGTCCTTTTATTTTCAATCGCATTTTCAGCTCCCTTTAGCCATCTGAATTTTATTAGAGAGGTTATTTTAGAAACATCCCTTCTTTAATTACGTTTAAACAATCTGCTTAAAACCTGTTGCACAGATAGAAACACAATAGTCTTTTAATGCAGCAAAACAGTCTTTTGAAAGACAGAGAATACACACACAAGTATCCCTCCCTTATTGCTGGACTGTTGTATCGTCCATGGCTGAACTCCCATTCTAACCACAGCATTCAGCCTGTAATATTCCCTTGGTTTTGGAGAGGAAAAAAAAAAAGGAAAGTGCGCCCTATTGATGTCTAGAGAGCAGAGGATTGCAAAACAGCACACAATTGGAGAGGTTTTAGACTAGATTAAAACTAAGTACCTTAAATCTGTTTTAATGATTGTGTTTACATCTCCCCCTCTTCGGTCCTTTAAAGTAATCAGGTTTCGCAAGCGTTAAGAAAACCAGCCCCTTCTGCCTGTTGGAGAGAAGCCAGTTCAAAGCAAGAGATTTTTTCACTCTCCCCTCACCCTCCTTCTTTTTCTATGATCTTTACTGCTCTTCACTATAGAAAGACCAGGCTAAGGATCTATTTTATAGAGTAGTTTTCCCTTTTTTAAAAAAAAAAATGTTTCTTCCCATTCTTTATAGAGATTGTTTGATAACAATGAGGATGATAAAGTCAGGATGAGGAGCTCTTGCTCTTTTGAAATGCGGCTTCCTTTAAAACATTTTTTTCCTTTGCTCAAAAAAAAAAAGCAGCAATAAATAGACCAAAACCAAACAAAAACAAAACAAAACATAAAATAAATAAAAGGAAAAAGAGTGCAGCAGATACTAGCATGCAGAGGAATGTCATAACTATAAAGGGAAGGGTAACAGCCCTCCTGTGTACAATGCTATAAAATCCCTCCTGGCCAGAGACTCCAAAATCCTTTTACCTGTAAAGGGTTAAGAAGCTCAGGTAACCTGGCTGACACCTGACCCAAAGGACCAATAAGGGGACAAGATACTTTCAAATCTTGATGGGGGGAAGGTTTTTGTTTGTGCTCTTTGTTTTGGGGGAGAGTTCGCTTTTGGGACTAAGAGGGACCAGACATCAATCCATGCTCTCCAAATCTTTCTGAACAAGTCTCTCATATTTCAAACTTGTAAGTACAGCCAGGCAAGGCGTGGTAGTTTTATCTTTGTTTTCTCAACTTGTAAATGTACCTTTTACTAGGGTGTTTACCTCTGTTTGCTGTAACTTTGAACCTAAGGCTAGAGGGGGGTCCTCTGGGCTCTTTAAGTTTGATTACCCTGTAAAGTTATTTTCCATCCTGATTTTACAGAGATGATTTTTACCTTTTTCTTTAATTAAAAGCCTTCTTTTTAAGAACCTGATTGATTTTCCCTGATTTTTAGATCCAAGGGGGTTGGATCTTGATCCACCAGGAGTTGGTGGGAGAGAGGAGGGGGGATGGTTAATTTCTCCTTGTTTTAAGATCCAAGGGGTTTGGATCTGTATTCACCAGGGAATTGGTGAAGAGTCTCTCAAGGCTACACAGGGAAGGGAATTAGCACATTGGGAGTGGTGGCAGCGGACCAGATCTAAGCTGGTAGTTAAGCTTAGAAGTTTTCATGCAGACCCCCACATCTGTACTCTAAAGTTCAGAGTGGGGAAGGAACCTTGAAAGGGAATGAAGCCAGGGACTGGGAATTGCCCACGAAAGCTTATGCTCAAATAAATTTGTTAGTCTCTAAGGGCTGATCCACACTACCCGCCCAATTCGGCTGGTAGAGATCGATCTTCTGGGATCGATTTATCGCGTCTCATCTGGACGCGATAGATCGATCCCAGAAGCGCTCCCCCGTCGACTGCAGAACTCCTGCTCGCCGAGAGGAGGAAGCGCTGTCGACGGGGGAGCCTGCCTGCGCCGCGTGGACCCGCAGTAAGTAAATTTAATTTGATCTAGGAAACGTCGACTTCAGCTACACTATTCTCGTAGCTGAAGTTGTGTTTCCTAGATCGATCCCCCACCCCAGTGTGGACCTGCCCTAAGGTACCACAAGTACTCCTGTTCTTTTTGTGGATACAGACTAACACGGCTGCTACTCTGAATCCTCTCTTTGTACAATTTGTCTTTACAAAACAAATTGAAACAAATTTGCCAACCATGGCTAGCTTTGTTGCTGGCACATACACTGGTGCATTATGTTCTTTAGTGAGGTTTAAAGGTGAACGAGAGTTGTGCCAAGTTGCAGGGGGCTCCAACAATCTCTCTGTCTTTCCTGTGTGTTTGTAGTGGTAGGTTTTGTTTTTGAAAAATAGCCATTGCATTGCGTGAATTTAAAAGCCTGGAGGAAATGGTGAATCACATGGGTGAGCTGGGGAAGATCTCCCAACAGGAGATGGGAACTCCTTTAATGCACAGTTCTGAGCTGCAGAACAGAGGAGAATGGGTTTGGGGTGGGGGTGGAAGGGTAGATCCCAAATCACTGAGCACCTGTAGTGCTGCATTAAGTCTGAAGTGAAGTGTGGATCTCTCTGGGTCGGGGCAGGAGGGAAGGAGGAGACACTTGTTATGCCACAGTGCAGTGTGATTTTGAGCAGAGCACAGGGGAGATGGGAAAGTGGGGGATTCGTGAACTGTGGCAGCCTCAAGCTGGGCTGAGGAGCACGGCAGAAGGTCAGAGTAAAGGTGATCACGGGGGAAGCAGTTCCAGTCAGGGCCGTGAGGGAAACCCTTCCTTTACTTCTGCGCTTGCTCTTTTCTTGGGGCTCCTTTTCTCTTTCATAGCTCCAGGTTTGTTCTAGAAGTGAAACACTCACAAGACAAATGTAGCGGCAGCACTGAGGTCCTGCACACAGGACCCATAAGGCCCAGTGGAGGGAATAACAGCTCCCCCCGTGACCACCACCACTGCCCCACTGATCTCAATGGGCACAGGGTTGGGGCTGTTGAAACACTGCCCCCACTGGAGCTGGTGAGGTACAGCAGCCAATTTTCACATCCACAGATAAGATTGTGGGGGGCGGGGTGGGGAGAGTTATATCTCAGCTGTTTCAGAGTAGCAGCCGTGTTAGTCTGTATCTGCAAAAAGAACAGGAGTACTTGTGGCACCTTAGAGACTAACAAATTTATTTGAGCATAAGCTTTCGTGGGCTACAGCCCACTTCATCGGATGCATCAGCTGTTGTGATTTGCTGAAAAACCTGACCCCTAAAGCATCCTCCCAGCTGTGTGTGTGTGTGTGTATGTGTGTTTGCTTTTCGTAGGCCATGACTTTGTTAAAAAGAAATCAAAATCTTAGCACTTTATATTTTCAAAGATTTTACAAGCCCTGGTCTTGATTCACTCCCATAGGCACAGAGGGATGCAGTTTGCCCCACGGTGGAATTACCCCTCAATCTGCAGGAAACATTAAACTTCAGATGGGGCTTCGCGGGAGTCCCATCTAGGCAGGCTAGCTGGGTGACGAGCTGCACTGAAGCTTGCTCTTGCTCCCCAGTGGGAAAATTCCCACTGAACTGGGAGATGCACTGAGGGCCAGATCTTGCACCATTTAAGTGCCAAGGCTCAACTCCCATCCCTGGCTGACCCTACCCACTTTGGGCTGATCTAAAGCCCATTGAAATCAATGAAAAGACTGACTTCCATGGGATCTGGATCAGCCCTTTGTTGGCAGTGCTGGCCTGCTTTGAACCTATCCAAGATCTTTGTATCACTGGGGTGAGGGAATTGGAAAGAGGTGGTCAGCTGGGATTCCACCAGTGGACTGAATCGGGCCCTAAGAATAAGAAATCAAGTCAGCTGAGCCTGTTTGTTGTGTTTGTTTTCATGTAATTTATTTATTTATTGGTCAGTTTCAGGTGTATATTTGACCTGCTCTGTGTAAAAATGTGTCCGCTTTAAAAACAAAAACCTTTGGGGGGGGGGGGTCTTGATTTCTCTCCAAGTGCGTGTGTAACCCTCATTAATGCTAATGGGAGTCCTGTGTGCATGGTTGGGAGAGAAAGCCCTTTAGTCTTTAATGTAAACTGGTGCCTTTAGCTATTTAAAAAACAAACATCTTTTTCCCTCCACTGACTGAATTAAAACCAGTTATTGCGCCTATGTAGCGCCTTGTTTTATGAATTATAAGAACTTTTCCTATGTAGAACCTATGGCCTAATTATGTAATTATGTCTCTTGGGTAGATATTTTTCTTCTCATAATTATGTCTTTACCCAAGAGACTGGAAGGGCTCCAAGCTTTCTGCTTTCATGGGTAGAAATTGTTTGGCTCTCTTTTTCATTCTTGTTGATGAATTTTGAGTTGTATGACTTAGCGAGGGGGACTGCGTAGGGAAAGCAACAAGGAGCACAACGGTTTGTCACAAACAAATATTTACAGGAATATGGATTTAGTAAACAGGAGCTTTTTTTGGCTCAGTTGAGGGACCTTGCTTGTGAAGAGCTAACGTGATCCTTCTGGATAGAGGTTGATTTATGGCACTCTTGTGTTACCTTTAGAGCCCAGATAGACAGTTGCTTTGGAGCTGTACCTTGCTAACATGATGTATTGTCTGAACATTATAAGAAAGATGAATATCCCTGCCTGAATCAACGACGTCATTCACAACAAGCTATCTAGAAGTCCTTGGGCCCAATTTTGAGCTGTTTCACCAGGGTAAATGCAGAGTAGTTCCTTTGACTCCAGATTTAGGCCAGTATAACTGAGATCAGAATCAGGCCCATAGAGACATATCAGGCTGTAAGTTCACATGTGCAATTCCTATTGATATTAATGGGATCAAGTGCAGTAAGATGTCCAGAGACAATGGGGCTTGAAAGAAACTGCTGAGACATGTAATTCATCCCCTTCACTAGTGTAGCGATGTTGTCTACAATGCACCCCAAAGTATTTTACTAGTGTCATAATCTTGAAGTGTACTAGTATAGTCATCGCCTGGCAGATCATTACATCGGCCAATCAGTTCCAGTATAGGGATTTTCTTTCCCTATTATCTAACTTAACTTTTCCTTTTTCAAGTTTACTACCATTAGTGGAGAGAGGGAATAATCAGAGATTCCACCCTTAGGCCCTAAACCTGCCCTCATTGAATTAAATGGAAAAAAACTTCAGTGGGCTACAATCTAATTCTTCTCCCACTATTCTTTATGCTGCCTCCTTCCTGGAGCTCCCATATATGTTACCGCCTCCTTTTGGTTCACATCTCTCCTTTAAACACACATCTTCTGTCAAGCACAGTCTGATGTCACACAACTTGGAAACGTATAGAAAGCCTGAACACCCCTTTGGCCACAAAGAGCAATCTGGATGTGTTGCTTTGTCTACCTTTCAGACTGTAAGTGGCATGGGACAGTGGGCATCACTTCCTCTGTGTTTATACAGTGCTGAGCCCTCTGTTGGCCTATAACAACAAATAACAGCTGTGCCTAGATATTGAGGCAAATACTGCATGTCAGAGCCTCCATTCTAATTGGGATCACCCACAAAATCTATGCACAACAGGTGGGTGTGTAGGATCTTAATTTCAGCTTCATTTATGCTAGGCTTTCATACAAAGATATTTGACTCTCCCATCATTTGCTGTTTTTGTTGTGACAAAAGCATATCCAAGTGAAAGAGGTGCAACTGAGTGAAGACTGAAAATACCCAGCCCACTCAGGGATAATAAAAACATCTGGGAACAATCTGGTAACCAGAGCTCCCTGGTACCATAAAAAATTAGTGGGTGGTTTGCTCGGTGCTAAAAAGAGAGTTCTACATTGTCCCTGCGTATGGCTAGACCAAGTATAATCTGATTAATTTTCAGCCCTACACCCAAAAGCTGCAGAATTAAAAAAAAAAAAGGTAAAAATCTTGGGGCATCAGATTTACATGAGGGTTCTCCAGGTTGACCTCTCAAATGTTCATTTAAAGTGATCAGAGGGTGTCAACTAAACTGACAGTAAGCGCCCAGTGCCAGCAGACATGGACAGTATTTCTGTGATTCAGGAAACTAGGAAGCAGTCAGATCCATCTAGAGTCAAAGCTATAGCCTGTTTTCTGCCCTGGAAGGAATCGGTAATGTATGATAGCCCTTATGTGCCATCTTTAACATCTTCCTGACTGAAGCGTTCCTGCTTTGTTTGAGTAGCGTGCGAAGTTATGGCATGCGTGCCTAGCCAGGGCTTTGGTTGGTTTTATTACATTGATTGTGTCAGATCTATTTTCACACTCTGAATTGGTGCTGCAACTCCTGCAGCAGGTTAACCGCAGTGCAGTCTGCTTCCAGAACCTTTGATATACAGGTTTGGTTAAAAGAGCTGGGTAGGATTGATAGATTAGGATATTGCTCATTGCAATGATGTGGTAGATTCACAAAAGTAGGTGCCTAAGTCTGGGTTTAGGCTCCTATGTCCCAGTTTAAGCTCTACTGCGATTCACAAAACTCCCTCTGAATCCTGTAAGTACCTGAAAAACACTTGGTTTCTTAGTTTTTGCAATAAGAAGGTCGCTAGGAGCCTGTGTTTCCACCTCTGGGTATGCGCACTGCTGCCTCACTATAAACATCTATCTCCCACCTCAATCCCAGAGCAACACACAACCCGGGGGAAGACAGGTGTTTGGCCACCTCATTCATTTGTGGGCCCCATCCGGTAGGTGCGTTCAGAGGCTGCCCACCAGATCAGGCCCTGCATGTGACTTCACACAAAGCAGCTGAGAGAGAGAAAAGAGGAGGAGCTCCCTCATAACTTTTATCTCAGTGGTTAGGGTACTCACCTGGCATGTGGGATTACCCCCCCCCGCCCAGTTCAAGTCCCCCCTCTGTGTGATGAAAAGAGATTTGAATAGAAATCTGCCACATGGTAGGTGAGTGCCCAAACCACTAGTCTATGGGATATTTTGATGTGGGGCTCCCTCAGTCTCTCCTGTTGAAGTTGTTCCACTGTGGATAAATACTTAGAGTCATTGGAGCAGGGGGAGTGGACCCTGGGTCTCCCACATCCTGGGTGAGTGCTCTGCGCACAAGGCTACTGAGTTATTCTCATAGTTGTGCTCTCTCTCTCTCTTTCTCTCGCACATGCACTCTCTCTGGCGCAAATGACTAAGTATTTGGCCGCAGTGGAACAGCTTCAGCAGGAGAGACTGAGGGACTCCATCCCCATCAGAATATCCCGTAGGCCCCTGGCACTCTCCTGAGTTGTGGCAGACCCCTGTTCAAATCCTTTCTCCTGGTGGGGGGTGGGCAGAATTGAACTTGGAGTCTCCTATGTGAGTACTCTAACCACTAGGCTAAATATTATGAGGGAGTTCCTCCTTCCCCCTGCTGCCCCTCTCCCCCAGTTTCTTGCAAAAATTGCCTTTGGCTGCTAACTCCAAAGAGGGTTCGCAACTGAGAATGGCTAGCAGAGACAAGTGCTTCCCTGCAGTTTGGATTTAGGCACCTATCTCCGAGAGAGAGGAGGGGCGTAGGACACACCCCTCTCGTTGGTATCTCCCATCGGCTAGCTTAAGCGGCTCCCAGCCTAGCTTGCTGGTTTTTGTGAATCAGGCTCAGGTGCTGTTTCTCCCCAGTCATTGAATAGGTGCCTAACTCAGGATTTGTGAATCACAGTGTGTTCCTGTGATTGTTACAGTGCCTAAGTACCTTTATAAATCTAGCCTTATGTGGGTAGAAAAAACTGTCGGGACTTGAGGATAAGAATTCCTGGTTGCTACTCTAGGCTCTGACTCTGTGTTCTTGGACTCTGAGAACAGATACACTGGAGTACTTTGTTTAACTTCTTCCTATGTAACCCTTCTGACAGTTGGAGGTGGCAGCAACCAGGGCCAGGTTCAATATCTAGGGGTTTCTTTTGAACAATACAACATGAAACCGGTTCAAACCCCCACCCAGTAACCTGGCACAATTACATACCACGCCCTGGGTGCCTCTAAGAGGCAATATTTCCCCTCTCGCAAGCACAGAGTCTGAGTGTAGAAAATAAACTTTTAATAGAAGGAGGGAAGTAACCTGGCATTAATTTGGGAAAACACCGCAAGCAGGATTCATAAAACCATGAGCAAAAGCCCCACCTCAGAATACGCTGGGCAGTGTCCTTTTCCCTCAGGTTCTGAAGTCCAGCAACCAGAAATTCCTTTAACGTGCTCCTCCCTTCTCCCTCCACCACACCCCACTCCCAGTTGTTGTCCTTGGTCAGTGCAGACCCAGAGTTCAGAGGTGCATCTGCAGAGTTCACCTCCCACCCGGGCCGGGGAAGGGGAGTGGCAGGGGGCACAAGAAGGCACCTTGCTCTCTCCACTGTCCGGGCACTCGTTCACTGCTCCTCTCCCCTGGCCACTCACTATGATGTCTTCAGGTCCCACCACTTAACCCAGCTCTCCGTGATTTCAGCTATTAGTGCAGTAGTCTCACTGCTAATACACACTGGGCAGTCTCTTGCATCAGAGACACTGTCCCAAAGCAGGTCTAATGCTTAGACTTGGTTATCAGTGATCACAGCTCTGTAGTGTGTAACAAGACTCTCAATTGAGTTTTAATCAGCTCTGTTATTACACACTGGAAAAAGGAAGGGTCAACTGGTATCTAGGGCCCGCAGGGAAGACCCACATCACCAGCTACATGATCCCTGTCCTCACCCTTTCTCAATTCACTGGGCTTTGGCACCCATGTCCCCTGCCTAGTGAGTGCAGTTTAGTTGAGGGTGAGTCCATCAATCAGGGTATGCCCAGCACAGTTCTGCTGCCCTTGATTCACACAACAAGGATAATAACCCTTTAATACCCCTGCCCCAATAACAGAGAGACTGGTGATCCAACACCAGCCGAAAGTGATCGTTTGGGCAAAGCAGTCCCATCATGCTGAGCACCTCGGCAGGGTGGATGTGCCCATGCAAACAAGGTCAGCTCCTGAAGTCCTCTTTCCCAGCTCATCACTAGATGTCAGAGGAGAGCTCATTCAGACCCTGCTTACACCTCTATTGTGTCCTCTCTTTTTGGTGTCAGTCTTTCCATTGATTTCAATGGGCTTTGGATCACACCCTGATTCAGTACCTGACTAAACAGACCCAGTTTTTTCAATATCATTTCAAATCAGAGACTTACTATGTCTCTAACCACCTTTGTAATCTACTTCTGAACCTGCTCTGTTTCTGCTATAACTTCTTTGAGAGAGGGTGACCAGAATTGAACATAGTATTCTGGGTGAGGCCATCTCATTGAGCTGTATAATGCTATGAGCATATTTCCAATATTATTTATTCCCATTCTTTATACAGCCTACCATTGCTTTTTTATGTTTAAATCACTGTTGCACATGGATCAGAGGTTTTCATTGAGCTGTCTACAGTGACACCCAGGTCTTTTTTCTGAAATAAATTATGCCTCACACTTGAGACAGAGAAATACATCTTTTCTTAGTGTGCTCCCTGGGGATCAGGAATTTCTCTGTCAACGGATGCATATATCACTACAGAGATGAAAAGCAGCCTTTGTGCAGTGAACTTCACGCGTATAGCATGTATTTCATTATTCCTGCTCACATGCTGTTTGGAAAGTATTTTTCTAGGGCGTTTCACTGTAGGGCGTAGCTCTTCCACAGTCACTAGGGGTTCGCAGGTCCATAGGTATGTAAGGCACTTAGGGTGGACTTCACACAGGCGCCTAACTCCCATTGAAAGTTACATAATTTTGTGGATTGCACCCTAACTCCTGTGGGTTGTAAGCACCTTCTGAATTTATCGTTTTCAGGTCTTGTTCTCCAAGGACAGCCTAGTGGCCTTTGATTTAAAAACACTGCAAGAGTCACAGCTCAGCAGCACACAGGTGTCATTACAATGGAGGTTTGGGTTGAATGGTTTTATTTGTCATTAAAGATAGGTAAAGGACTTACTCAGCCATGGCTTTTATTATAATACAACAATCACACAAACTTGAGAACACAAAACTTAATAAAACCTCTCTAGGGGACCTCACTATGTAAGCCGGATGCTATCTGGCATCCAGAGACCCTTTTGTCCCAATATTCCTTTGTGTCTTCTTTGTGGCCCTAAAATAAAAATATTGACAAGGGGAGGGGCAAGCCAAGAATGTCTATGGCTCCTATTTGGCTTCTAGAGCCTCATAGGGTCTGTCTAACTGCAATTAGATACCTGCGGTGGGCCCGTGCTAGCTGAGTTAGGCTCGCAGTGCTTTGGCTAATGGGCTGTTTAATTGCAGTGTAGACATTTGGGCTTGGGCTGCAGCCCAAACTCCTGGACCTGCCCACCTTGCAGAGTCCTAGAGCCCAGGCTGCAGCCTGAGCTGGAACTTCTACAATGCAATTAAACAGCCCCTTAGCCCGAGTCAGCTGGCAGGGGCCAGCCACAGGTTTTTAATTGCAGTGTAGACGTACCTTTAGTTTCCTTGATGCTTTGGGTCTTCCAGACCTGGGGAACCCGACCTCCCGGGCCTTTAAAAAAAAAATTGACTGTAGACTCCTCCAGTTTGAACCAGCTACAGAGTTCTTTCTTCTTCACTTCCTATCCTAAACTACTGTGTGCAGTTATTTTCCACTAATAGACAGTTGCTGGGTTCTGCCTCAGAAGTGGCTGCATTTCAGTGTTGGATTAGTTTGGAGTAAATAATGTATGTAGTTAAATATGACCTTTGTTTTTACAGAGCTATGCACTGAAGAATAAAGCATGGTCAAAAGCAGGTTGAAGGGCATCACATGCATACTTTTACAGACCTGGGCAGCAGTGATGACTTACAAATAACCACAGATATAGTTAACACATTCTATAGTTCAAGTTTGTGTATCAGTCTGTTAGGAAAGTGCTTTGGGATCTCTGAGGAGGAAGGGCACTACTTAAATGTACAATAGAATTTTTGTCTGAAAAATCAAAGCAAAAGCCCATTTTGGAGTTGATTCATTTTCAGATAAACTCAGCCCTGGTGAGAGAGATTAGGGATAGGCTAACTCCGTTTGTGTAATTTTGAACTCACCGAAAAGAGATTCTATTCTGATTAGGAACAAATGCGAACAAAGGAGAAAGGGGGAAAAATCCACTGGAAAAAAACGAGATGGAAAATGGCACAGGCAGAAGGAAAAACAAACACGGAGCTTGTAAAAAAGGAGAGAGGTTGAGAAGGAGAACTTCTATGGAAAAATACTTTGTGTGTGAAAGTTACTTCTTTAGATTTAACAACACCTAACTTGTACCACAGTGCTTTTCATAGATTCAAGAGACAATGCTAAACACAGCCAGTTACGGTATTATCATATTAATTAAACTGCGATTATAACATTACCACGAACCAGCCAAAAAACCATTCTATATCTATGCTCATCAACATCACTCCTATATATGTAGGGCACCCACTTGTGCCAGCCTAATTTTGGGTGGGTTGTTCTAATATGTAGCACCTGTTTCCCTTTAACTAGGAGGAAGAAACATGTTTGTAGGTTGGGGGGGGGCAACATGCTTTAAAATGACAGGAAAATGAGTCAACAAATCAGTTTCAAGAACCTTAAAAATTGTTTGAGACTCCTCTAATCTCAAATGAGGTCCATTTCTCTTCACACGCCCATTCCAGCCTCTCAATTTTCTGTATAGAAATAGGATTTCTCTGAGTCTTGTACTAGTACCTGTACCGAAATTGCTTGCCTGCTTCCACCACCTGTTGTCAGGGTTCCAATTAGATAATGTGTGTTCTATGCCAGGCACTCGGGTACTAGGATGATGGATGCTATACAAAAATGCCTGTTTCTAGAGATGAAGGATGATTACAGCACAGGACTGGGAGTCATAGGATCTGGGTTCTAGCTTCTGAGTTCACTATCTATTACCTTCGCTAAGTCATTTCACCTCTCTGTGATTCAGCTTCCCCATCTGTAAAATGGGGAAAATAAACCCTATCTATTTCCTATTCTAAAGATTAATTCATTAAACTTAGTGAAGTGCTCTGATACTCTGGTGATGAGCATCATGGAAATGCCTTAAAATGAAAAAAGTATTTGAATATAAGTATGATGATGGATGATGCATAATTTCTATGATAGAACTGGCAGATCTTAAGTAAAAGTACTTATACTATCAGCATTTTGGAGTGGGCATTGTTATTTTTGATTAATGTCATTTCCCCCCTTTAACTTCTAACAACTGCACAACATGAAAGAGCATTCCTGGTTAATCCATGCAGCATTCGTGCAGCTGAGCTGGTAGTGGGAGCTGGAGAGGGAGCAATGATGAGGGGTAGCCCATTAAGTGAAGGGAAGTATGGAACCCAGCAGGATTGGTTTCATCAGATGCAGCTTTGCCATTTTTTCCTTATTACACCACTCTTTTGGCTTCTTAAAGGAGACTAACAAATTTATTTGGGCATAAGCTTTCGTGGGTAAAAACCTCACTTCTTCAGATGCACCTGAAGAAGTGAGGTTTTTACCCATGAAAGCTTATGCCCAAATAAATCTGTTAGTCTTTAAGGTGCCACCAGACTCCTTGTTGTTTTTGAAGATACAGACTAACACAGCTACCCCCTGATACTTAAAGGAGACTGGCTATTTAGTTCTGTTTTATGAATACGCTCCAAAGTTACAGAATAATAAGTGAACCATACAGACTAATTGTAACAGAGTAATACAAAACAAAAAAAGTCAGATTTTCTTAGCTATCTGAAAATCTCCATAATAAATGGAACCAATCCTGGAACGATCTCTCACTCACGCACATATATGGATAGGAGGTTTATCTACATTAGAAACTTTTGCCACTTTCATTATCCCACTATAATTAAAGCAGTAAAAAATCACTAGTCTGAACACAGGTTACCAGTATAAAAGTGCTTATACTAGTATAGCCCAGTCTATACTATTTTTGGGAAGTGGATGTGGTATACATAAGGCTTGTGATTTTAGGTTTTTAACCAACAAACACCAGTACAATACCCCTAAAGCAAAAAATAAAAAAATAAAAAAATGAAATCAGTGTTTATCCAATAAACAGTGGAAAAATACCAGAAACGGTTACTCAATTCATATTGACTTCCATTTCCCATTGCAGATTTTTTATATAGGTGATGTCCCTGCTCCCTGGCTTGTATCTAAGGGCTTGTCTACTTCGAGCAATAATGTGGACTACAAGGATGTGATTTTAAAAGCACATTAATGTGTTGCGCATTAATTGGTCTGTGTAAACCTTTTCAGGTGCACACTAAAAGTTTCTTAGTGCTCTTTAACATAGTGCTGTGTGAAACAGCACTGTGTTTATATGTAAAGAGAGAGCCCCATAAAACACTATTTTTGGGCATCTATATACAAATCAAAAAGTGTAAAATATAAACACCAGAAAATGAAATAAATAAACCCAGAAAAACAGAAGCCCTCGGTATATGCTTAGAGTGGTATAACTGCATCCACACTAGGACTTTGACTGGTATAACAGTCACAAATAAATTACACCTCTAACCAATAGAGTAGACCATGCAATGAACATGCTGCTCTTTCATTCTGTAGAACTCACAGTAGGGCAGATCCTCAGCTAGTCTGAGTTGTCATCGGTCCGTTGCAGTCAATGGAGCTATAACAGTTTAGACCAGCTCAGGATCTCCCCCACAGTTTTTAATACTCAGGTGCACCACTGTCTGATAGGTACAGAAGACTCTATGGCATATGCCCTCACTCCCTGCCACCATTCTTTCACCAGCTTTGGTTTCTGTCTCTAGCCAAAATGCCTAGAGAACCCACAAACAGTTAATAGGTCTTTACAGATAAGTTGGGGATTTTTTTTTTGTATGGTAAATTGTTCAGTCGTGTTAATAACCCTTTTATTTTATGATTTGCTGTTTCCAGGGCACAGACAGAAGCTTGATGACTCTAAACCTAGTTTGTTCTCTGAACGCCTCAGTGATTTAGGGCGCATTCCTCATCCCAGTATGAGAGTAGGGGTCCCGACTCAGAGCCCACGGCCCTCTCTGAACTCTGCACCAAGTCCTTTTAATCCACAAGGACAGAGTCAGATTACAGGTAAGAGACAGAAACATAGGTTTGACTTGCACAGGCAATGGTAGTAATTGGTTGTGGATATTTTTGTGTCAACTGTAGAGAAGTGAGGCTGTTACAGAGTGAGAGATATGCACCAATCAAAGATAGCTGGGGAGCAGATTTTATTCTGTAGCATTTAAAGCTGAAATGTCTTTCTTTTCTTAAATTAATTTTTTTTAAAGACCAAAATGTCAAAATCCAGCAAATAGGTGAGGAATCTGGTGAAATCTAAGCACCATGATGCTCTGCAATAACCCACATATGTGCAGTGGTGGAATACATAGAGATATTTTACCTGAACATATTTACTCAGCCGCGCTGTTTACTTTGCTGGCAAGAAAAGTGGCCAACATTGTACTGGTGTTATCAGGATACCAATGCAACCTTCTCACACTGTGGCTTCTCTCTAGTGCCAGTTTATATCACTTTCACAATCAACAAATTGGAGTGTATGAAATTCTCCTAATGAGGATTGTATGCAGAAGTTCTGACTTTTGATTTCACTGTGCTGAGAGAAATAATAAATTACTGTGTGTAACAAATTATAAAAGTGAAATGAGATTTTAACTATAATTGTGCCAAAGATTTGCAACAAAATCCAAAAAATCCGCATACAAAATTCACTGGGGTATTTTGTTAAAAACATGAAGACTTAGTAGGTTTTGCAAACTTTTTCCAGACAACCTGTGCCTGATTGTGAGTCAACCTGGGAAGATTTATGGTTTCATGTTTCAAGTGGTTTTGACATGATACCAGCTGAAACTCAGTGGTTTAGATGAAATGTTGTGGCTTTGTTTAAAAAAAAGTTCAAACCAGTTAATTAATTTGCAGTAAAGAATAAGTGGGTTTTTGTTTGAACCCAAAATTCAATGTGAAACCCCATGAGAATCGAAACTGAAAAATAATTGTTCTCATGAACCTTGGTGAATGGAAACTGCCAAGTTTCCCACAGCTCTAGAGCTCTCACTTTAACTCTTGTGAAATATGAATATAATATATATATAAATATCATGGGACCTGCCATCCACTGATATCTCATAACAGGTTCATTTGCCAGGCTTCCCTTTTATTAGTTAGGCATCTGAAATCTGGATTTTGCTGCATATAGTGCTGTAGTTAAGAAGTGCCAAACCAAAAGACCAATGGTCTCTTTAGTCTAGTATCCTGTCTCTGACAGCAAATGAGGACCCTACTCAACTTCTAGAAAAGACAGTGGAAATGGACAGACTTCCCACTTCAGAGCGGCTGGATCAGGCCCTTAAAGGCATAACCAAAACCCTCCTCTTCCTTCTGCCTCTCTATAGTTTACCTCTTGTGCAACACTGTTAATGAAGGGGAGTGGGGTGGAATTCTTCCTGACCTGCATCTGGTGATCAGCTTATGGCCTGAAGCAGAAGGACTGAGAGCCCCTTGTAACTTTAATCCTAGCTAAGTGTAACTTCATATGCTGTTCTCATTCACATAAAAGCCTCCTGTAGAATTGTGCTTCTGGGTTTGATTAATAATATACTTCTTTGCCTCGTTATGAATCAGCAGCAGCACTTACAAATCCTGGAGGTGAAAACTTCAGCTGTTTAGATGGCTGCAGACAAAGCCTTGGTCTTTACTACTCACGGCACAGAGTCAACAGTTAAACGCGATGAAGACTGTGCTGACTGAGGCTATGTCTACACTACAGACCTTACAGCGGCACAGCTGTACTGCTGCAACTGCATTTCTGTAAGGTCTCCCGTGTAGCCGCTCTGGGCTAGGGTGACCAGATGTCCCGATTTTATAGGGACAGTCCTGATATTTGGGGCTTTGTCTTATATAGGTGCCTATTACCCGCCCATCCCCGTCCCGATTTTTCACACTTGCTATCTGGTCACCCTACTCTATGCTGATGGGAGAGAGCTCTCCCAGCAGCATATTTAAATCACCCCACAATGAGCAGCGGTAGCTATGTTGCCGGGAGAGTGTCTCCTGCTGACATAGCACTGTTTACACCGGCGCTTTTCTTGGTGCAACATATGTTTTTTCACGCCCCTGACTGACAAAAGTTTTACTGTCCAAAGTGCTAGTGTAGACATAGCCCAAGACTCAAGATGGTGCTGCTGGGGCAGAGGGAAGCGACTTGAATTGGGAAGGGGTGACTTCTCTATCGAGCCGTGGCGTACGTCCTCTCCTTGCCAAAGAGGTTCACAGTTGTTGGGTACTGTTGAATCCCTGACGGCTGTCATTTTCCCAAGTAGCAGCAATGATTCCTGCTACTTAAAAATTTGCAGCTAGTTAAGGGGCTGCAGACTTTCCCTACTGACACAGCCCTTGCCACAGTCCTCCACGCTTTGTCTGCCCCTGGTTGTATGAATGCAATGCATGCAGCCATTGAAGACCACTTGCTAGCATTATGGTAGCCCACCTGCTTAACAGAGCAGTCAGTGAGAGGCCTGGTACACCTGTGCTCCATGAATTGCACTGTCATCCCTATCTGTTTTTGGGTGCTATTCAACGTGTTGATTCTAATCTATGTAACCCTATATACTTTGGAGCGTGGCTGCCCTAGGGGACACTTCTCTCCCCATGTTCTACCATGTTGGTGGTGGTGCTTTTGCTGACAGTCCCTCGGTGCACTTTTGGGGATTGCAAGTACTACAGTTAGTGGAGTCCCTTGCTGAGGAACAAAGGTTTACAGCTCAGAGAGCTGAGTGAGGCACACCTCTTTGATCAGTCAATAGCTTGACCATGGGAGATTGCTGAATTTGTGCTTATTTGGGGGTAGTACAGCCTGGGTAAGGAGCTGTTTGTGATTTCCTATGGTGCTGTATTTTCTCCAGGTAATATGGATGCTATGCAATAGGTGCACACCCACAAAAATGAATCAATAACAACTTAACCTTTTCTATCCAGTGCTCTCTTGGTACGGTCATTTGAGTGAGTAGGATTTGGCTGTGTAATAAAAAGAGAAGTGACCTTTGTACAGAAAGCAAGGCTTTTTATTACACTTGATAAAATTAACCAGGTGCTGCTTTGTAAATGCCTTAGTTTGGTAATTTTTTACCATGTAATTAAGATAAACGAAAACCATTAGTTCCTACTAACTGCAGCAGTACACAATTGTTTCCTTATTATGAAAGCCAGTATGTAACACAGTTAAGCACAGTTAAACTTCTTTTGCTTAATTCCAGTTTAGGTTTTGCATAATTATTGCATGATCAAACATAAATAGTAGTTAGAGCCTGGCCATCTCCCATCTGAGTAGTAAAGAATTCAGAGTGTGCCCTAATACATCTGCTGGTTTACTGTTACATTTCTTTTTCTGGGTTGTGTTTGTTTTCCCATAGTAGCTGAATACTGTTTTTTTTTTTTTTTTTTTAAATACACCATGCTCTTGAACCTGCTGAAGGACCAGTTTATTGCAGTACAAGCATAGCTTAGCTTAGCACAGACTTGTCCTTATTCAACATGGCATTTTAACTATTATTCTGCAAAAGCAACATCGAAGGGTCATTAAAAAACAAATCATCCAATAAGCAGATACCTTTGCTGAGGTAGTGCAGATCCAATTTGAACCCTGCATATTGCTCATAAATCAAGACTCCTGTCTACTCACATTCGGATCCTGGTATATTTGCTACTTGGTTTTTTTTTTTAAAGTGGAACTCGAACGACTTGCTCGCGTATCAAATTACGCTCCCATTCAGACAGCGAACTGTTGCATCCATTCTTAAACATGAAACAAGAAAAACTGTTGTTTTTCTAAACTACAACCAGTGAGGATTAGCTTCTATCAGACGGGAAAAGCCACAGGCGTAATGGCAAGAATGTGGTCAGTGTGAGTAGTGGAATCTCAGCTGCAAAAAAGAAACTGTAAAGTGGGAGTTAAGTGAGGTTTCATGCTCCATCACCACTATGGCACCATCTGATCTATAGGCAATCTGTGACTTTAGTAACTGAAATAACAGCACTCAAAGGCAGGTTGTGTGAAACATGCTTCTCCCCCCTCCCTTCCCCCTGCCCAGCAGCATTTAACTTCATTTTTCAGACTGGGGAAAGATGGCGCAATCTCTATCATTAACTCATGACATTTATTACATGTAGGGTGGCAGAAGGCAGAGTTAATGCAATTAGGGCTGGATCCTACCAGCCTTACTTAGACTGCCGTCAGTGGGAGAACTCATTTGCTCTGTCAGGCCAAGAAGGCTCTTTGTTCAAATGTTCTTAGAAGGCAAACAGACTACGGGCAGAGAGCCAAATCCATCCCTGTGCATAGGGTCAGCACAAAGCTTCTGCACCAGTGAAGTCCCCCTTACCGCCAATGTTGAGGTGTTAAATATTGATAGGCCTTGTACTGACCATCTGCACAGCGACGAATTCCACCTGGAGAAAGAAAGAGGGCCTGCTTTTCTGGGCAGGATGCTTTTCTAGAACCAGCATCATTGTTTTATAGGAATTTGTTGTAGGTTGTCATGAATTTGATGGAACGAAGTGAGTGGCATTTACTACAAAATCTATGTAAAGGGTTGTGGACTAGCTTGTTGAGAACACTGCTTCCATTAGCCCCTTAGCAGCAGTTCTGGTTTTTCATCAGTCGTAGCACAAGGCCTTCGGTGCCATTTAAACCCAGCGTTGGACCCTCCGTACTGGATTGAATTTTACCCATAAAGAAAGTTTGTCCAAAATTTAGTCCAGAGAAAGAAGTTTTGGCTGCATTTTACTTTAATACAGAGATGTGGCCCATAGAAATGACAGGCCCCAGCATGCTTGGATGTATGTATCAACATAGAGTAGTGGGAGCTGTAGGCTGCAGCTCTGCATTGTGGAGACAGGTGACTGCAGTCTGTTGCATGTTATGCTATTTCATTGCATCCTTCAAGCTACTGGCAATTTGTCATGGTGACCCTCCATCAGGTAAAGTTTGGGCACACTGTCTAGTTGCACTGTCTAGTTAGCAAGAACAGTTTTGGTTTTTTTTTTTCTTTAGGAAATGTGACTCTTGAGGGATTGTTGGTGGTAGTGGGGTGATTTTAGAGACTGAAAGCCAAAATCTGGTCTCACTTATACCAGTGTCAGTCAAGGAGTAACGCCTTTAGACTTGACTTCAATGGAATTACTCCTGATTGACCATGGAGATTCGGATCTGGCCCAGAGTTTTTAAGAGTCCATGAGAAACTCAGAGAAGAGAGTTTTGTACAATAGCCCATTTACTCATGCAGAGATTAGTCTTTGCTTTGTTAGGACCATAATTGAGGATATCTTACTTTAAATATTTACAAAAGATAACTCTAGACTGCTTGTTTTTCAGCATGAGCAGTAGCATTAATATAGTCAGCAATAAACAGACGTGGCACCAGAGTTGAATGGATGACAGGGACCCAACTGAGAATGATTGTGTAAAGCATGCACGCATGTGGTCTTTTAGATTTTAGACTCGGCAGCAGTGGACCCAGGGCCGGTGCTACCATTTAGGCAAACTAGGCGGTTGCCTAGGGCGCCAAGATTTGGGGGTGCCAAAAAGCGGTGCCCCCAATTTTTTTTACAGCGTTCCTAAATCCCCTCCCCGAGCGCGCGGTCGCCGCTCCACTTCTCCCGCCTCCCAGGCTTGCAGCACCAATCAGCTGTTTGGCGCCGCAAGCCTGGGAGGAGAGGAGAATTAGAGCGGGGGCGGCATGCTCAGGGAGGAGGCGGAGCAGAGGTGAGCTGGGGTGGGGAGCTGCCGCACAGCTCCCCGGGCCGGGGGGGTGGGGAGCTGCCGCAGGGGTGCCTCAGGGCGGGGAGGGGAGCTGCCGCAGGGCTCCCCACCCCAGCTCACCTCTGCTATGCCCCCTCCCCGAGCACACCATCGCTGCTCCACTTCTCCCGCCTCCCACACTTGTGACGCCAATCAGCTGTTTGGCGCCGCAAGCCTGGGAGGGGAGGAGAATTAGAGCGGGGGCGGCGTGCTCGGGGAGGAGGTGGAGCAGAGGTGAGCTGGGGTGGGGAGCTGCTGCACGGCTCCCCGAGGGGGGGAGCTGCCACGGGGGGGGGCACCTCAGGGTGGGGGTTGGTGGGTGGGGAGCCGCTGCAGGGCTGGGGGGGACGCAAGGTGGAAGTTTCACCTAGGGCGCGAAACTTCCTTGCACTGGTCCTGAGTGGACCCCAAACCTTTTATGTCACGTCTCCCCCTTACCTATAATGTAATCTGTCCGCGCCCAGCCGGGGCCGGGAGTGAGGCTGGGGCCAGGAGCTGAGATTGGGGCTGGAGCCAGAGCCACGGCCAGGAGTGGAGCCGTGGCCGCAGTCAGGGCCAGAGTTGCAGCTGGGAGCGGGGCCAGGGCTGGAAGCTGAGAGCCAAGCTGCGGTCAGGGGCCGCGGCTGGGGTCGGAGCCGGGAGCTGAGGCCTCGCCTGGGGCTGGAGCCAGAGCGGAGCTGGGGTCAGAGCGGAGCTGGGGGCAGAGCGGGGCTGGGTGGTGCTCCCTCCCCACCCCTCATGGGGGCTGGCCCGGGCCCTGCCGCACCCCCCAAATGTTCCTTTGCATCCCTGTACGGGGGGGACACCCCACAGTTGGGGGACCATTGCTCTACAGTGAGAAATGGTCACCCTGTGTATCTGGTGGTCATGTTCTTCAGCACTCTTTCAGTTTGGGGAATGGAAAATCGATTTCTCTCCACTCTAGATCTCTCATAACCTATTGCCAAAGCATTGCAAAAGGCTACTTAACTGGAAAAGCCTGTGTAATTGACAGGAGAATTGGGACATTGATTTTTAATTTTGTACAGTCCATCCAAGATTTGAATAATTTCTAAACACCCTTGTTTTTCCAAGAATCCACTAAAATGTATACAGTAGACCAACCATAACTATGAATGTGGCAATGAAGCCCAGGAACAAAATAATATGCAATATTTGATATTTCCTGCTTCACAGAAACTTACCTGGCAGTGCAAACAGGAAGTAGCTGTGTGCGTATTAGTTTAGACCTCACCCCGGCTGACTTGTTTCAGCCGATCTGTGCATGAAGTTTAGGAGTATTTGCATGCTATGCCCTGCTGTGAATGACTTACGAAAACAGCACTTTTCTTCACACCCACACAGGCATAACAAAAATGTTTACAAAAGGAGGATTGCTATTAGTAATCACTCCAAATTTTGAAGTGCAGAAATATGATAGCCCTGAACGCCTGGCTTTGGTCACCTCACTGTGCTCTGCCTTTCTTCAGTGTTTGCATATTGCCATCAAGACAGGTGGGTGGGTTATTTCTCCCCCCCCACCCACCTGTTCAGTATGCTTTTTTTATTTTCTTGTATTCTGGGGATTCCTCTAGGCAGAGTCATACTCCCTCTGGTTAACAGCTCTGGGACTTCTCATATGTTCTGGGCTTTTAACAATTGGAAAGATGCTGCAGTTGTAAGCACCCATGATCTTTCATGGGACAATGCAAAGCTTCTGGCCCCCAGACACCCAGAAGCTGCCTGATCACCTGGCAAATCTCACAAGCCCCCTGGTGAGAGCTAACAAGAGAATTTGCTTCTTGTACAGAAGGCAGAAAAAGTTTCCCACTAAGATGCTCACAGGCCATTGTATATATTTCACCACTGCATACTAAATACCCCGTGTATCCAGTCTAAGTGATCACTCAGCACACAAGCAACAAAAAAGGAACTCTCAAAAACTTCCTTGCGATTCCCTCTTAAGTCCTCATGCCCAGCTTTGCCACATGTCCCAGAAAACATCGATCTGGGAGCAAACTCTGGGGTATGAATACGCTCCGTGAGGCTTGGAGGGGCAGGGTTTCCCCTCCATATATGGCGCTGTTTTCAGTACAGACTGTGGCGTATGTGGGAAAAAACCCAAACAAACAGGATTGCTTGATCTCTTGTGGCCTAAGTTCCTGCTCCAGTGGCATTTGGGGGTAGCTGTGTTAGTCTACACTACAGGTTACGTCGGTATAACTTATGTTGCTTGGGGTGTGAATAAGCCACCCTCAGAAACGACGTAAGTTACACCAACCTAAGCGCCGGTTTGGAAAGCACCATGTCAGCAGGAGAGCGTCTTCCTCTCATTTCACAGAGGTGGTTTCATTAGGGCAACGGAAGAGCTCTCTCCCGTCGGCATAGAGTCTTCACCCGACGTGCTGCATTGGCGCAGCTGTAGCGCTTCTAGGGTAGATTAGCCCCTAGTGCCACAGAACATTGCATTGTGGGTCCCCAGCTGGCCGGCGGTCTGCAGGACTAACAGCTGTTTTTGAAATTTGTACACTGAATTTCCCATTTAGCCTGGGTAATGAGCGCGTTCAGCCCAGCTTGGGGAGATGCGTGCAATTTACCATTCGGCTTTGCAAGTAATCTTTGACAGGCAGCAAGAGTGCAGCTCCCCCCACCCAGCCCTCCGCACATGCACACACAAACACCTGCTGTTCTTAATGAGGTGGCATTGCTTTGAACGCTTCTGCTCACAGAAGTTAGAAACTTCAGTTTCCTGTTTGTTAACAGGCCGAGCCCAGTGAACAAAGCCAGCCAGCCACAGGGCAAGATTCTCCACCCTGCCCCAATGGTGACCTCAACCCTGACTTACGGCGAGGAAGTCTCATGACTATCCATTCTGGTGCAGCCCTGATTTCCTCCCAAGCAGTGACTGTCAGCTGCAGTAGTAACTTTTCTATCAACAGTTGCCTGGGTTTGGTTTGGTTTCAGTTTTTTCTTTTCAATTGCTTCCTTTTCTAATCAGTGATGAACTGGGCCCTCATTTCTCTGCAGAGCTCAAACTGAACTTACTTTCACTCTCGTTTGAGAAGTGGTCACGTTGGAATGTGTGTCCACTGAGTCAGAGGTGACATGGGGGGGGGGGCAACACACGGGGTTATGTACCCCCCCAATTTGCTGCTTGGCTTGTACTGAGCATGCTCACATGCTCTGCTGAAGCTGCTCCCCTCACTGTATCCCCCTCATGATCAGCAGGCACGGGTCGTCTCTGCACTGAGCTATCTGGACCAAGAGGCCCCAACCAAGATCAGGGCCCCATTGTGCTAGCTCCATAGTAAGAAACAGTCTGTGCTCCAAAGAGCTTACTAACTAAGCAGACAAGATAAAGAGTAGGAGAAAGAGACTATCCTGGGGAACTCAGGCAGAGAAAGATTAAGTGACTTGCGCCCAAGGTCACAATGGGAGTTTGTGGCCAGGGGCGCTGAAAAAATTTGTATAGTGGAGGTGCTGAGAGCCATTGAACCAAACTGTAAACCTTGTATATGATGGAAACCACTTCAAGCCAGGAGGTGCGGCAGCACCCCTAATTCCAGCACCTATGTCTGTAGCAAAGCCAGGATTGAACCGAGATCTCCTGAGTCCCAGTCCAGTGCTTTAATCAAAAGAGAGTCCCTCCTCTCTTATTCTAAAATAATGTTTGCTTTTAAAACTCATACTGTTACAGTGGTGAATTGCTGAAATCAAGGATGAAAAATAAGAATTTGTTTACATGACCCTAAAGCCTTTATTCTTATTTTAAGATGGGATGGGCCAAAGAGGCTGTATTTAGATCTAGGGTTAGGCTAGATTTCAGGGTCCCAGGCCAAATGAGGACTAGGATATGAGTTCAAGGTATGATGGTGCACAAACGTGACAAAGACTTCTGCTCCCATGAGACTTCTACCATTCTGTGTGGCAGAAATCCCATGAGAGCAACTGTATGCATGAGAGTCTCATTGTCTTGGCCCAAATTCTGTGAGAACATCCATTCTTAGGCTAGGTCCACACTACCCCCCTGATTCGGCGGGTAGAGATCGATCTTCTGGGATCGATTTATCGCGTCTCATCTGGACGTGATAAATCGATCCCAGAAGCGCTCCCCCGTCGACTGCGGAACTCCTGCTCGCCGAGAGGAGGAAGCGCTGTCGACGGGGGAGCTTGCCTGTGCCGCGTGGACCCGTAGTAAGTAAACTTAGTTCGAGCTAGGAAACGTCGACTTCAGCTACGCTATTCTCGTAGCTGAAGTTGCGTTTCCTAGATCGATCCCCCGCCCCAGTGTGGACCAAGCCTTAGGATATTTCTTCCACATTCGAAATGGAAATTAAGCCCTTTCCAGTATGAGATATGACTTAGAATCAAAACCATAAGGGACGGTCGTTTGGATCCAAAGACTGGGATTGAAAACCTCCTAGAATTTGAAGGAGTTTGGATTTGAGGTTCTGGTCCTGACCCATCATTAATTTTAATATTGTTTTGCCACGGTGCATAAGCTTCCCCCCCACTGCAGTTTAAGATTGCTTACTATGAATTGAATAGTAGATTACAGTATTGGTATGAGGCAGGGAGAAGTGTCAATATCAGCTATAACAACAGCCAGTCATATTTGAAGTTGTGCCAAGCTATAGGGCCCTAGCCTTGAAATTGTTAAAACAAAGAAGTTCATTACATTTAACAATCAAGTGTCCTTCAGATTTCTGAGGAACATTTATGTTAACCATTTATATTATTCAACTCTAATATAAACTGCAAACCAAAGGAAAATCCTTTTAAAATTAAATTGGAAAGGGTTTTTTTGGTTGTATCTGTATAGTTATTTTGCTTTAAGGAAGTATCTGCTTTCCAGACATCTCTTCAAACAAATCATGTCTGAACAGAAAAAATAAACAAGAAATAGCTGACACGACAAGGTTTTGCCATGTGGAAGAGCAGAAAGAGGGTTTTGTTTTGTTTTTTTAAAGATGAATTTCCTGAAGAAAAAAAAAATGGGGAGGGGATTGCTTATGCCATTCAGATTTCGTGTTTCTGTCAACAAAGTGGAGCCTGAGACACTGCTCAAATGTAGCAACTTCTTGAGGTAACCTGGGATTGATTTGCTACTTTGGAAATAGTAGAGAGAATTTGGATGCGTTGCAGTAGGTATAAAGCAATCTGAGGCAGCAGTGCATACAGTTCTCTTGTGTACCACCTAGCTTACTAAACAAACTCTCTTAGCTAGGAAATGCTGTAGGGTTTTCACCAATGTAAAAGAAAAAAATAAATGTTGATGAGTAATTCCTCCTGTCAGCAGTGAATCACTGGTTATTGACTAAAAGCAAAATTGTTTACAAAACCTAGTAGTAGGAAAATAAAACTGCCCACCCTCTTCTCTCACCCAATGCAGCCCACCAGAACGTCAGTGGAAAAGAGAATCTGCATGCCCTTGAATCATTCCCTCCAAGGCAAGCTGTAAAAATTAGAAAAGTCATAATTAACTTTCAGTGGTTACCCCAAACCATTCAGTTTCAGATTATATTGATGGTGATTATAGGTAATCGGGCTAGAATCCAAACGTGATTTTTTTTGGACAGATGCTAATAGGATTATTGATGTTTTCCTTCTTGGATCACTTTCTCAGTGCTGAAAACGCTTCTGTTTAATGTTGAAACTGGATAACAACTTGACAGATGTGGCCATCAACTTTTAGTTCTCCTTCCCTCCCCAAAAAGCCAGTTTTAAGTTCAGATGCAGCATTAAAAAAAAGAAAAGAAAAAGAAAAGCAACCCCAAAACAAAAAGCCACACACACTGAGGATGTGAACACAGCTCTGAGCTGCTGGTGGAATGCTTTCTTAGGACTGGACAAGAGAGTATGGGAATTTATGGAACACTTGGCCACATCATTTTAAATTCTGCTTGCTACTGCTTTAGAAATTCAGAGGAAATGCTTTGTTCTGCACTATGCATTTCCCGCCATATTATTTTCCAAGGTGAAAAACTCAGAGCCAGGGAGAAGGGAAGGGTGCTGGGAGTTCTTGTTTGTCAGGCACTCTCATTCTTCATGACATCCATGTGCTTAGATTCTGTAATGCCATTCTCATTGATTAAGCTGCTGGTGTCCCTAAATCTTTTCATTTCTTTTTTAATTTTCTCTTTTTGTTTTGTTTTTTAGACCCCAGACAGGCACAATCATCCCCTCCATGGTCATATGACCAGTCTTACCCATCCTACTTGAGCCAGATGACTTCACCATCCATTCATTCCACAACTCCCCTGTCCTCTTCACGAGGCACAGGCCTTCCTGCCATCACCGATGTGCCCAGACGCCTCTCAGGTAAAGACCATGCTTCTGCTAAAATACTTATGCAGACAGGAACAGGAAAGGTTGAGGCTGCTTATGCAGAAGCTATCTGCCCTCAACTGCAGCTTAGCAGCAAAAGTGAAGATCTGTCTGTGGTACCAGAGTTTCTGAACTGTGAAGGGGTCAAAATTTCTTTCTTTTTAAGGTTTTGATTCACAAATTAAAGTGCTACCGTGTTATTCTGAGCATGTAGTTTGAGTGTCTGAAAGTCCATTTTAGGTCAGGTTATCTTTAACTGTCTGATTCAACTACTGAATCACACTGTTTTCAACAGGGGGCCATTTGTCTATCTGTTGTGAAGCAACTATGATAATTTCTCCATATTTTTGATATTTTAATTTTGTTTACTTCTGTCTCCTAAATTAGATTTGACTTACTGGCAAGGGCCTCTGTTTCTTTAATATTTAGGTTTAAGGCTCACTCTTGCTTATTTCAATGCAGTAGCTCAAGATAGCCAATTCCCTTATTTAATGTGTGATTGAGATCTCTATCAGAAACTGGTTGAGTCACTTCAGGGTACAGAGCAGTCCTGGGAAGACTGGACAAATTGTGCCGTGGAATGATGAAGGAGAGAGGAAATCTTTTTAGGCACACACACTAGACAGCACTGACACTTATTATCAAACAAATACGCATGCAGCCATGTAGTTCAAGTGGTCACAAAGGTAAATTCAGCTGTGTAAAGTAAGCCAGTTGCCCCACTATAACATACAACATGGAACGGCAGAAAATTGCCTTGTGTATTTTGTTAGTCTGGGGAACCGTACGGGAAGGTGTCTTAGCTGGAGCATTAAAATTCTAAACAGACAGGTGTGGAAATATTGGTGAGGTATCTGCCCAAAGCATGTGTAATATAAAGAAAACCTTTACAATTCATTAGTAAAGCATGAAGAATTGGTCTTATTCTTTATTTCCATGTTTGTAAGACACTGTTACAGTCTCAGATTCTAGCCCCATACACCTGTTTGACTTGCAGCCAGGTGAATTTCTTTCTGTCTTGTTTTCTCCCTTCTCCAAAGCTCAGAGCACGGTAAACGCTATTCACTTCACTGAGCTGCATCACGGACAAACTGAACGTCAGCCAACAGGCATGTAGGATTTGATTAGTTTAGACTCCTTCGTTTCTTTCATCCTGGAGGGGGGAAGCTTTGTTTCTCAAACAAATAGCAGCAAAGATCTCTCTGGCCCTAGTGCTCTCTGGGTTTTCAGAGAATGCAGCATTTCCATATGGGTCAACAGTTCTGGCAAAGCCCGACAGGCCCTTCTGGCCTTTCCTTGTGATGCTCATTTGGTTTAAAAACAAAATTAACTTTATTTTGAGGAAATGATGTGTTTGGCTTTAGATTGATTTTTCTTTAGTTTGAGTCTCCTAATGGTCTGCACAGCCCTGTGTGGTCAAAGCAGTTATTTTTGCAATTTTGCCCCCAGCAATACCTGCAGGGAAAGGCCCAGACTGGGACTGCCGCATCTGTATAAGTTACTTGCCCTGAAGCCCTTGCTTGTTAGTGTGTATTCAAACGTGAGTGCCTAGCATGTGGGGCGCATGCATAATGGCTAAAAGACCTAACTATGTACATCATAGGGCCATATGCGGTACTTTTCTATTTTATTCCACAGCAAGCTATCCCCACTTCTCCTGTCCTTCACCTTTTGGTGAACAACCTCTCTCTCTGTTTTTGTCTTTTCCAAACATAGGAAGCTGGCTTTATCACTTACTTCTGAATCTACCAAAGAGCAGTTTGATCTGCCACGAATATCTGAGACTGTCCACAATACTGCGTGTTAACTCACTACCATTTAGAATGACTGCCAGTGGCTTTCTTAGGCTGAGGACTAGGTTTGACTCTCAAACAGCAAGGAGACATATTGTAGCACCATTTGAAAACTGGCACCCTGCTTGCATGCCCCTACAACGCAGCGAATTCCACTGCACTGTGGCAAACGAGCGAGGGCTGGATCTGGCCCGTATTGTTTATAATGTGTGGAGTGGAATGTTAAAGTGCGGTTTTGTGACTGCAAAAATTGCCACCTTCTGACCCAAGAGATGTGATTTCCTTGGGTGTATTCCAGCTCCTATTTGCTGGCTTTTGCGAACAAAATAAGTTGTACTGTTTTTTACTCCTCTTAGCCCAGCGGAACCAACATAGCTCTGGGAGGGGAGTTTGATTCCAGTCCTTCTCACACATTGTCAACCCCATTGTTAACTAAGTCCCAACCTTGGGGCCTCAGTCATACTTGTCCAACCACACAGAAGGGTGAGATAAGAAAGGATGGTTTTGTGGATAGAGTACTGTACTGGGATTCAAGAGAATTGGCCTCAATTCCTGCCCCAGCCACAAATTCCCTGTATTACCTTGGGCAGGTCAGTTAATCTATTCTGTGCCTCATTTTGCCATCTGTAAAATGGGGCTAACGCGTCCCTAGGAGACGGGGTGTAAAATCCCTAATGATTGCACGGTGCTCAGATATAATGGTTTGTCCCTCAGCACAAATACAGATAGCCAGAAACACTTATGCAACACCACTGAATGCAGTGGGAATGCACAGGTGTAACTGAGCGCAAAAACTGGGCGGCACTTCATTACTGGCGAAGGGATATCAGAAGGAAAGAACCTAGCTCGAGTCTGCTGGGCTGGCAGTTACAACAACCACCGTATCACTTGTAAACTGAGAAAACTGGATCCTCATCCATTTGATCCATTTTTACAGAGTCATTTTGCAGAGTAGAACCAGGCTTTTGAGAAGAAAAATTACATTCCTGGGAGCACGAAAAAACTTCAGGCACCCTCCTGCATGAGGGAGAAATTACTTTATTTAGAATCAAAGCATTACAAGGCCTTGAAGAGAAAAATAATTGTTTCTCAGTACAGTGGCAGAGAACTGATTATCACCTTTGCTAGAAATATACAAGCACATTTTAATGAATGCCTATTGCTTACCAACAAATGGGAAGACAAATGGTAATACTTCAGATTCAGGCCTCACATGCCACACCCACAGTCCCAGAATTCCCTGCTGACCACATTCACAGTTATGTCATGCTTATATCAACATTATATCACCCTAGTCCCTGCTGCCTGCCTACATGGCTTTGTCTAGACCGATATTTAAGCTTGAAAAGGTGTTGGGTACCACATGCCAGCTAACACATTTTAAGGGTATGTCTACTCAACAGCTGGTGTAATTCGCAGCACAAGTAGACATACACACGCTCACTCTGCTCTAGCTAATGCCTAAAAGTAGCAGTGTGGCCGCAGTGGTGCAGACAGCGACTCAGGCTAACTGCCCAAGTACAATCCTGCAGACCACACGAGGACTTTTAGAATCAAGGCCTTCAGCAATTGCAGGCTTTGGCCAATACATGTTAAAAGAGTAGTAACGTTAATACACAAGAACTTAGTCATGAAACATTTACGGTACCTGACACAAAAGCAAGGAAGTAAGTAAGCCAACTAACAGTACAAACCACAGGCACACCCATCCGCCGCTTCACCCTGCCACTACCACAGCTACCATACCTCACAGATCATAAACTTAACTCTGCTGGGGAATGCTAGCCTTCCAGCACCCCTTTTTACCAACGTATCCCCTACAACACACCAGACTACTGCTCAGCCTTCCCTTCTTCACCACACTACCCCTCTTAGCATTGTGAACTGTAGCAGTTTGATGTGTGGCCTCAGTCTCCAGACCTAGAGAATGATGGGAGATGGCATCCATTTTGAATTTCTCTGAATGAGAAGATTTTATGTCACCCTCTGCTGACAGATAAACTTTCATTTTTTTAAAAACAGTTGCAAAAAGTCTCTTAAAACCTATATATTTCTTTTAAAAACTACCTATTGTACAAAATCCACTCAAGATTCTCCTATTTTTGGAAAGGTTCATACTGTTTCTCTTAAAAGATACCTGGCAAAAAGCAGGGACAAATTTTATCTAGAACCCAGTTTCACACAGTACTGACAACGGGCATAAAAATTTTGCATTGAAGGGTCACCTGCCTGTAAAGAAAAAGAATGTATGCCCCATTTTAAGCCCATTTCAGAACTTAGACCTTAGTTCCTGCTGTACTATTGGGCAGTCTAGTTCCTCCACTAATGACGATTACTTGCTAGTTGTGGTATGTCTTCCCAGGTGACACCAGCACATTCAACCTTCTCTGTCACTGCCTTCTGCCAGTTCTTCCTTGGTCACCTCACTTTCTTTCCCCTCTCTTAGGTACATCGGGGGTTAGGTTGGGTTAACTATGTCACTACTAACTATATGGCTTTTTCACACACCCGAGCAACATAGCTGGGTCCACTTAGCTCTTTAGTGTATGCCTGGCCTTACTCTTTTTTTAAATGAAAGCTGAGACTCAAGAGCAAGTGAGCGGTTTGTCTGTTTCCCCACTTCTCCTGGCTATTCCTTTGCACACCTCACTTTGGGAAACACTGAGCTAAACAGACAAAGGGAACTTCTGAAAGCTCAAGGGATTCTATAAGTAGAACCATAGAAGGGTAGAAATGTAGGGCTGGGATCTCAAGAAGTCATCAGGTCCAGCCCCCTGCTCTGTGGCAGGACCCAGTGAACTGAGATCATCCCTGAAAGGTGTTTGTCGAACCTGTTCTTAACAACATCCAGTGGCAGTGATTCCACAACCTACCTTGGAAACTTATTCCAGAGCTTAACTACCCTTGTAGTTAGAAAGTTTTTTCTAATGTCTAACCTAAATCTTCCTTGCTGCAGATTAAGCCCATTGCTTCTTCTTGTACCTACCATGGACATGGAGAACAATTGATCACTGTCCTCTTTAAAGCAACCCTTAATATATTTGAATACTGTTATTAGTTCCCCCCCCCCCGGAGTCTTCTTTTCTCAAGGTACAGATGCCCAGTTTTTAAAATTATTCCTCATAGGTCAGGTTTTCTAAACCGTTTGTCATTTTTGTTGCTCTCCTCTGGACTCTCTCCAGTTTGTCAACATCTTTCCTAAAGTGTGGTGCCCAGAACTGGATGCAGTACTCCTGCTAAGGCCTCACCAGTGATGAGTAGAGGGGGACAGTTACCTCCCATGTCTTAAAAATGACACTCCTGTTAATACACCCCAGAATGATAATAGCGTTTTTTGCAGCTGCGTCACATTGTTGACTCATATTCAGTTTGTGATCCACTATAACCCTGAGATTGTTTTCAGCAGTACAACCACCTAGCCAGTTATTCCCCATTTTGTAGTTGTGTATTTGATTTTTTCCTTCCTAAGTGAAGTATTTGCATTTGTCTTTATTGAATTTCATCTTATTGAATTCAAACCAATTCTCCAATTTGTCAGTCATTTTGAATTCTAATCCTATCCTTCAAAGAGCTTTCAAGCCCTCCCAGCTTGGTGTCATCTGCAAATTTTATAAGCATACTCTCCACTCCATTGTATAAGACATAAATGAAAATATTGACTAGTACCGGACTCAGGACTAACCCCAGCAGGATTCCACTAAATATGTCTCCCAGTTTGAAAGCAAACTATTGAAAGATCATACTCAAAGAGTAATTATCAACCAGTTGTGGACCTACCTTATAGTAATTTTTTCTAGACCACATTTCCTAGTTTGCTTATAAGAATGTCACGTGGGACTCAAAAGCTTTACTAAAAATCCAGATAAATTTGTGCTGTTCAGAAACAACTCTGTCATTTGCAGTTTGTACCTAAACCTGTGACTCATCGTATTTTTTTTAAAAAATGGCACTATTTATTTTGCAAACCACAGTTTGTCCATTTTTAGCCTCCTGCCCATTTAATCCCACCTAGGCATTATAGCCCCTTGGCACTGGCATGTAGAACATCAATGGGAGCTTCTCTCTACCGCGGAATCTCTCATTGGAGCTATTGTCCAGAAGCTGGGTTACATGATCCCTGCCTTCAGGATATAGGCCACATTTTTCAAATGTGGGTGGCCTAAAATTAGGCAGCTACATCCATATTTAGACATTGAAATAAATGGCCTGATTTTCAGAACCCAATTGAATTGAAGGACCCAATCCTTGTCCTTACTAAAACCCCATTTAATTTATTTTAAATTACCGTTGAGAAAGGAAATAAACAGGATAAATTGGGGCAGAGGGAAAGAGTTTTTATTTCAGAAGTATGGGATTTGTAAACAACAGAAAAGAAAGAAACAAGTGGAACTTGAAGTGGAATGAATTTGTTGCTGATACAGACAGGAAATAGCACACTCAAATATATGGGTATGTAGAGATATATTTTTATCTGAGTTTTCTTTGCAATGTGTTTTCTATTTAGGAAGTGTATCTAGATTTGCATCTGTTTCCAGAACTTGCTGCTAACAGTTAATAATGATGCCAAAACATACTTTAGTTCCAGCTTGAGACCAAATGATATTCATTTTTTGATTACTAATTTAGCATCTGATATTAATTAAGGATATTTTCCATAAGTACCAGGCCTTTTCTGAAGAGCTAATTAAAATTATATGAACTTAAACCGGAATAAGGTCTCATAGTCTGAACATTTCTGTAATGATTATTCTTACCCGCCTCTACTGGTTTTTGTAAATAGAATGGTAACTACTTGTAGGGCCAATGGAGCAGCCAGAGTCCAGAAACTTAAAGGACCTTATCCTGCAACCCTTAGTTATGAGAGTAGTATCACTAAAGTCAATGAACTACTCATGCGATGGCTCTAGGATTGGGCCCTCTTATCTTTTGTATATAGGCACATGTCCATGGCTTTGTCCTCCTAGTGATTGACACTGCAGGCCTGATCCTGTGCAGAACTGAGCTACACTAAGCGACACTTCCTTCCATTAAATTCAGCGGAACAGGGAGGGTGCTCAGCACCACAGGAGAGGCAGACAGCACTTTGTAAGATGGGAGCTGTTATTATTTGTGCACCCACAGTTACTGGGCTTGAGGGCACTCACATCTGAGATAAGGAAGAATAATTCCCTCCAGTGCAGGAATCACAAGATGAAATCCCCTGCCCTGTGTTACACAGAAGTTCAGACTAGATTATCATCATAGTCTCTTCTTGGCCTTAGAATCTATGGGCCCTGCACCTTGTTTAATCATTTACATCAGCTTGCACCAGTAGAAATGATTCCACAAGGTGCAGGACAGTGGAGAATCAGTCCTCTGAATGTATGAGTATGCCTGGTGCTGTGCAGAATACGCCGAAGACAACGCTCTTGTCTCCAAAAGCTTTACACTCTAAAGGGCACAACTCTGCAACCCTGACTCACGTGCAGCAATGCCAACTCAATAGACCAAATCCTCTCTTGGTGTAAACAGGTGCCACTCCATTGACTTTCAGTGCAATTTTACCCATTGACACCAGTGCAAAATTTGGCCTTTTATGAAGGTTGCAGAATTGGAGCCTAACAAACCATCCCAACACCCTTCTGAGGTGGGTGGGCTAGTATTTTTTATCTCCATTTTACAGATGGGGCAAGTGAAGGACCATAGAGACTAGACACTCTCCCACCCCCTGATTCAGAGTAGAACTTTTCAGATGAAAAGCAAAACTAGAAAGGTGTTGGCTGAGAGATTAAAAAGAATGACTGATATTGGTGATAGAAATGGAAGATAAGAGCTGAGACAATGATTCACACTTCCTCTGGCAGAAAAAAGGACAGAACCTAGTCACAGAGGAAGATAGGAGGGTACAGATGGAGGAGAATACCCCAAACTCCATTTTAAAGAGCAAGAGTAATAGGAGAGAAGCATTTTACACAAAAAAGGGAGACCCTCCGTGCCTAATAATATAGGTTTTAGGGCTGACACAAAAGGAAGAGTCAGAAGGAAGATAAAAGCAGGTGATGGCCTTTTGTTGGTCACTTGTGACTAGATCCACTCTGCAATGGGTGCAGAGTTTTTAAATTCTGCAGACATTCTGGTAAGTACTAAATGCAGAATTATTAGCATATTTGAAAAGCGAGGGGTTTTAGCGGCAATGGATTCTAGGGAGCAAATTGCAGTTGAGACCAGTTTAATATTTGGAACGTTTAAGTTTATTACTGCAGAGACTGAGACACAGGAGAGAGGTATGTGAAAGAGCCAGTTTCTATAGTGGGTCTTAGGGATATAACAGAAGCTATAGAAAAAATTAAGATTAGGGTTAAAATCAGATTAGAGAGCTGAATTCAACAATTTAAATTTCCCAAAAGGCCAGAGCAGCGGTGTGCAAAACCATTCTACTCAGACCTCAGTACCTGGATTCAGCCCCACTTCATCTCACACCGTCCCAGTGTTTCATCAGAACTGTTTTGGGGGTGTATGCAAACTATCCACTGGAGCTTTTGGGGAAATTATTTTTCTCTACTTGGCTGCTCGCAGATTTTTTTCAAGCTGCTGTTCAAAGTGTAATTCAAGTTTGAGCTGTATTCCATTGGGATGCATCACATGGTGGAAGTCACATGCCATTTCTCTGTCCCTAACTGGCTATGCCTATCTGATGAGATCAGGAAGGTCAGCTCAACAGGAATTATTTTCATCTGATTTATCAGTTAAGAGGCTATATTTCTTGTCCATTTGAAAAAGTCCATTGAAAAACATTTTCACCCAGTCCTAGCCCATGTCTTGCAGGTGTTAGGCTAATACAGTAATTACCTTCTGAAATTCCTATGGGAATGGTTATGTTTTTATACTTGTCCTGACCTAAGTATCACTCACTTTTACAAAGGGAAACTTATTTGTTTCACTGATATTAGACCTGTCTTGTTGTATCAGACTGAGGTGGAGGAATATTATTCCTGGACAGAGGCACAGACATTCTCCTGCACTTTTTGCACTATGTTTGGCCATTCCCTTTGAAAAACAATCACAGTCAGCAAGGTCTTCAAAATTCAGGGCAAGGGGACATCATGAGTAAGCAAAAAGAAAAGAATTCTCTAGCTTGGGATTGCTTGGGCAAAAACAAAAATTCACAGTGTCAGCGCAAACGTTGTGATACAAGACATCTGCGCTGCCAAACAAACTGTGGAAATAGAGGATGATTTCATCTATTGAGGCAGCAAATTGTCATCAGATGGGTGCAGCCAACCAGGCATCCTAAGAAGAATCGGTTTAGCAGCCTCAGCCGTGAAAGACCTGCTTAGGGTCTGGCGCAAAAAGAAGGTGAAATTATATACAAAAATACAGATTTATCAAACCTGTGTACTTCCAACACTCTTACATGGCTCTGAAACATGGACATTGCTTAAACAAGACATAAAGAGGCTGGAAGCATTTCATATGCATTGCCAGCGGTGACTACTGGACATAAGGTGGTTTGATTTTTATCAGTAATAGGGATGTATTTTTGAGAACTGGCCTTGAGAGGACTGAAGTCATCATTGGTCACTGCTGGTTGGTCCTTTTTGGTCATATAACCTGCCTCAGAGATGAAGTCCCTGCACATCAAGCCCTGAAGATTGGATGTGATCATACCTGATTAACTTGGGTGTATCAGGTCAGTAATAATCCTGTGGAGCTTTTAAACACCTGGCATAAAGCCAGACAATGTGGCCATGGACATTCAGCACTACAGACCCTCACTATCGAAGCATACTGCTGTTGGGGTTCAAACCACTCCTACAGCCTTTGAGTTTAGAGCCCAGCCTCTCCAAAGCATCCTCCCTCTGTCTCTCAAACACCACGTGTATAGTCATTGGTGCCAGGGGGAGAGGCAGCGGAGCTGAACTTAACCCCTTGCTCACTGGGGAGTAGATAATGCCCCTGCCACACAAAGAAGTTCTCCTTCAGAAGCAGAGACGTCATTTGCACCAAACCATTTCTGCAGTGTTTTCAAGGGGCTGTAGCTGCACACAGAGGAGGCGGCTGCACGGTGTGCTTTACTTCGTCAACATTGTCCACCTTCCAGGCAGGCACTTCCACCTGCAAGCCTCATGGTATGATTGCTCAAAACTTTCTTTAATTGATCAAGCTCAACTGGGACCAAGCAGAAATCAGAGAGCCCCATGTCAGGGCTGAAGGCTGGAGTCCAGATCCCTACAGGAAATGCAGACGCTGTTGCCAATTGCAGAGTGTAAGATGCTTTGTCAGGTACTGAGATTGACGATGTTGAAATGGCAGCCATTACTGAGGATGATGGAGTGGGGGAATGCCATGCTTAGATATCCCAGTGATGAGACGGATGGGTGAGGTGGATGAACTGAGGGATAGCCAAACTGAGGCAGAGAGTCAACGACATCTTTGAGACTAGGAAGAGGAAGCACAGTCTGATTCTTCGCACTGTGGTGGCTATAGACGTGGAGCTCCCACTTTCATGTGCTAATTGGACTGTGGCATACATGAAATACTCCTGCTTTCTGTACAGCATATTGGCACTGGCAGTAGAGGGGCCACTGGAAGCTGATTCTCCTCTCAGGAGTACTTATGTTGAAGTCAGTGGACTAACACCTGTGTTTAAACAGCGTACAGTAATTAAGAGGAAGTTATGTGGAAGGTCCTTCTCTTGCTTGTCTTTGCCAATTGGCATCACATGCTTGTTACTGGAGGAGGTGCAACATGGAATGTCAGTATCAGCATCTGCACCAACAATGTGTCTCTCTCAGTTGGCAAGGGACTAAAGAAAGCGGTCACCGTCTGGGAAGTTTGTTAATGACGCCACATGAACAATTTGCACTGTATGTCATTGATGGGTTAGCTGGGATATCACTCTCAAACGCCTGGGCACCTCTGCTTTATGGCGTCACCTTCCGAACAAGCATTGTGTTTAATACAAAAAACACCTCTTAACATCTGGACCTGTGGCGGCAGAACGTTGTGAAGGGTGTGGGTGAAGGGAAACCACCTCATGTGAATTCATGCTATGAGGCCAAGTGCCTGTGTTGTTCTGAAAACAGAGCAACATCGGCCCCAGCAATGTCCCCAGGAAAAAGTAGCGTATGGGACCTAGGAGACTCTTGGGAGATGATAGCATGATGCACTGAGAAACACATGGCCCAGCCCAGGGCTATTTTAATTCCATGCCTGATGAAATTCTGGCACATGCTGCTCTTTTCAGTTGTGGAAGCAGAGGGGTTCCAAGAGCTGATGTTGGTTACAGCTTTGTATTTGCAAGTTCCAAGTTGCATTTTGTTTTTCTTGACAAAGGCTTTCCCAGAGCAGTGCACACTGCCTGGACCAGCTGTGGAGGTACACACACTGGTTTGCCTTACTAGAGACATGGGGCTAACGATCAAAGCAATGATTACGTTTGAGAGGGGCTGCTAAGCCATCTTTGGAATTGTCATCCAGCCACCTACCATTGCTATATTGTAGCCACTTATGATTTGTATTGTGGTAGCACCTAGGAGCCACATCATAGACCAGGACCCATCGTGCTTGGTGCTGTACAAACATGAGCAGGGCAGGAAGGGGTCACAGGCGAAGGCTCTGCCCCAGAGAGCTTACAATCTAAATGCAAGACAAGATGGATACACAGTGGGTGAGGTAATATCTTTTGTTGGACCAATTTCTGTTTGAGAGACAAGCTTTAGAGCTGACACAGAGCTCATCTTCAGCTCTGGGAAACTTACTCAGAGTGTCACAGCTCAATACAAGGTGGAATAGATTGTTTAGCTATGACACTCTGAGTAAGTTTCCCAGAGCTGAAGAAGAGCTCTGTGTAAGCGCGAAAGCTTGTCTCTCTCACCAACCAAAGTTGGTCCAATAAAAGTTATTGCTTCACCCCCCTTTTCTCTCTAATGTTCTGGGACCAACACGGCTACAATAACACTGCATACAAAGATGGATGCAGACAGACAGATGGAACACAAGGAAACTGTGAGGCAGTATCAGTCAGCATGATAAGCAGCACACCAGCAGCCTACCCATTGTCAAGTTTTTTCAGGTGTCCTGACAAAGGAGAGTTTGAAGGAGGACAGTGGCATAGCTCTGTGGATGTGTACATCTTCCCAAGAGTGAGGGGAAGCATGGGAGAAAGCACAGAGTGCTTGTTGGAAAAATGTAACAAGTAGACAATGGAAACTGGTGACACTGGAAGCTGGGGATTGGTCCTGCTTTGAGCAGGGGGTTGGACTAGATGACCTCCTGAGGTCTCTTCTAACCCTGATATTCTATGACATAGGTCAATTGTAGCTGGGAGTCAACATTTCAGTAGTGAAAAAGAGACAATGAGGAGGGTTGGAAAGAAGACAAGTAGCTTATGTTTGAAGCGATGGAGAAAGGGGGCACTCAGTGCTGGTAGCTTTCTGAGCAAAATTCAGGGGGGCAACAGCCTAGCAGGCTGATTGACCAACACTTCTCTTTCCTCTTGATTCATGATGTTATATGGGGTGGTTCAGGTGTACAATGGCAGCTTTCTCCATGTATGCTGCTTCATTATTGTTAAAATATATTCATATTACAGTAGCACCTAGAGATTTCAACTGAGCTCACGCCACATTTTGCTAGGCTTTACACTCTAAATAAACACAGGACGTAACAGAATTATCAGCCTCCCAGTTCTACAGATGGGGCACTGAAGTGCCGAGAGACCAAATGACTAGCCCAAAGTCACACAAGGAGGCTGTGACAGAACAGGGTATTGAATCCAGACTTTCTGAGTCAAGGGCCGGAGCCTTTACTCCCAGAACATCCTTTCTCTCATAATTCAGATGTGGTATCTCCCTGTGCACTGCTACCCTCCGCTGTTTTTATGTGGCAGAACAACTGGTGTATTCAGATGTTGCTTTGTGCACAAAGATCATTTTCACCTGGGCAAATGGGAGTGGCCCCCATGACTCCCATAGTACACATGTTCCTACATAGAAAACTCACCTTATTCTCTGAAACATCTGTGGTACCCTGCTGTGGAAAAGCTCACGTGTGAGTTTCTTAACATGGCGAGACCTTAGTGTCTCCAGAACTGAGGCCAAGTCACTGCACATGATGCAATTGGGGAACCCCACTGGAACTGCTGCATCTGCTAGACCTTACAGGACGATAACAGCACAGTCTAATGGCGTGAGCAGAGGTCTGGGAGCCAGGATCTCCCAGGCTATATTCCAGATCCACTGCCACAATGCATGTGCTTAATGATAGTTTTTATACTGCGGTGGTAACTTTCAAAACCTCCCTTTCTCCTCCCTTGCAGTCATCCTGAACAATATTTCCATGACACTCCCATCTCCAACTGGCCTGGGAAGGAGACATCCCAAGGCCTCTTGACATCGGGCCAACTCAGCTAATGTTTTCTTAGAGAATAATGATTCATCCCAGTAGTGCTGTAGTAACTAAGTACTATGCAGGCTAAAAACCCAGTCCCCTTCTTTCTCATCACTGACCTCTGGGAGGATAAAAGCCAAATGCAAAAGCTCCCCTGCGGAGCAGGAAAAACTATTTTGAGGCTTTCTCTATATTCAAAGTTGAAACTGGTTAAAATTTTAAATCCGTTTAAAAACTGATCTCATTAAACTGGTGCAAAACCGTGCATGGATGCTCTGCATCCAATTTAAATTTGGCTTATAGTGGTTTAGCTGAATTCAGCAAGGAATAGAGTTCAGGTTTGTGTCAAATGAAGAATGTCCGTTCATGGATTTGCATAAGTTTAACTAAATTGGTGGAACAATCACACCTTTCATTCCACCGGGACCGCTTTGAATACAGACTCAGGGTAACATTTTCAGAAGTGACTTAGGCACTTTGGAGCCTACAGCTTTGGTCCACACACACTTTTGTATGTTGGTTAAGGGTGTGACTTTTTACCAATATAGTTATATGGGTACAATCCCTAGTATAGACACGCTTATACTGACATAAAGGTGCTTTATACTGCTATAGGTTCTTTCCCTTCCCATACTGGAATAATCTATATCCTAATAAACCCATTTATACGGCTATAACTGCGTCCACACATGGGTAGGTTGTATTGCTTTAATTATATTGATATAGATAAAATTAACTGTACTGATATAGTTAAAGTGGTACAACTTTTGCGTGTAGACAAGACATAAGTTTCATTGAATGGCAGTGGGACATAGGCTCCTAAGGCCCAGATCCTCAAAGATAATTTAAGCTCCCATTAGGAGTTTGGTGCTTAACTACCTCTGAGGATCTGGGCCTAAGTGTCTAAGACCATTTTGAAAATGGAGGTTCCTAAGTCACTTAGGCACTTTTGAAAATTTTACCCAAAGCCTGCTGCCAATAACATGATGGTTTGGGCATCACTTAGGAAAATCACTTTATGCTCACCATCATCAAGGTAAAGGGGAAAAATTAACTTGGCTCGCTCTGCTTTGCCAGTAGAGTTTTCTTTCCATTGTTTGAGCTGCAGCTGTGTATTTTGCCCTGCACGAGATGGCCTGACCTAAGACAGTCATATTGTTTTCCATGAAATTCACAAGCAGTCTACATGTTAAACTCCCCACTCAGCACAGTAGCTGCAGCTCCTGCTTCTACAGCTTCAGTCTTGTTGTCTTCCGCATAGTTCTTTCTCTGAAACCAAGGAGTTGCTTTCAGACACCTTAGTACAGAATTAGGTGTGTCTGTTTACATTCAGGAGACAGAGAACTTCATACCAGGGGGGAAGAAAAAAAACAAGGGCATTGGAAATGGAAAGAGATGGAGGTTGAAAATGTATGTTTAAGAGACAAAGATTATTTCAGTACTAGAACAGTATGTTTTTATTTGTTTACATTAGACATGAAGTCCTTTTATATATGCATGGAACAAAGAGGTACCTTTTCTACCCTTTTGTACTATACTGTTTAGCTAGAATAAGGAGAAACTTGTACTGAGTTGGGAGTTTAAGTTTTTGCCAAAAGCATAACAATTTGTAGGGTTTGATTTTTCCCTGAAAAAAAAAAAACCAAAATGCTTTAAGAACAAGGCCCTCAGTAACCAAAATATGTTTGTTTTTGTTTAAATCACTCAGCAGAGAAATCATCTCTTGTCCATTGTTAAAAGGGAGGTTTAAATCAAAGGAAAATTCTACATATTCTAAAATATACAGACAGCTCTTTGAAAGCAAAGCCAAACAAAACTTTAAGAGAGACCTTTTCCTTGATGCAGAAGTTTTGAGTTAGTTTACTGTGCCGAGCTCTAGTGGAAAGAACAGTCTGAAAAACAAATCTCAGATCTAGTTTTGGAGGCGGAAGTTGAGAAGCGCATTGTATTAATGGAGTATGAGACTCTTTCAGAGTTTCCAAGTTAAGTCTTAGCAGCAGCAGCAGTAGAAACAAGCTTTAAAATTCATTGGGATTTTATTTTCCAATTTCACTTTTGGAGATCTAAGCAAGCTCCAACCTGGCTACCCGAGAACTTGATTCTCTCACTCTTATGTTGGGTGATCCTTTTGTTTCACAAGTAGTCTTACTGAAAACACAAGGAATGTCTGTGGAATAAGTTACTACTCAGGGAGAGTAAAGGTGGCATGATCTGATCCAAATTAAGGGCTACTGCCAAATTCCCATCATATTTGCTAGTGAAAAAAATGTAAAATCGCTTTAATAAAAGATGCCCTCAACATCTCTTCTGTTCCTGGTTTAAATGTCCCTATTCACTCAGTGCATGATTCCCCCATGTTCCCTACATCCTCAGCCAGCCAATTATTTGACTTAAGACTCAGATTGGGATGTGGGTTGCTGCTCTGTTCTTCCACCGATAATTCTGCCTCCTAGTCCTTACTGTGCTGTTGGTTGAACTGCAGTGCAGCCTCCATCTCAGTGTTTGGGGTCCATAATAAGTGGCTCCTTCCTAAGCTAGATCCAGAACTACTCCTCCATCCCTCGTCACATGTAACTTTCAGCAAGGCAGGCTCAGGTCTGCTCCTGAACTTTAAGTCTCCTGCCACTGGAGCACATCAGCCCTGCCAGCTCATAAACCCTGCTTTCCGTATGACCCCGTTACAACCAATATGGGCCAAAGGAAACCATAAGGCTGTCCCATCTGAATGCACCTTTTCTGGAGAGATTTACTTTAACCAACCATTTATCATTTAACTACAATTTTGAAAACTATCTTAATTGACCACACATGTTATCAAACCAGAGGCTGCCTCCTGACCCCATACACACACTTCGCCCACCCCTCACCTCCACAGTGTTTTTAGCAACACTTCAGAAAGAGCTAATTAAGCGCCTGCAAACCAATGCCATGACAGAAATAGTTCCTTCTGATTGATAAGAACATCAGTAAAAAAGCTATATTGAGGAGGGGAAGGTTTCCCCCCTTTTTTTTTTTTTTTTTGTGGCTTCATGTTTTGGTAGCCATAAGTCATTAGTGGTTTTTAATTTTTTTTCTGAAACTGAAATAAGGGCTGAAAGGGTGGATTTGTCTTTTTTTTTTTTTTTTTTTTTTTGGCTAATCTGAGGCATGCCGCCACATCTGAAGCCACTTGGCTCATTATGGATTTCATGGAAACTGATTCCCTGAAAGTGTTTCCATGTGTGTGTTCCCAATATATCCCATCCTCTTCTAAATGGGAGTACAAACTCGCGCACGAGCTGGAAATGGCTTCAGGATGTGACAGAAAAGTCATATGACTGCAGTGGCACTGTGTGTGGCCTTTTCTAAAAGACACCATGTCTTGTGTGTTGGCTTCCGTCCTACAGTAGATCCAGTTTCAAAGAGTCTCTTCCTTCCCGGTTTCTTAAAAGTTCTTAATCAAGAACCAGCAAGGAATCCTCTGTCTTTCTTTCCACAAAAGGGAAGTATATTATTTGAACAGGATACTAATAGAAAATTTGGCAAGGGAGAAAAAAAGAGGGGGTTTAAAGGTTGAAGTTACAGTGAAATGCCAAGATTTATTTTCCTCTTTGCACAGCATAGTTTCGTTGCCTGTGCTTGAGGATCAGATGGAATTTGAGAGTTGCTAGCATGCAGTGGAAAAGTACAATTCATGACAACATGGGAAACAAATATTTATATTGGATTGTTAAGGCACATTTGTCTGCAATAATAATAATAATAATAATAATAAACTAGACTCCTAACCTCCATTGTATATTATCTTCCCATTCATGGGAGTTGCACAAAATTATTATACAGAGACTCTCTATTACTGTACATTAAAGATCTCAGCCCTGTGGCTTCATTCTCCTGGTGTATATAGCTCTGTTTAGATTACTTGTGGCACCTTAGAGACTAACAAATTTATTAGAGCATAAGCTTTCGTGGGCTACAGCCCACTTCTTCGGATGCTGTAGCCCATGAAAGCTTATGCTATAATAAATTTGTTAGTCTCTAAGTACTACAAGTGCCACAAGTACTCCTGTTCTTTTTGCGGATACAGACTAACACGGCTGCTACTCTGAAATCTGTTTAGATTGCGATCCAAGAAATCCTCAAACATTCCCTGTAGTCCATTGTAGCTGGGGCTGGTGAAAAACTGCAGCAACTAAAATTCAAGTGGTGAAACTTTTGGGAAACTGAACAGGGTGTGCGTGTTTCATGTGTGAGTGACATCACAAAGTATTGGCCCTTTTTTTTTTTTTGCACAGCATTGTAGATTTGCCACACTGCTTGTGATATTTCCAAGAAGTATTATATATGTACTGCTTCCATCATACTGCACCGATTGCCTCCATTAATAGATAGGTACAAGTAGTGATGAGCCCTTGTGTAAGAACTTAGTTTCAAGAGGGTTTGATGATCTTCTGCACTTCCTGCCTTCAACTGCTGTGAGTGTTGCTGTGCACAGTTAACTGTTAAAGAGTTGGTGCATTTCTCAGCAGAAGCTGATATACTATGTTATTACAGTATCAGAGGGGTAGCCGTGTTAGTCTGGATCTGTAAAAAGCAACAAAGAGTCCTGTGGCACCTTATAGACTAACAAATGTATTGGAGCATAAGCTTTCGTGGGTGAATACCCACTTCGTCAGATGCCCTATGTTATTACAGTGGTGGGAGAAGTGCTTTATATGACAGACTCCATGTTCTATATCTATAAGATCACATCATCCAGTGCAAAAATAGTGGGGAATAGTTATTTGTGGGGGTATATTATATAAAAAAGACTAACAAATAACTTTTTGATGCATAAAGGTGTCAAAGCTTTTAAATTCTATTGTCTCAGCAGCCAGCTCTGTCCCAACATTAGAGAATGTTGAAATTTCTAACCAGTCGAGCTGGCTGAGAATGAATCCCTCTCATCCCCAAAATATAACCAGTTCCTCCTCTCCACCATGATCACACAGGGCCAACATGTGGATTGTGGGGAAGATTACCAAGATGGGATAGTGAAAACTAGAGAAGACAGCAAGGAGCCTAATCAAACGAGTTGAATGGGCAGCATTTGATGGCAGATGAAATTCATTCTTGACAAATGCAAGTGTAAACTACATTTACACAGCGTGCACTCTGGCCCCCTCTAGGGGCTGGGCCTGTATAGAAAGGTTTAGGAGTCTGCTACAGCCTTTGCACCAAGGTACTTTGAGTGTCTACCGCCTGAGCTACAGACCCATACTTTTAGAACCAGCGATCCCTGTTTCGATCCCTGCTGTCAGCAGCCTGGCCAGGGGTGTTGTGCTGTACAAGGCATTGAATGTTAGAAGGAATTTCTACTCATTCAAGTTGCTGGGTCCTAAATTAACTAATCACCCAGGAAAAAGTCCTTGGTGTCATTGTGGACAGCTCAGTGAAAATCAGTGCACAGATATGCAAAAGGGGCCAAAATAATTAAAATACATAAAGAGCTAGGAGTTCCTCTCTTCTTCCTGTGCAGCCACTGTAGCAGAAACATCCTGTTAAGGGAGTAGGGTGGGTAATGATAGAGCCTATGCTGGATAAAATGGGAAAATGAAAAGAGACACCACTTTACCTGCTAAGCAACCTGACAGATATCCCTGGGAATCACTCTCCTTTGTTGTATACTTAATACTTTGACGGTTGATATTAGATGAACCAAAGTGCCTGGGGGCTACACAAAAAATTCAAAGAAAACGTCTATCTAATCTATCTATATAACTAAAGAATAGATTGTATTTTAATGTGCCACTCAGCATGCCTAAGCACCAAAACACACAAGTCAGTGTTAAAAAAAAGTGAAATACCGGTATCATTAAAATTCACATGTGAATAGAGGAAGTGCAAGGCCAGGAAGACGCTATGCAATGGAACAGCTGTGAAGGAGTTAAAATGTTCAGTTGAGTTTTGTTAGACTGCTGTGCTCAATAATATTACAGTTTAAATGGTCCCACCTAGGCTTTGAAGTTTACACCTCGTTGAAGTGAATGGGGAAGCAGTTCACACCTCTACTGCTGCTATTGTTTGCCTGGAGACAGAGTTTTGGTGTACAAAACTGATTTAAAATTGCAATTTGAAAATATTTAACACATGTTAAGTAAAAAAATATATATATACTTGTTGAATGCCTCAAACAACAAGGAGGTATTTGGCGCAGTTTGTTTAAACTAAGCTTTTCATGCACACAGGATAACTACAGTGTAACCCTAAGGAGTTTTCCCCTAAAACCCCAATCTTGTAATCCCACTTGTGCGGATGGAACATTTTGCATTTCAATGGAACTCCATGCCAGTTCACTTGTGGGGATCTGATTTCAGAATTGGGGCCTGTTTTAAACAAGATTCAGAAAGTGAGTAACAAACAGAGGGCTTGCAGAAAGGAGGACAAAGCTGGTTTTGTTTTGTTAGGGTATCAATAAAACGAGATATTTAATTAAATTAGTATTCCATGCCGAACACCTTCCTAACCATTATCAGTGAGCAGTTTATTGTGGGCATCTCTGCAGAAGTATGTTTTAAGAAGGGCAGGGAGGTAACCTTAGATTTTAGTGTGGAGAATACATTCCATACATAGGGAGCAGCATGGAAGACATAATGATGGTAACCCCAAAGCCAGGGCTTGATCCCACTCCCATTGACTTTAATGGGATTTGGCTCAAACCCCAAGTGAATTCCATATGAGTTGGGGTTTTTTAATGAAAGTTGTGTACAGCTCCAATAAAAATAAATGCACCTCATTAGTATTGTTATTAAAATATTTTCAGCTCACCTATAACAAGGCAGCTATGCATCGCTGTACACTGTCTCCATATTGGAGAAGGCTAAAAATGTCATTTTAAAAAGTCTCTGGTTCTATAGAAGATGGGTTCTCAATTTGGAAGTTTCAAACAGGTTTCAGGGGGTCACAACAACCTTCCCTTTCTTTATGACTAGATGGAAAAGGGAATCCCAGAACTTTACTTTGTTGTCAATTGGGCATCACAGTATAGAAAAGGATGGAACACAGCAAAAAAAATTGTGGGGAGCATCTTTCCCCAATTCACTTTTTTAAAAAATGATGTTCCTGATCTTCTGGCCTTGCTCAGAATATATAGTTTTGTGACAGCATAGCTTGCTGAGAAATCCTTAATTACAGATGTACTTGGTTGGTGATAGAAAGTAATAGCTATACAGGCTTTAAAGTATTTTAAAAAACAAAATCCCAGACCTCACAGAACGTTACTTTCATGAAGTAAAAATGATGAGGATCATTTGTGTGAGTAATGACATTAATAATAATTACTGACAATTTGCGTTTCTCTACCACGAGGCAGCTATGAAGTGCTTTACAAACGTAGACCCAGGATTTCGTAAGAATTAGCACAAGCAGTAGGAAATTATTATTCTCCCTTCAAAATGGAGAATCTGAGGCACTGAGAAAAAACAAAATGATGATGATAATTATTTCCATAGCACCAAAAGTCCCCAATCTAGCAAACATTCACACACATGCTCAACTGTATGCATGCAAGTCGTCACGTTGAGCTCATGCAGAAAGTTAAGCTTATGTGTAAGCGTGTCTAGGATCAGAGCCTAAGGGTGCATGCCAATTAACAGACATAAAAGGAGGCAGCCTGTGCCACATGGAAATTACAGTCTGAGGAAGAGACGACCTGGGCCTGCCGATAGTGTGTGTGTGTATGGGGGGAGAGGGGGACAGAGTGAGGGCAGCTGGCTTCAGCAGTGTTACTGAGCATGCTCAGTCCATGTGAGCATGCTCAGTACAAGCCAGGCCGCAAATCTGGGGTAGGGGGGCATATGACCCCGCAGCCCCCCCTCCCCCACGCATCACCTCAGGCCCCAGTCCTGCAGTTGGATCCACACAGTCACCCCTTGTGCCTGAATGCAGCCTCCTTGAAGTCAAGGGTCTACCTGTAGGAATCCAATTGCAGCGTCAGGGTCTGGTTCTATAAATACTATCAGATGCAGTAGAAGAAAAATTAAAATAAAGAGTGATGAAAGTAAAATAAAATGACACAGTAATGCAAAAGTGTGTTTGTGGAAAAAGTCAAATATAAACTGCACACAAAAAAACCCTGTATTAAAAAAAAATTAAGGTGGCAAAGTCAAGCATTTGAAAGTTAGGAAATGCCAAAATTAAGGCTGCCTGTGCAACCTTAATTCAGCCCGCTTGTGTGTATGCATCATGATACATTCTTTAATTACATGTTCACGTAACTATTTTTCCCACAGGACCGCTGCCTCATTCAGTGCCCAAGATGGACATGGCTCACTGAATGAGCAGTTTATTCCCCTCACTGTTCAGTGTGTGGCCCCAGACCTTATTTACTGCACACTATACAAACTCTGCTCTGAAGACACAATTACTGATTTCCTCATGGGCCTGTCTTTGGTGCTCCTCACCACAGCATCTGAGTGCTTCACAAACATTAACAAGTTGCAGGGAGTGGTGTTATCCCCATTTTACAATTGGGGAACTGAGGCACAAAAAAATTAGGGTCAGAAGTATCCATTAATTTCGAGTGCCAAATCTGACATACCTAGGGAGCTGATTTTTCAGAGTACTTAACATTATATAGCATTTTATATGTTCAAAGCATAGCTCCCATTGACTTCAGTTGGACCTGACAGTGCTCAGCACTTTTGAAAATCAGACCCCAGAGTATCAAGTCAGGCACCCAAAAAAGAGGAATACATAACTAGTGACCTCCTCTGAGAAGTCTGGTTGAAATGACATGCCCAGCATCACATTGGAACTCTGTGGCAGAAGAAAGGATAGAATTCAGTTCTCCAGCACAGCATTCAGCTGCCTTAACCACAAGACCATCTTTTCTCTTCATGCAGTCTTCTGCTTCATTCACCAATGTCTGCAAGAAATGAGACAAGGGTCCTACAGACAACCTCCTTCACTATGCAGCCCTGATTCATCTGCAGAGAAGTCCATTTTGTGCACTGAATGAGCCAAGATCCTGTGGGGAAAAATAGTATGCGATCATGTAATCAAGAATTGTATCATAATGCACATGGGGTCCAAGTTAAGATTGAACAGGCAACCTTAATTCTCACGTATCCTGACTTTTGAGTGCTTGATTTAATAATGTTCTTTTAGCATAGTTTTTTGTGTTCAAGTTCCTAGGTTTAAAAAAAAAAAAAAAACTGAAAATCAAATAGAAATTCCATCATGTGACATCATATTGACAGCCACATGGGTCCTCAGCAAGGTTGCAACTTTTAGATACACCACACAGACCTGCCACTTGTCCTAGTGGAGTGACTGACGGCAATACTAGGTTGTTGTCCTCTGTGTGGACCAGCACTAAAGGGTTATGGAACATTTTGTCAGTGGGTTGCACAGATATTTGCGGACAGAGGAGGAATTGTGATATTCAGGAATCTTGGGTTCCATTCTGGGCTCTTGAGGGAGAGTGCTCTAGTGGACACCAACTCTTGTGCCAATTATGCCCCAAGCATGACATCTTCTCTGTTCCTTCCAATCTGTCCTGGACCCAGCCCTACTCCCCACAGGGCTAAACAATTATTTTCCAAGTGCCTCGTTCTCAGAAACAACAGAACTGTTTTGGCTGAAATAATAATAAATAATAATAATCATAAATAAATAAAAGCCTGAGGCAGACACTCAACATGGAAAATTTCAGCTGAAATGGTTAAAAATTTGGCAAAGTTATAAAAATCTGAAAACTGGATCTTATAATGGGAAGAGTCAGGCAACTGCAATAAATAGATGTGCTACCACCTCTATTTATAAGCTAAACTGCACAAGTAAATCGTAGACATTAGGGAAGAAAAAAGCCATAACAAATCAATTAGTCCACGTCCAGGCCTATTCAGGATAGAATAATTACTGCAATCTTTAAACAGTGCAAGGCATAACACCAAGCCTAAAAGCGGTGAATGCACCATTTAGGTGAAATATAATTAATTAAAATAGTCCCTAGTGATAGTTATAAGTATGCCAAGCTGAGGTTCCTTGGGTCCGTCTGTTCAATTGTTTTCTAATATAGCACAGAATAGACAAACACCATTATATTTTCTCATACATTTTTTTAATGATTATACGCTGCACTGGATGGTTAAAAATCCCTTCCACGGCAGACATATGCAATACGTTTAGGGAATGTTTCTTCAGTAATGTCCCAATAACAAAAAATGACTAAGCACATTCCAGCAAATTGCAATGTTTGTAAGTTATAAATTTATCCCATAATCCTTTTAAAGTCCACATCAGCTTGCTGTACCCAGAAGGAGTTAATATACCCACAGTACATTGCAGTCTATAATAATTGGAAGTGATTGGCCAAAGTGCTGAAACCAGGCGGAAATTTGTTGCATTATTCTCTATAAACTACAAGCAGAGCTCATTAATTGAAAAATGAATGTCAACTGGCATTAGCTGGCATCCGTAAACTGAAATGGAGAAATGACCGTGGCACACGCTGTGCTGTAAACAATATATCAGTGAAGCTGCAACAGGTAAAAAAAAAAAGCTCATGCAAAACCAATCCTAGACTGTTATTGGCAAGCTCCCAAGTCTAGGGTTTTTAATGAGGCTTCTGCATCAAAATAAGTGAAACCACATGGAATTTTAATTGTTCTTATTTTAAATACAAAACACAAGAGCAGTATGGTCTGCAGGAAAGAAAGTACGTACTAACCTACTGCTTTAGTGTAGAGATTGACGTTTTAACATTACTTCATTTCTGTTCTAAATTTATATCTCACGGACGATTTGTATGCCAAACTACATTTGTGCAGAACTTACCTAGTAAATTTAAGTACAGTTCACCTAAACTCTCTGAGATGTAAATCCTTTGGGTAAAGAGGTAAACTGTGATTTGATTTTTCTTTTATGTTGTTAATTAAGCTCCATAAAATGATCATATCATAGAAGACAGAAATTGCATTAAAGATGCCTATTTCCATTTCTGTCTTTGCAACAGCAGTGGAGGAAACACTGTTTTCACTAAACAAGTGTAGCTTGGGCAAAGCTTTCAGCCCTGAAATAGGCTGCAGGTTGCATGTGTCACTTTTGTGAAAAGTGACACTTTGTGAGATTGGGAGGCCTCAAATTCAAACTACTTTCAACCACTGGTATATCAGAGAAATCAATGTATATCTTTAATTGTGGATTGGGATGTGGGGGAGGGGCGGTATTTCAAGACACATGCTTTGCTGCACTTTCAAATTATTATACTATCAACCAGGGGTGGCCAACCTCAGCCTGAGAAGGAGCCAGAATTTACCAATGTACATTGCCAAAGAGCCACAGTAATATGTCAGCAGCTCCTCATAAGCTCCACCCTCCACCCCCATACTCCCAGCACCTCCCACCCACCGGCAGCCCCGCCGATCAGTGCCTCCCCCTCCCTCCCCACACCTCCCGATCAGCTGTTTCATGGCGTGCAGGAGGCTCTGGGAGGGAGAGGCGAGGAGCGAGGGCACTGCAGGCTCAGGGGAGGGGGCAGGAAGGGGTGGAGGGGGGGCAGGGCCTGTGGCAGAGCCAGGAGTTGAGCAGTGAGCACCCCCGGCACATTGGAAAGTTGGCACCTGTAGCTCCAGCCCCAGAGTCGTTGCCTATACAAGGAGCCGCATATTAACTTCTGAAGAGCCACATGTGGCTCCGGAGCCACAGGTTGGCCACCCCTGCTATCAACCATCATCATTACTTATGTGCATGGCACTTCATAGCACAAATACAAATAAAGATAGATTCCATGCCCAGAAGGGCTTACCATCTAAGATCCCAATCCTGCAAACAGTTATGCACATGTTTCAATTTACATGCATAAAGTGGTTGCAGGATCAGGGCCCAAGTTAAAACAAAAGCAGTGGAAGTAGCTAAGACAAGGAGGGAAGGGGGAGGGCCTACGGCAAAGTGAGGTCAATAAAATGACATGGGCACAGGAGAGGCTAGAGCATGAGTCTCCAGGGTTACCGTTTTTAAAAGCTGTGATATCAATGGTTTGATGCAGTGAGACTTAGAGTGTCCAAGTAAGCCTGAAAAGGTGGGTTTTGAGACGAAAAACAAGGCATGGCAGACATTTGTTTTCCCATTAAGAACTTCCTGCAACCCAGCACTTTTCTGATCAACCCTGAAAATAATATGCTTGCACAAGGGCAGTACAGAAATGTTGGTAAGGAATCACATTGCAACTTAATCCAAAAAGTTAAAGATGTGGCTAAAAGGGAATTTGGCGAATTGGGCAGTGACCGAATTGCAAGTAGGAGCAGTGCAGACATAACCCTATAAGAAGAAATTGCATTTATTCAGTGTTTGGGTAAACAGGACTCTGTGCTTTATAAGCAACAGTGAAAAAACATCAAAAGCATCTTGGGCTTTTTAAAAAGAATTGTACTTATTGCAAAGAAACAAAATATAAATACTTAACAACGTACAAATTCCACATCTACCTTTGAATTCAACTTGCACTCGTGTAAATTAGGAGCAACTTAGTTCAAGTCAGTAGAGTTACATTAATTGAGAGCATCATAAGGACTAACAGATTCAGACTCAGTATCTCAAGCAGCTGGAGAAACTGTTCAATAACCTTACATTCCCCGATACGTATCAGACCTTCTCACAGTATAAAAGGAGCAACATGATAGCGTTCCAAAATAACAGCTTTGTTTCTGGGTGGTATGGCCTCTGGCTGCTGTTTGTAGTTAGGATCTTTGCATGCAGTGACACAGTGTTTGCTATAAAAGTACAGTAGAACCTCAGAGTTACAAACACCTCGGAAATGGAGGTTGTTTGTAACTCTGAGCAAAATGTTATGGTTGTTTTCAAAAGTTCACAACTGAACTTTAACTTAATACAGTTTTGAAACTTTACTATGCAGAAGAAAAATGCTGCTTTTAACCATCTTAATTGAAATGAAACAAGCACAGGAACAGTTTCCTTACCGTGTCAATTTTTTAAAAAAAAACTTTCCCTTTTTTTAGTAGTTTATGTTTAACACAGTACATGTATTTTTTTTTTTTTAATCTCTGTTGCTGCCTGATTGCGTACTTCTGGTTTCAGATGAGGTGCGTGGTTGACTGGTCAGTTCCTAACAGTGAGGTTCTACTGTACAAGCTACTTTACATTCAATAGTGCTGGGGTTTAGTGGGCTGGTAAATGGATATGGAGTCATTCACTTCTAGGTCACTGATTCAACTCCAGATCAGGTAGTAGTAATCATATAATGATCACTCCTAGAAACGGCCCCACACTGGAACTTTAAATCTAGCTCTCTTTAAATTTCTGAAGAGGTTGGATTAGAATCCTTCACTTTCAATCAAACCTTGTGATTTTACCCTACTCCAGGAGTCGGCAACCTCTGGCACACGGCTTGCCAGGGTAAGCACCCTGGCGGGCCGGACCAGTTTGTTTACCTGCCGCATCGGGAGGTTCGGCCAATCGCAGCTCCCACTGGCCGCGGTTCGCTGCTCCAGGCCAATGGGGGCCAGCACATCCCTCGGCCCGCGCCGCTTCCCTGGCGAGCCACATGCCAGAGGTTGCCAACCCTGCCCTACGCCTACTCTGGTTCTGAACATTGCCTTTCGGCATATTTCTAATCACCACCTGGCAGCATTTCAACTGGCTTATGTCAAATGAGTTAGTGGTCTTGATGCAGTTTCTAATGGTCAGGCGTCGAAATCATAAAAGCCACCGTGCCAGCTGATGGCACTCAACAGAATCTTTCTGCCTTAGGGTTTTCATTCATGCCCATCATTGTCTCTAGCCATCAAGGCCAAGGACAGGAATGGACCAACCTAACCCCTCACTAGATGGGAATGTTTTCAGGTCAGGTTTGAGGTGAATTGCTGCTATGGTGTGGGAAAGCACTGCTGCTATCTGTTGTGCAGCTTGTGCTGTGGATAAGCAGAGAAATTCAGTGTTCAGTGCAGTCATCTGGCACCTGACAGGAGCCCTAAATTCCCTTTTAAATATAACAGATTTGGTGGTTTTGGGAGAAGAGATGGGTGAACTCATGAAGTTTTGCAAAGCTGCTAAGTTCTCAAACAAAGCAGCACAGGGCCAAAGCAGTTTTAGCTCATGAACACTTTCCCTGCAATTTAAACCAGTGCTCCCTCCATATGCGTGTACACACACACACACACTTACTTCATATGAGGAGAAAGTGAGCACACACTCTAAAGGGTTGTGCACTAGGGAAATATATCCTTCCTACCTTTAAAGGTAGGGCGGCACAAGTGAGTGCCCCTACACTGCATTCTATTTTTTCATTAGACTTCTTCTTTGCCCCTCTCTCTGTTCCCCCTCCCCAATTTTCATTCTGCCAGCTCTCTAATCCAACTTCCACCATCCCTGTTTCTGCTCCCCCCCTCCAGTTTCCTAAGCAGAACACCCAACCTATTATTTTCAAACCTAGAATGTTTGAAGGGAATTGGAAATTGGGCTAAATGAGTTCACCCATCCCTGCTTCATGTCAGAGACGAACTTATTGTAGAGTGTTACCACCAAGAACATTAGAGTAAGCACGTGCTGTGGGGTCTATAGACAACCAGATGGAAGAGACACTATAAGCAGACAGCTTCTGTGAATAATGAGTGTTGGGCTTGCAACTTGCCGTGCACTGTGCTGAAAATTAAAACATGCAGACTTTCTTGCAGCTTGGTGGCTCACCCGGTTTTAAAACTCTTGACATGGAGCCAATAACCTTTTTCATAGATGAAAACCTTGTCCAGTGGATCATGACCTGAGATATATTGAGTGATAAGAACGGTGGGGGCATATTCATCCCTGGTTTAACTCTGTTGATGTCACTAGCATGACTAACTCAGTGTGGCCAGCTCTTGTGATTTTATTGTAAGTCTCGGGATAATTACTGTTGTTCTTAAAGCCCCAGCTTTTGAAGACAAGTGCTCACATGAGACTCAGCTTTCTTTTAAAACAAAAGGTTTCTAGCACTCATGGCTGCAGAGGAAAGCCTGTAAAGGTGACCCAAGTGCACCCTCTATGCTCGGAAACCAGAAGGCAAACAAAATATAATTCAGCATTTATTATTTTTTAAAGTCTCATAGGGGGTGGGGCTGACCAGTGTTTTTTTCAACGCTTGGAGTTGGCAATACTACTAACTCCATTGCCATCAGTGGAGTTACACCAGGGATGCTTTTGGCCCAGCATTTGTATAAGACAGGTCTACGATTCTTTTCCTTGCAATGTATTATTTGATATGATTTGCTGTTCTTTGGGGGACCAAAAGAAGTGGGGTTTCTTTTAAAAAATATCACTTTATTATAAAAAAAATTGATATTTACAGATTTTTTCCCCCATCTTTTGTTATAATTTTTAGGTGCTTCAGAGCTGGGCCCATTTTCAGATCCCAGGCAGTTCACAAGCATTTCATCCCTCACTGAGAGCCGCTTCTCCAACCCACGAATGCACTATCCAGCTACCTTTACCTATACACCGCCAGTCACCTCAGGCATGTCACTGGGTATGTCAGCAACCACTCACTACCACACCTACTTACCACCGCCCTATCCAGGCTCTTCCCAAAACCAAAGTGGACCATTCCAGACCAGCAGCACTCCATATCTCTACTATGGCACTTCATCAGGATCATACCAGTTCCCCATGGTGCCGGGAGGAGACCGCTCCCCTTCCAGAATGCTTCCTCCCTGCACCACCACATCAAACGGCAGCACACTATTAAATCCTAACTTGCCTAACCAGAATGACGGTGTGGAGGCTGATGGAAGCCACAGCAGCTCCCCAACTGTTTTGAATTCTAGTGGCAGAATGGATGAGTCTGTTTGGAGGCCATATTGAAATTTTCTCTGCGCAGCCCAATCTCCGTGAGCCAAAAACAAATGGTCGACAAACTACAAAGTGCCTGTTTTTTAAATAGATTTTACTGATATGTGCAACTATTTAGATGAGATGGTAATGGCCATAAATAACGCAAGAGTGACCAACCAAGCACAATCCATGTTTCAGATTATGTGGATCAAAGCACATATTTTTCTTGGAAACATTTTACACCTTGTTTTATATTTAAAATGTACTTTTTACACACAAAAATAACCCAATATTTTTTTTTGTCTAGACTGTTGTCATAAATAGTGAGTTCGTTTGCCAATAAGGAGAAAACGGACTCCCCAGTTATCAGGAAAAACATGGTGAAGCAAGGCAAAGGTTGCGCTCCATTTTATTTTTTAAAAACCTTGAGCTCCAGATACAGTTGCAATCATACAATGTATGGGACCCTGTTCACTCACATAGTGCAATTCAACTGGCTTGTATTGGTGCACATGAAAGGGAAAGCACAGATCAAGTTGCTTCCATTTTGCTATAATACATTCAGATCATGGTAGATGTTCAAAATTTCTATCCAAGCCTTGTTGCACATAAAAGTTGGAACTTTTCGGTTCATTGCTTTTTTTTCTTTTTGGTACTTAAAGAGAAAGTCTTCAAGGTACCAATCTGAATAGACAATCTTGGGGTTTCCTCTTTGTTTTTCTTATAATTATTTTTGCCTTTGTCCAATTAACCAAAAATAAACCCCAACCCTCCAAAATTAAAGCAAAATCTTATTACTTATGCAAAAAATAAAAATGGCAATATATGATACTCAAGCCAAAATGGTATAGGTAGTACTTGTGTTTGGCTGTGGTTTTTTTTCTTTTTAAATTATAAATGTGTGAAATTTGAAATTATTTGCTAACATAAATCATCATATAACTTTAAAGAAATATTTATAATTATTTAATGACATTTGGACCCTTTAAACGTCTCTTAATGTAATGCTATGTTGACTTCGGTCTCTAAAAGTGGGTTGTTTTTTAAAAAAAATAATTAAATTTCTTCAGCGGTGTGAACCTCAGACCGGTACCTGAACTCTGAAAAACAGTTCCAGTGTGAACTGGTTACAATGTGATTAACCCTCTCCCCAGACCAAAATGCATCCATATCAAATTATTTTGGATGTATCTTTTTAAAAAAATAACCTATGAAGGAAATATTGTGTTTAAAATGTTATTAGCTATCTGGTTGCCTTCAACACATTCTTGCCTTTTAATCAGTAATAACTGAGCTGGTTGAAAAACAGGAAGGAAAAATGAGTGCTTCCACCCCTGATTTTTCTTTCTCCCTGTTTTTTCATCAGCATTTGAAAAATGTTAAATTCAAAACATTGTCAATTTTGACAACGTGTTTCTAATTTTGAAACGTTGGCAAAAATTTTGTCAGCGTCTCAAAATTTATAAAAATTTCAGCTAGCCGTTGTCAGAAATGGGAGACAGGGAGAAATTGTGATTAATGTTTCTTTCATTGAAATTTCAACCAGCTGTAGATAATAATTAGGTTTATGAAACAAAACCAATAGTATTTAGCCTCTTGATGTGATTTAGTCACAATTCACTAGCATCAAATGCTAGAGCAATGAGGATTCTTTTTTGTTTACTTTTTAATAGATATGGCAGTGGTCATATTGCAGAGACAAGCACAAGGGAAGAACTGCTCTGCAGACCAATGCTCTGCCAGTCCGGTGTTCAGCAATAGTCAGATCTTCAAACTTAATACTGAAGATGAAAGTCACCTTAAAGCCCACTCCTGGCTATTAAGCATGGTACACTAATACAGGGATATGAAATTGCACCCGATACCCTTAATCAACATGTCTGCTACCAAACTGTAAACAGAGGCACCCAAATTTTGCAAACCAAGGGTATGTCTACACTACAGGATTAATCCGAATTTAGATAATTCGAATTTGGGAAACAGGTTGTATAAATTCGATTGTGTGCGGCCACACTAAGCACCTCAATTCGGTTTTTAACCACATTAATTCGGTGGTGTGCGGCCACACTACCCCATTAACTTAAACACAGTAATTCGGTGGTGTGCGGCCACACTAACCCTAATTCGAATTAACAAAATCAATTTAGGCTCTACTCCGTTCGTCGAGGTGGAGTACAGAAATCGATTTAAAGGGCCCTTTAATTCGAATTAACTGACTCTGTAGTGTGGACGGGTGAAGGGTTAATTCGGATTAACGCTGCTAAATCCGAATTAATCCCGTAGTGTAGACCAGGCCCAAGGGCTGCATTGGCAAGTTCTCAGGAGTCTGATCCTGATACAAACCCCACTGAAGTTAGTGGGAAACTTTCCATTGATTTCAATGGGTTTTTGGATCAGGCTCCTACTGTACATATTAACCTCTGATTCAGCAGTCCATCCATATTCAGCAAAACACTTACGCATGTGCTTAACTTTAGGCACATGCTTCATTCCCATGGTCTTCAGTGGGACTTGAGAACACGCTTAAGTGTTTTGCTGAATCAGGGCCATAGAGTAGATCAGATTGCAGCCACCCTGGCTTTTAGCAAGTGCAGCCTGCCTAGGCTTCATGCTCCCAGCATGCAGTGCTCTCTGTTGACCCAGCTAGCCTTAATTGCGTCCAGTAACCAGTATTCTCCTTGGGCTGCAACTCTGTTGAAAATGAGGATGTAACCCTCACACTAAATAAATGGTGAACAGTCATCCAGTATAATAATTTATTTGGACAATATAGACATTGTCATCATCAGTCAATGGTTTAGCCAGTCAGCTACAGAGATTACCATGGTACGTTTCTCATAATTTGGTGTGATTACTTGCTCTTAAAAAAAAACAAAAAGTCTTTGCCTTCTAAAGGTTGTATACTAAGTATGCTTAAATAAGTAAGACACTTTTCTAATACTTAGTTTTCCTTCAAAGATGGAAGCTGTAATTGATTCTATTTATTGTTTGTGGTAGCTTGAAGCATACCACTGTCCATTTATTTGTAACTGTAAAATACGTTTGCTAATTTCAGCAGCACTTAAAAAGCCAGTGTCTGGTTACACATTTCAGTTTTGTGTTTTGTTTAGTAAGCAAAAGAAAAAAATGTACTGCCAGTGCAAGCTGTTTCCTATTTAATAAAAGGTACTATATTTGTACATTATTTGTTATTGCTGAGAAGGGCTTTTTAAAGATTTACTGTATGCATATTAAGTAATTTTTTAGGGATGCTTTTGTGTTGAAATGTTGTTAGAGTGGCTGCAGGCAGCAACCCAGAAATTTTTTTCTCCTTAAAGATTTTGTTGTACAATTCAAGCACTTCATTTTATTTCTGGATAAATCCATCATAGACCTGATTTCTGTTTTGCTCAGTACCTACATAACTCTGTTTGTGTCACCCCATTGTTCAACTGGACCATTAGGGACAGACTTGCAAATAGCTTAAGCATGCAATTATGCAATGCAAAATGCATGCCTAATTTGTTGCACTTGCGCTGTGGCAGACCAGGTTGTTCGGGGGTGGGGGTGGCTCATGCTACTGCGCTAAAAATAGATGCATAGACATTGCAGTTGGGCCCTAAAGCCCATCCTCCTATCTAGGCTTCAGAGCCTGAACTGCAGCCTAAGCTGCAACTTCAAAGCACTGGCTACACAGCTATTTTAAGCACAAGTATCATGAGCCCCCCGGTCCAGAGTCTGTTGACCAGGGTTGGGTGGTTTGCTGCCATGGTTTATGTGGATATGCCCTCAGCTTCCAGGATCACACAGGCAAATGGCTAATTCTGCTCATGTGAGCAGGCAAATACTAAGAAGGAGACATCAAAAGCACCCAAAGATTTAGGAGCACAAGCCCCATGGACTTTTAATAGAATGTGTGCTCCTATATCCCTTTGGCACTTTTGAAAAATCTCTTCCTATATTTGCACGGGTGATTGAGGGTAACTGCACAAACACGTCAGTGCACAATTGCATGTCTGAGCTTTTGGAAAATGCTTCCAAGTGCATTTGGAAATGTTCTTGATTCAGGATTTCAGGAAAATATTATGTTATGGAGTTAATCTTAGAGTATCATTTACATTATGATTATTATGAGGATTATTTCCTCAGAGGTACAAGAGCCCTTTTCCTTCGGGGAGTGGAAGTGTTGGTGCAGTTTATGGATTTAGAAATAAAGAAATGCCTTTGTTAATCTCCAGCTCTCTCAGATTCTACCAAAGATGTACTTACATCAGAACAGGTATGATGTCCTTGATACAAAATAGAGCGGTAAATCCAGCTCTCTGTACTCATATAAGTAGGCCTACTGAAGTTAATGGGACCACATGTATGAACCGAGTTGGATTTGACCTAAAATGTCCTTAGAGTGGCATTTATGGATTCTTTTACCAGACCAGCTGCTGTGTACTTCTTAGTCTTGAACTTCCTGCCAGCAGTCCCCCAGCAAAGATTTATCAGTCTCAACAGGTGCCATTTTGAGCGGGGAAACTTTTGCACTGTCATACTTATCGGAATACGGCTCTGCCTTGATTACTGGAGCCTGCCATGGAATCCAGGTTATACGATGTGCCAGGATTCAGACAGACAACAAGCCATGAACTAAAGCAATAATTATAACCTGTACCAGCCATGAGTACAAGATCAAAGAAGCCCAATTCTCTGAACCCCTGAATTTCTTACTGTTTTTTAATAGAATGCATTTCATTTTAACATTTTCTGAGAACTTTTTTAGATGTTTGTTTACTTCCACGTTTACAGATAACTCTTTGCTTTTTTTTAATGCAGTACTTTTAAGTATATCAGCCAAAACCATACTTTTACAGTAACTTTGTTTTAGGTAATACAAGTGACATTCCTTTTTGTTGTTGTTGTTAAATATGTTTTACCAGTCTTGAATTTCTGCTGGAACAAAACATTTGTAGCATTTCTTGTAAATACAAGCTTTAATTTTTTTATTTTTTCAAATACCGTTGCCCAAGATTTGCTTTTCATGCACATATTGTACAAACACATTCTGCTTTGTGCCACAGACAGCGATTGTGGATGAGTTTACTTTAAGTTCAAAGGGACTATTTGTATTGTATGTTGCAACTGTAAATTGAATTGTTTGGCATTTTCTCATGATTGTAATATTAATTTGAAGTTTGAATTTCATTTTCAATAAAATGGCTTTTTTTTTGTTAATGTTCTTCATTGCTTCTTCTCCTCTGCTGTCTCTTTAATTATCCAAGTCACACACCTGAACAGTCAAGGACTGGAGAGAGCTAATATACCATGGGCTATTATACGAAAATTTCATCGGTTGTTTCTTCATTTTCTGCAGTGTTTAAGCTTTCATCTAAACATCAAGATAAGTTTCCAGTCTGGATGCAAAGAAAACCTTCCAGACCTGACCCTCCCCCCGCCCCAAATACTGCTTTCTTCCTGAGTTTGCAGCCAAACTACTTTAAACAGAATTTTTCAGAGGGATGTGAACAGCCCTGTTCATTTTAATGGAGTGATAACTCTGAAACCTAATGGTGAATTTTAACAGAAACAGCCAGTTCATGAGGCATTGTGAGCAGAGCTTAGGATTTTGGGGAGACCTTGAGTAGATTTCAGCACTCTCACTTCTACCTGACTGACCCCTGCACCTGGTCAGACTAATTGTGGAGAGGAGACCTGGGAGAAGTTAATTTTTTCTCCTCTCCCCATGGCACCGGCAGCAGGAGATCAGCCTGGTGTGTGAGCTGCTGAGTTGCCACAGGACCATGTGGAGGAATAGAGTGAATAGCTGTTTGCATTGCTTGTGTCTAAGAGTATCCCTGGTAGAGCATTCCCAAAAAATGCCTTAGCCTCATGGTATCAGTTTGCATTATTTTTTTTACCTTGTGAATATAGAAAACTACTTCGCATTTATAGCAGCTCTTAGGTGTGGGTCTGAGACAGGAGTAATGTATCTGCTGCCTGCAGCTGAAGGCATATGGATAGGAGTTAATAGCTCTTTTTCTTTCCATCAGTCAGACTGCATCTCTAGTAACAAAGGGCAAAAAAGTAGAGGTGCGGTTTTGATGTATTGTACTTTACTCAGGATTGAGGATCCAGTGATAACACCAAACAATCACTTCTCTAGAAGCCCCATCAGTTTCTGCAAAATATAGTTAAAGCAATTAAGTTTCTGCCCTTTGTAGTGATGAAGATAACCTTCCTGACATGAACCAAAGCAGTGCTTCCAAAGAGAAACAAAAGCTCAGGGACGTGTGATAGGCACCATCCGTCTCAAGAAATCTTTAATGCTGAAGTCTAATGATGAAAATGTAAACGGCAATTTAATAGCTGCTTGTTTTAATACAAACATACAGTCCTCAGATTGTGGGTGAAGATGGTACCAGTTTGGCCCCTGACTTTAGGAAAACTTTGCCTGGGAAGCAAGAACCACCAGTGTGCTAGGCAACATACTTCTCTAATGTTTCAATATATTCCAAGTCTTATTGTTAATGAGTTTGGTAAGCGCTTATACCATAAACTATAAAAATCATTAGTGCATAGACCTCTTGGTCAAACAGAGCACAGGGATGGCTGCAGTCACTGATTCAAAACTGCAGTCATTTTCAGGAATCATAGAGCATACAACTCTGCACTCTGATTTGCTGCTGCCCTGAGAACTCATCATTCACATGCCCTCAGCAAACATGGCTGCCTCAACTTTGTGTTTTGTTTAGTATCCAAAAGAAGAAAAATGTAAAACAGTGCATTCCCATAAATTAGTGGAGGGATTTTCAAAAGCACACAAACACTATGGCCTTTAGTCTCAGACTCCAGACCAGATTTTGGTTATAACCTCAGAGAGGAAGCACCCTTGTATCTTATCTGCTCCATTCTGATCTCAGAGCTGTTCCACTTCATGCCTTCAGTGAAATTTCTCCTGATTTACACAGGTGTGAGAACACAGGCAAGCCCACCAAACAAAAGGGACACTTGTACTTTCAGGGTGTGAAAATGTAAGGGAAGGGGAAAATATCAGCGTATTTCAAGCTGATCTACAGCACATCAGCAGTTTGTTTTGCATAAGAAATAGTTTCTTTCTAATTGGATGATGAGCATGAAGGTGGGCTTCATAGATAGCTGAAGGAACAAAGGGATCTGAACTGAAAGCTCACGTGCTTTCCTAGAAGAAAACATAGGAATTACCAGACTGGATCAGACCAGTGGCCCATTTAGACCAGTATTCTGTCTCCGACAGTGGCCAAAGGTGCAAGAACCCCACAATAGGCAGATGTGAGATAATCTTCCCCACAAAAGTCTCATTCTAATCCCTAGTAGTCAGAGACCATCTTAAACCCTGAAGCATGATCATTGGTGCTGGAACTAGGAGTGCTGGGGGTGCTGCTGCACCCCTTGGCTTGAAGTGGTTTCCATTATATATAGGGTTTATAGTTTGTTTCAATAGCTCTCAGCACCCCCATTATAAAAATTGTTCCAGCATCCCTGAGCATGAGCTTTTTATCTCTTCTAAAACTTTGTTTGCATTAATTGTTAAATCTCTGGATATTTTTATTATCCATATTAACAACTTAGCCTCAACAACATCATGTGGCAGCAAGTTCCACAGTCTAATTCTGCACTGAATGAAAAAGCATTTCCTTTTACCTATTTTGAATTGGCTATCTTTCATTTTCATTTACTCTCCTATGCTGTGAGAGGGAGAACAGAAGCTCTACATCTACTTTCTCAGTGTCCTAAAACAAGCTCTTTGGGACAGCACCTGTCTTTATGTTCAACACTGAGCTCGCTGTTAACATCAAACAAACAATAAATTATAAAATGTTTTTACAAGAGGAGAGAAGATAGAGTCCTATATTCAAGCATCTGATATGCAGATTTTGGTCAAATCCTGCAAGCTTCCAAGCACTAGATCTAGGCAATTAATGGGGAAATTATTCAAATGTTTTTGGGTGGAGTTCACCCCTGGGCAGAGTGTTGGCACTACTTAAACCATAGGACTGAACTGGTATACAATCAGGGAATAGAAACAATGCCATGTGACTCAAGTAACCAGTTGTACTGCTCATATAGCCAAACTTAAATTAATTCTTATAGGGAACAGTTTGAGAAGAATGCAGAGGCTGAAATTTGTTCGTAAAAAGTATGTTGGACAATTTCAAACAACAAACAAATGTATTAAAAACTTGTGGGCTGTTCACAGACGATTTGTGAATAGAGGCTGAGTCCGGGAGATAAAGGGGTTTGCATGAATAGTTTGAGCAGCTCAACTCGGCACCTATAAGGAAACAGCCCTAAGCACATCATGAACTAAGAGCGAAAAACTACATGAAAGAAATATAGAATACAAGATTCACTCTTATTGGTACACAATCATTATAAATCGTTCTCCATTGCTGTAGTATCTGAGCAGGACTTATCTCCAAAACACCGCTATCTCTCTGTAGTATGGCCCCCATTTACTGTGGTATCTGAGCTCCTCACAATCTTTCATTTATTGATCCTCACAGGACCCTCTGTGAACAGTGAGTTGTTATCCCTATTTCACAGATAGGTGCAGAGAGCTTAATGCCTAAATTCTCGTTGACTGCATCAACTTTTGGGTGCCTAAATTGAGTCACCTTAAAAGGGTCTGATTTTCAGAGGGCATGTGGCTCAGCTCTTTTTAAAAAACAGTTCCCTCCATTTGAGCACCCTCCAAACCAGCACCAAAAATCACTAGCCATTTGCAAATTTAAGGTTAAATGACTTGCCTCCAAAACATCTTTCTCTGGGTTGCTAATGATCCCCTACATAACCTCAGTTTCTCCAAATGTAAAATAGAGAGATTAATACTTCTTTACTTTGCGGGTTATTTGAGGATTAGTTAATATTTACTGAGCGCTTCGAACATGCTATTTGTTATTTTAATTTCCATTTTTATTACAAGTTTGGTGTTTGGGTCTAAGCCACTGGCCAGTAACTCTTTAAACAGTGTGTTTCTAAACCACACATTTACAGAAAGTTAACCCAGTTTGCAAGTTGCTGAGCAGGCCAATAACAATGCAGACGTAAGGCCAAATACTGCTCTGTCAACAGATTCACCCTGGATTTACAAAGATATAGCTAAGAGCAGGATACAATTTGATCTGTACTTACTGAACATAATTCTCAGCCTCTCCTTTTCAAATAGAAAGAATCATTAAGATATAGCGTAAACATTGAAAGAATAACCCAACATTTGAAAAAAAAATTGCAAAGTTTAAATGTGATATTATGTAGCAAGTTGTCAGTGTTTCTATGGTTAACCGGGCTGGATTCTGATTGTCATTACATCAGTGTACATCAGCAGGAACTCAGCTGACATCACTCAATAGCTTAATGCTTTATCACTCCATCAGTTTTTTTACGCAGAATTTTTCTTTGACTTCAACGGTGACTTCTTAAAAATTGATGGCACCATATGGCCATTTGGGGGCCAGATTCTCACAGGCACAGAGAAGTAAGGGGCCCAAATTCCATAGAAAGTCAATGGGAATTGGGTGCTAAACTCGCTTTGAAATTGCCCCCCTTCATTTTTATTCCTACAGACTCTGGCATTTGTGCACTTAAACATACACACATTGGAGCATAAATACTGATGTTTACTTTTTCCTTTCGCAGTTGTTTAAAAAAAAAAAAAAACCCACATCAAAAATAAAAAACAAGTCCTCGGTAGCTTGAGCTCATCCTACTGCATCAAACTGCTCCGAGATCAACTACTCTGTGCAGCTGCTCCCCAAAAAGGGAACGATCCTGATCCCTAATTCTAGGAAATCAGGAGCACAACGCAAGTGAAGGAAATGTCAGGGAATAAGAAAGGCAAGCAGGGGGCTCTGTTCATTGAGGGAGAAGTGGAAAGAAAGAATAATTCAAGCAGGTCTCTGGAATCTTGAATGATCTTTGCCGTTTTATTGCCAGTGGTGGTGTTCTCCTAACAGAGCAGGATGTTCTCATTTTTTAACACTAGCCAGACCAGATGCTAAATTCTATCCTGCAACATACTGGCTAAGTGAGAAGGGGAACAGCTGATTTCTGTTAAGATGAACACCAGGAGAATAAGCCAAGAAGTATGAGAAATCTTCCAGAGGCCTTTGCTTTGCAAACCCCTGTTTGGCAGCAAGATCACAGAATCAGGACTGAAAATCCAGTTCGTACTTCTGCTTCCATCCCTGTTCAAACCGGTTGCTGTGTGCGTTACATTACTCTCCATGCCTTTTAGGATTTTTTGTACAGCATAGAGTCACGGGCTTGAATTTTTCCCTATAGTTTAAAGGTCTTAAAAACCCATGGCCCCTTGGCTTTTATGGGACAGTACAAGATACCAATTAACATGGCATTTACGTGACTTATTCCTTGCCATAGAAAAGAGTAAAATCCTGAACTGAAGCCAGTGATTTAAAACAGCATCTTTGAGCCATTCTTATTTATTTCCCCTCTCCTGCCCCCTTTGTTTTCCTTAGTCTATTATATTTATCTGCTTATTATATTGTAGTAGAGTAATTCTAATAGATGGAAGAAGGATGGTCTTCTGGTTAAGGAGGAGGTCTGGATGTCAGGAGACATGTTCAATTCCCAGCTCTTCAACAGATTCTCTGGAAGACCTTGTGTCTCATTTAACTTTGCTGTACTTCAGGTCCCTCATCTGCATCACTGATACCACAATACCTCCCTGGCAGGGATGTGGGGGGATGGCAGTAAAACCATTGATGTTTGCAATGAGCTGTCACATGCTTGGATGGAAGGTGCTAGAGAAGTGCGGAGTATTGTTCCTGAGCAGGGTTACATCATATCTTGTACTACTATGGTTTGACACCCTGACCAGGAGAAAAAGCTGACATAGGTTATTGTGCCTCACAATTACACGTTTCATCTCTTGTTCACCGATGACAGCTCTGGTGGATTAATGATCTTTGTGACATGATGGAAAGATTGCATCTGATTTTTAGAACTGCAGACTCTTAACTGCAGCTATACAAATGTGCATGCAGAATTTATGCACCCATTTACCATGACTGCATGAGCATACAGTTTTGCATGTGCAGTTCTAAAGCAGCCCTTAGATTACCTTATTTAGTGCTGGGGACCACACTGGCCTCCCAATTACCTCAGGATCAGGGGAACATGCAGGTGATGTAAAGCCACCTTTGCCTCCCCTTAAGCCATGTGCCCATTTGGCTGTACCCAAGGATCAGGGCCCAGATATTAAAAATATGTATGTAGATACTCACACAGCACCTGTTGCTGAATTCTCCAAGTGCCATTTAGCCAGAAGCTAAATATGAGTCAACGGTGTAACACGGTTGCAAAAAAGCGAACATCATTTTGGGATGTATTAACAGGAGAGTTGTAAGCAAGGCACGAGAAGTAATTCTGCTCTGCTCCGCGCTGATTAGGCCTCAACTGAAGTATTGTGTCCAGTTCTGGGTGCCACAATTCAGGAAAGATGTGGACAAATTGGAGAAAGTCCAGAGAAGAGCAACAAAAACGATTAAAGGTCTAGAAAACATGACCTACGAGGAAAGATTGAAAAAAATGGTTTTGTTTAGTCTGGAAAAGAGAAGACAGAGGGGACATGATAACAGTTTTCAACTACATATAAGGTTGTTACAAGGAGGAGGGAGAAGAATTGTTCTTCTTAACCTCTGAGAATAGGACAAGAAGCAATGGGCTTAAATTGCAGCAAGGGCGGTTTAGGTTGGACATTAGGAAAAACTTCCTGTCAGAGTGGTTAAGCACTGGAATAAATTGCCTGGGGGGTTGTGGAATCTCCATTATTGGAGATTTTTAAGAGCAGGTTAGACAAACACCCATCAGGGATGGTCTAGATAATACTTAGTCCTGCCATGAGTGCAGGGGACTGGACTAGATGTTGTCTCGATGTCCCTTCCAGTCCTATGATTCAAGAATAAAAATAATAACCTCTCACAACACAACACCTCAGGAACAACTCTGACATCATAATCAAAAAGGCTGACAACGGAGGTCCTGTCGTCATCAGGAATAAGTTGGAATATGAACAAGAGGCTGCTAGGCAGCTCTCTAACTCCACCTTCTATAGGCCATTATCCTCTGATCCCACTGAGGATTACCAAAAGAAACTACACCATCTGCTCAAGAAACTCCCTGAAAAAGCACAGGAACAGATCTGTACAGACACATGCCTAGAACCCTGACCAGGGGTATTCTATTTGCTACCCAAGATCCATAAACCTGGAAATCCTGGATGCCCCATCATCTCAGGCATTGGCACCCTAACAGCAGGATTGTCTGGCTATGTGGACTCTCTCCTCAGGCCCTACACTACCAGCACTCCCAGCTGTCTTCGAGACACCACTGACTTCCTGAGGAAACTACAATCCATCGGTGATCTTCCAGAAAACACCATCCTGGTCACTATGGATGTAGAAGCCCTCTACACCAATATTCCACACAAAGATGGACTACAAGCTATCAGGAACAGTATCCCCGATAATTTAACAGCAAACCTGGTGGCTGAACTTTGTCCTCACCCACTATGATTTCAACAATTTCCATCCCACCATCAACCTAAGCCTAGACCAATGCACACAAGCGGTCCATTTTCTGGACACTACTGTGCTAATAAGCGATGGTCACAAACACCACCCTATACCGGAAACCTACTGACCACTATACTTACCTACATGCCTCCAGATTCCATCCAGAACACACCATACGATCCATTGTCTACAGCTAAGCTCTAAGATACAACCGCATTTGCTCCAATCCCTCAGACAGATACAAACATCTACAAGATCTCTATCAAGCATTCTTAAAACTACAATACCCACCTGCTGAAGTGAAAAAACAGATTCACAGAGCCAGAAGGGTACCCAGAAGTCACCTACTACAGGACAGGTCCAACAAAGAAAATAACAGAACGCCACTAGCTGTCACCTACAGCCCCCAACTAAAACCTCTCCAGCGCATCATCAAAGATCTACAACCTATCCTGAAAGATGATCCCTCACTCTCACAGATCTTGGGAGACAGACCAGTCCTCGCTTAAAGACAGCCCCCCAACCTGAAGCAAATACTCACCACCAACTACACACCACATAACAAAAACACTAACCCAGGAACCTATCCTTGCAACAAAGCCCAATGCCAACTCTGTCTACATATCTATTCAAATGACACCATCATAGGACATAATCACATCTGCCATACCATCAGGAACTCATTCACCTGCACATCTACCAATGTGATATATGCCATCATGTGCCAGCAATGCCCCTCTGCCATGTGCATTGGCCAAACCGGACAGTCTCTACGCAAAAGAATAAACAGATACAAATCTGACATCAGGAATCATAACATTCAAAAACCAGTAGGAGAACACTTCAACCTCTCTGGTCACTCAGTAACAGACTTGAAGGTGGCAATTTTGCAACAGAAAAGCTTCAAAAACAGACTCCAGTGAGAAACTGCTGAACTTGAATTAATATGCAAACTAGATACCATTAATTTAGGCTTGAATAGAGACTGGGAATGGCTGAGTTATTACACAGATTGAATTTATTTCCCCATGTTAAGTATCCTCATACCTCTTGTCAACTGTCTGAAATGGGCCATCTTGATTATACTACAAAAGTTTTTTTTTCTCCTGCTTAAAATAGCGCATCTTAATTAATTAGCCTCTTAGAGTTGATATGGCTACTTCCACCTTTTCACATTCTGTATGTATATATATCTATCTATCTCCTTACTATATGTTCCATTCTATGCATCTGAAGAAGTGGGCTGTAGCCCACCAAAGCTTATGCTCAAATAAATTTGTTAGTCTCTAAGGTGCCACAAGTACCACGACTGCTACTCTGAAACCTCTCACACTCTTGTTTCCTTCCCATTCTGGGGAAGAAATAGTTTGATTAGTTTACTCAGTATTTGGGGGGAGGTTTTTTTTGGGGGGGGGTCTTTATGTTTCTGTGTGAAAGTGAACCTGTGTGTTGTAGAACTGTGTGAGAGTGTGAAAAATGTATTGTGGGAGAGCTATGTTGAAGAAATGAGTTTTGCATTGAGGTCTGAATGCAGATGCCATTCTTTTCTGTTGCAGGAGTAAGTTCCTTACTCCAGGAACAGATCTCCTAACAATTTTTCACTCAGATTCATAGATTTTAAGGCCAGAACGGTCCATTAGATCATTAAGTCTGAACTCCTGTATAATATGGGCCATAGAATGTCACCCAGTTACCCCTGTATTGAGACCAATAACGTGTGTTTGGCTAAAAACACGTCTTCCAGGAAGGCATCCAGTCCTGGTTTGGAGACTTCAAGACATGGTGACTCATAAGACTTCCCCTTATTGCTCAGCAGTTCCATTAAGCCAGTGCAATGTTGTTGTGGGAGGTCATAGTTGCAGGGAGAGAGACGATTTCACTGATAGCTGGGGCTGATGCTATGGAGGGCTTTGACTATCAGGAGAGAGACCTTGAACTAGATTTCGGATTCAATGGGCAGCCTGTGCACGGAGTGGAGCACCAGGGTGATGTGATCCCAGCAGCTGGTGTTGCCTCCCGCATTGGCTGCTGCTCTTTGTACAAGAGGAAGCTTTTTCAGAGGTGCGGCTTCAACCCTAGATAAAACGACTTGCAATAATCAAACCTAGAGCTCACAAATGCACGGATCACTGTGGCGAGCTGTTCGCATGCGTATGGGGGCATAATCTTCTGCCACATGCAGAGGGATACAGACTTTTTGGGGGGGGTGGCACCTGAGCTATTTGAACATCCGGCAACAATGAGGAGTTCAAACGGCTCTCAAGGTGGTGAACCAGATTAAGAGTCAGAGGGCAGATGCCATCAGTACTGGGATGTTATAGAGGTGACACATTTTCTCAGTCTTGTCGGGGTTTTGTTTTTGCCACTTGCCTGCACCCAACTGCCAATTTTGTCTAAGGAGATCGTGCTGTTGACATCTGATGTAAAGGAGATGTACTATCTGAGCGCCATCGATGTATGGCTGGCACTGTAGCCTCTGCTGTTTCACCAGCTGCCAAACAGCTTCGCATAGATGTTGAATAGCAAGGGGGTAGAGGACTGAGCCACGCGAGTCTGGCCTCATTATTTGCTTTTATGTTCTCAGTTTGCAATTCCCCATCTTGGGCAACTCCTTTGTTTCACGTTGGTATAGAATGGGTTCCTATAAGCATTGTCACTGGTATTCATTTATACAGTGCCACAGGTAAGACTAGTGCTTCACAAACACAAAATGTAGGTAAAGTGGCTTGGTTTACAGGGAAAAACAATGCGGTTTGGTGTGAGTTCAGAGCAAGGGAATGGTTACAGTTTTTGTTTTTAATTCATTGAAACATTTCTACTCATTTCATATTTTACAGAACCTAAATTCTGGGCCTAAACTAAGGTGACAAGGACCCTGTGAGGTTCACCCCTATCATTTCTGTCCCACTGATTCAACTGAAAGTTTCTTATTGCTTCAACTTGCACTAATGCCACTCAACACTCCTCACTGAGTTATGGGACTGAGGAAAGGGGGGCAGTTTAGGCTTAGCTATATCTAGATAGTAACCTCACCCGAGGATCCAAAGCGCACACTGTCTTTCTCAATATAAAGCCATCCAGAAGTTTAATTATTTTCAAATGGCTAGTGATAATAAAAGCTTTCCTCTATTTAGCTTCCAAATGTTGACTTATCTACAAAGCCTTGGAGGGTGTGTGTTATTTCCATTAGAAATGGGTTTAGAAGCATGTGGTAATTCTACCCTGAGCTTCTCAGGGAAGCTTAGTCTGTGGAGAGCTAACTTTCCAAACGCTTTGGAACTCCGAGTACTTGGACCCATCGGATGAACCATGTATCATTTCCTTCCAAGGACATTGTCATGTTGATCATGACCTCTGCCAAGTTATTAGTTCAGTTCTTGAAATCAAACAACTGGAGATAAGCTTGAACCAAAATCTGTGACTCACCCAAGGTACTACAACAAGTCTCTTGTAGATGTTGGAAGATAACTTAGGAGTCTCCTGATTCCCAGTCCCATGTTCTTACCACTACAATAAATCCCCTCACACAGAAATATATACTATTAGAGAGATGTGGATTCTGTGGCACAAAGTCTAAAGCATTTATCAGATTTGCTGTAGACTTAGTCTCAGTTTTAAGATGGCAGTCTTGTTTTGTTACCAATAAACTCAGGAGGTGATGGATAAACCCTGAAAAGATGGAGTTTTGCAAAAAAAGAAAAGAAAAAAAAGTTAGCCCCATCAAATGCCCCAGAAACCAGAAATGAGGAGGATTACGAATTTGGTGTGACAGTCCAGACAGTGACAAAGCAAGGCAGTAAGAGACTCCATTTTTAAAGTGGTGAGTAACAAAGAGATTTCAGCCAAAAAAACCCAAGGAGTCCTTATGGTACCTTAGAGACTAACAAATTTATTTGGGCATAAGCTTTTGTGGGCTAGAGTCTGTTTTTGAAGTTTTTTTGTTGAAGAATTGCCACTTTGAGGTCTGTTATTGAGTGACCAGAGAGATTGAAGTGTTCTCCTCAAAGTGGCAATTCTTCAACAAAAAAACTTCAAAAACAGACTCCAGCGTGAAGCTGCAGAACTGGAATTAATTTGCAAACTAGATACCATCAGATTAGGCCTGAATAAAAACTGGGAGTGGTTGGGTCATTACAAAACCTAAACTTAATTTCCGCAATACTAATTTCTCCCTACTCTTACTCACACCTTCTTGTCAACTGTCTGTAATGGGCCACTCTCTTACCACTTCAAAAGTTATTTTTCCTCCCTTGGTATCCTGCTGTTAATTGATTTATCTCGTTAGACTGACCTAACACTTGGTAAAACACCCCCATCCTTTCATGTATTTATACCTGTTCCTGTATTTTTTACTTCTTACATTTGATGAAGTGGGTTCTAGCCCACAAAAGCTTATGCCCAAATAAATTTGTTAGTCTCTAAGGTGCCACAAGGACTCCTCGGTTTTTTGCTGATACAGACTAACGCGGCTACCATTGAAAAGAGACTTCATTTGATTCCAGGAGCTCAGGGTGATTCCTTTCCACAAAAAATGCCATACTCATGTCCAGGCCACAGTAAACAGCTAACTGATAAACCAGGCACTGTACAGAAACCAGAGTAGGCTATTCCCCAAAGGGTTTTGCAGCATCCTAACGTTAGAGATAGAAGAGGCAATACCCAGCTAGGACTATGAGGCAAGCCCGTCACATGTATGTACAATATCTAGCCCTGAACAGGGCCTTTAGATACTACCAGAATACAAATAAATAATACTACTATACCATATGAGCCTGGGTGACTATTTTGAGGTGAAAAAAGTATACATTTCCTGTGGAGCTCATGATGGCAAAAAGTCTTAGACGCATGAAAGGAACAAATATTGTCTCGGTGGGTTTTGATTTGTATAAAAGTGAAGTTAGTGCTGGCAAGAAGTGCCAACTGGAACTGAAAACCTCTCCTTATCCACATAATAGGTACAGCTCAGACACCAGCACAGTGGAAACTTTCTTATATCAACCCTTCTCCAATCAACATATCTAAACTCTGATCTGGGGAGGCAACCTCTTGGTGTTACGGTGTTGTTGGGTCTCCATAGCCCATTCCATTTTTGTCTTGTCGAGAGTAACAACAAAGAGTGTTTGTTATGCTACTAACTTTTGGTAATGTGGACATCTGTCCACTAGGAAAGGGACCAAGAACATCTCTCTCATTTAATTGAAGGCACCATTCAGCCATCATATGGTAACGACTTTGCTACAATTCTCTGGATGGAGATTTAACAAATACCCATGCATTGAAGCATTAGCACTCCTGCACTGGGTGTCAAGGTTTTCCTTTCACTGGTAGATAAAAGGCTGCTTCGAGGAGTCGAATGAGAAGGAAGGGGAGGGGCAGTTTCTTCTGCACCGGGGCAGGTGGCAATCCCCTCTACCTTATGGTATGCAAATAAACAATATGACCATGTTCATTAAAAATTAAGTAATAATTTAAATTGTAACTATGTAGTAGAGACAGTTGAACCTCAAAGAGCTCTAAGGTTCAGGTTAAACAAGCCCCCACTCCCTTGGAGAGTTGCCCAAAATGTAGATGAACATCAGTGGTAATTCCCGTGAAGGCCGTAGAGTGAGATCACAATCAGGCCCCATGAGAACAGTCTCTTCAGTTCTATTTTGGCACTTCCACTCTCTGTCCTGACCAGAATCAAGAATTGAAAAGCTGAGCAAAAATAGCGGGGGGAAAATACTTTTGTTTTAACTTCAGACATTTGTAGATTCCAAGGCCATAAGGGACCATTGTGATCATCTCATCTGACCTCAAAATAGAACTTTCCCAAAATACTTTAAAAGAAGGGGCTTGATCTGAGTTTAGTTAGGGTGTTGGAGAAAGGTTAAATAGAGCTAGTTTGCGCAAATCCAGTGGAGAGAATGTGAATTGAAAAAGAACGAAAAAAACAACAACAACAACCCCAAACAAGTGGCCTACTTGAGGAATGAAAAAACCCAACCTGAAACATTACAATCAGAATAAAGCAAAATTGAACAAGGAGAGAAAGCCCAGGAAGGGATAAGATGTCACAAAAGAGAGGAGACAAGAAGGCCAAAGGAAGTAATAGGAGACACATGAACACGAGCTGCAATGTGACAACTCACAAGCTAAGATAAACATAAGAGGATCAAAAGCTCAGGAAAGCATAGAAAGGGAAGCAAACTGTATCTCAAACAGGAGAAATGGATGCTGAAATGACAAAAGAGCTGAAATCTAAAAAGAGTGTTAAATTATGAACCAATTAATAATGTAAGAAACTAGACCATAAGTACTGGTAGGGATGATGTATAATGGAAACAGGTGGCACCTAAAACAAAGGCCAATTTCTATACTGCACATTTCCGTAAGAGCAGAAGGCGAAGAAATCAACCAACCAAGAAATCATATCAGATTTGGAGTAAATGACAAACTACGGGCTCAGTTCTTAAACGGAGTCCATACCTTGTAGCAGGCCACTTGTCGCCAGGTGGGCATGTTGCATTAGTAGGCCAGGTTGCGTACTTTGATCCCCACAATCAAAGACAGAGCATGCACATTCCATAGAGAGATTTCCACAGGCAGTACTCAATGATATGAGGCGCTGCTGGCTGAGATTCTTGAGGTGAGGTGACAGCGCTGAAACAAAGACAGGAAAAGAGAAGCCTGATAGATTTTTGAGAATTAGCCATCCCTAGCTGCTGGAGAAGGTGCTGGTCCACAAATCGCCTTCCCTTCTGGTCTGCTAACAAAATGGAGTGGAAGCTGGGCCGTGGGTTGTTCGGTGCAGATTGTCATTGTTTTACTTGTCTGTACAGTGCTTAGCACAATCTTGCCCTGATTCCTGACTGAGGCCACTAAGCACGACTGCTCCACAAATAGAAGTTCTGTAGCCAGAAGCTAAGATTTGATGGGGAGCTTAACTCCCACACACTGCTCTCAATGGCAGAAAAGGCAAATCAGACGGCCCCAGTCAGAGCACAATTGCAGCAGCCAAGTAGATACTTGTGTCTAAGGCCAGCCCTGTGGAAACAGGTGGGACACTGAACTGAGGATGGAAATAACATTCTGCATTGAACCATGAGCTCAGCTGTTCCAAAACTAAATCACACACACACCAAATCACTGCTGAAGTTACAGTCCTACGCGCACCTATATTGTAATAATTGATCATCAAAACTGCAGGTAAAAAAGGCCTGTTAAGTCAGCTTGTCCACTCCCCAGTCCAACACAGGATTGCTCTCCACAACATATACACAGATACACTCTGCACCATCTAGTGTAGCACAGAGATTTTTGTGCAGCGCACACTATAAAGTTTATTTTTTCAGACATCATCCTGATATGAAAATGCATTCCAACAGTTGCCATCAATACAATACAATTCTTTCCATGGGAAAACCACAGAATGGTTATTGCATATGATACTTGAATGCCTGAAATACAGGAACAGGAAAGTGAACAAAGGGAAACTTCATAAATGATGCCAAGTTTAAAAACAAAAAGGCCGGATAGCAATACTGAGGGGTTTATAGAATTTAGTTCTTTTGTATATTAAAAAAATAAATCAGGGGGGAAATCAGGATGAACTGAATAGGGGAGATAAAAATAAGGGGGAAAAAACAGCTTCACAGATGAATGAGTAACTGAGAAGGCTGAAAAGCAGTGAATGAATGTGCATCAGGAATGGATTCCATGCCTCTACGTCACTGGATCAAATCTAGCCCGAGTCAGTAGTGACCAAACTGTTTGGTGCTCTCATCTGGTCCCTGCACAACACAGAAACCCACACTATAATTAGAATCCCTGGTTGAACATTCCAAAAAAGAGCCCAGTGACTGATTGGGCCATTAAGTTCTTCTCGCATTTCCTCCAGGTCAGAGTTGAGGACATTAGTGGCACATTGTGTGGGAAGCCTGCACTGCCTTACCTGTTCTATGGCTGTATCATAGGGCCTGAGTGAAAGTAAAATGGAATGACTTGCATTAACGTCAGTGGGACTCTGGATCAGGCTCTCAGCCTGAAAGGCTGCCAACTCTGCATCCGTCCACCAGCACTGACTATACTATTTAAGAAAATATTCCCCCATTAGCACCAAAATAAATGTTAGTTGTGTTTTGATTTCAGCAGAAGGTTAAGCCTCAACTAAAAACAGGCTAATTACATCATTAACCAAACCCATCAAGCATGCATCTTTAAATTCATAAGAAAGTAGTGTGAATCACCACCCTTGGGTTCCCAAGAAGCAAGTCAAGTTACTTGACTCTGGAATGCATAAACATTTAGTGGAAGAAATTGTGACTTCAGAGAAAGAACAAACAAAGCAGCTTGTTTGTTTGTGTAATGGCCTCCTCGCAGGAGAACAACTAAGGAACATGGAAAGACTTGAGAGATTCTTCCACGGTTCATGTTTGTAGCTATGATCCAAAGGGTACAGAACAAAGACTCTCCTATTTATAGCTGAGAGGCTACAGGCAAAAAGGAACTCAGTGATGAGAAGACACAATCTACCACTGTCTTTATTTATATATTTAGTATCCTGCATGGAAAATTAGTGGTGCCTTCCAATTCAGCCCACCACCTCCACTAAACACCTCCCTTTCCCTCCCCCCCCTCCCCGGAATGATTGCACTTCAGCATGACAGGGACTATTATTTTAGTGTGTGTGCTCATGTACGTACATACACTGCCTAGCACAATGAGGCCTTGATCCCTGATTGGGGCTTCTACATTCCATTCGAACATACGCTGTATTTGGGAAGATTACTATTCTGTAGGATCCATTATGAACAGCCTCAACATCAATGGACCTGTGCCCATTGACACCAGCCCTGGATCTGGCCCTTAGATCATAGGGTGGCATTCCCCAAAGTGCTCAGTTTTGGTTGAACTCAGTGGGAGAAGAATTAGGCCCATGCTAAACACTTCTGAACAGGCCATCCCCAGCTCTTACATGCATCAAACTTTTGAGGACACATTTGGAGGTGGACAATTTGGGGCTGGATGACATGTGAGGACATTTTAAGTATGTGCACTCTTTAAAAATAATGTTTTCTTTTCCTAGACAGAGGAACTGTGTTACAGAGGGCCTTCACCTTAACTAAAACTAACTGAAGAGTGACAGACACATTGAGTTTCCTGCAAAACATGCCTGGACATACCAACAGTACATGTATATTACACACAATGCAGTGCACACTTCATTCCCAGATCTCCCGAGGGGTTTGTGCGGGAGCACATTTCCAAAGGGATGCAATTGTGTGAATGGCTCAGAATGAAGTCAAGGTGAGATAAAAGGATGCTGCAGTCTTAAGGGACCTCACTACCCAGACAAGCAAACAGCCTAACCAGATGACAAACCCAGAGGCAACTTCTAAAAAGCCAAGATAACTGCTAGAGAAGCCTGCCAAAGAGACAGATCACACCAAGGACAGATTTTACTAAAGTGAAGAAAACCCTAGCACAGTGTTCTTCAAAGAGTATCAGTGCACTGAAACTAAAATGTTTCTAATAAATAAGCCAATTTATTATTAAAATCAAGAGAAGATATACAAAGAGTTCAATACGCCACCCTGATTTACATTCCATAGAACTCCACTGAAGTCAATGTAAGTCAGGTCTGGATTTGGTCCAAAAAGACACTATACGTCCAGCCTGTGTTACACTGATGGATATAATTTGGAGGCGAGAGACTCACTATTGCTCTGCACCTTGTGCAGTCCTTTACCCCCGTGCAAAGCGGGGGGAAAATGCTATCAAATCAGAATGGCCAGGTTAAAAACTCTGCTGGAGTAAGGGGGCATAGCTGCATTGACTTCAATGGAGTTGTGTCATTTACATCAGAAGAGAATTCAGCCAGACTGTTGTGCTCCAACCTTGCACTGGAATCAGTGACTACACGGAGCAATGATGAATCTGGCCCAAAGGGTGTAACATATATGCTTACAGATTTTTCTATGGCAATCACTGTTTTTGTTAAATTGAAGAGGGGGGGGGTAAGTATGTGCCATATGTTTTAATGAGAGAAGGTGCAAAGTTGTTCATCACACACACACAGCTTCTAAATCTCCATGTTACATAGCAGCGATAGACAAATAAGATGACTGATTAAAATCATTTTAAAAAACCAATGTAATCTACATAGTGACAACTACAGAGAAAGAGTGTTTACTTTGTTATTATTTATCAAAAGTTCTTATATGCCCTGCCATTACTATAGTATCCGAGCACCTTATAATCTTTAATGTATTTATTCTTTCAACACCCCGATTGTAAGGCACTGTTGTTATATTCCCATTTTGCTGATGAGGACCTTCAGCTCAGCAAGACTAAGGAGCAATTTTTAAAGGTATTTAGGTACCTAACTCCCTTTGAAATCAATGGGAGTTAGGTGCCTAGGTACTTCTAAAGATTTGGCTCTAAGTGATTTGCCTGGGTCACACAGGAAGTCTATGGTGGAGCAGGGTAGTGAGCACCCTGAACACCAAACCTTCCTTCTCAAGTTAGTTAGTATGACTATTAACTAATATATTTGTTAAGCACCGTCAGTGTGTTCAGTGCTATTAAAAATATAGCAAGAGGTCTGCCTTAATTCTGCCCTACACCAGTGTCAGTCAGGAGCAACTCCCCTGAAGTCAAGAACTGCCTGTTTTCCCCCCAACTGCAAAACCCTGCAACAGTTCCATAGGTAGAGGAATTTTTTTTTTGCTCAGGGCCCGATTCTCCTAGTGAGAGGAAAGTCAGTCACTTTACTGATTGCAAATCTGGTGCATGCACCGTAAATGTATTGGGAAAGTTGTCGTGCTTAGCAGCACCCATCCATTCCTGCCTGTCCTCACCATACTCCAAGCTAAAAAAAAAAAAAAAAAAACCCAGCAATTAAACTCCTTTTCCTCCAGCAAAACTAGCCTCCCCGCTTTGCTGCTCGTGAACGGCTTGCTGAGTTAGCTATAATTTGGAAAATTAATTGACTCAGAGCCTGCTGCTGAAGCAGCCTCAAATACAGAACACCCAAGACGCAGCAGCAGCAAGGTCAGAGGAGGTGGGAAATTTTGCAACAAATGTAGCGAGCAAGAAGCAGAGCGGAATACGGGCAGCAGTGAGGAAACAAAAAAAGGAAAGCATTCAGATCAGACACAGCAAGGAGAGGCAAGTCAGAGACCTCAGGAGAATTGGGAGAAGGGGATGCAGGCTGGATATGTCTTTAATTGGGAATGCCTCTGGCTCACCATGGGACACATGTGCCTGGAGATGCCCCTTTTCTCTCTCCGGGCATGCAAAGAGCACATCAAAGATTATCTTTGTGAATCCAGTGAGCAAATCCACAGCATCCTCGTCCCATAAAGAAATCTTAAATTATGTAGCTCGTTCACAGACATGCCATCTGTTTGGGAATAAGCCCCTTGGCAATCATTCTGGTCATAAAAAGGAACAACAGTTAGGTATCTGTCATCACCATTTTTCTCCTGTGGCTTCTGTAATTTTATTTACCACCAGTCAGTCTCTCCAAATAAAATCAGCTCCCTTATTTTCGGTTATTATTTGTTGTGGACAGAACCCCTGAGTGTATAAGATCCTTTACACGCATAAGGAAGACAGCCCCTGCCCCTACTTTCTTCGGGCCTGAGTGTGTGTGTGGCAGCCGGCAAGTCACTCAGCTTCTCCATGCCTGTCAATTGGGGCTAAAGAAGCTAACCCGACGTACCTGCTCAAGGTGTGTGTGTGTGATAATTAGTTAATGTTTGCGAAGCCGTCTAAAAGTGCTAGTCATTATTATCCCAAGTGCTGCGGGTGTCAGGAAAAGCAGCATCAGGCAAAGTGAGAGTAAACAACAATAGTCTATCGTGTTGGTTTAATCTGGATTGCAGTAGTTTTTGCTTTCAGCCCTTGTTGAAGCAGATACCCTGCCTGCTACAAAACTGACATGCTATGTACAGGTGCAGTTGTCCAGCATGCAGACTGGGAAACGGCTATTTGCCCCAATAAAAAAAAATTGATTCCAATATATTTGCAACATTGTATGTATTTGGCGGCTTTTCTATGGCCATGATGCCTGAGCGCCTTGAAATGTCCATCAGTTTAGCCTCACGCCACCTGTACGTAGTAAATTTCATCATCCCCATTTCACAGATGGGAAACTGAGGCACAGAGCAGTGACGTGGTTTGCCCAAAGTCTCTCACTGGGATTTTGTGGCAGGGCTCGGGTCTGAGCCCAGACCAGTGTTTTAACCGCAAGGCGACCCTGGATGATACTATTAAGAAGAATTAGCAATTACGTAGCACTTTCATGTCTAGCTCTCAAAGCACATCACAAAGGAGGGGAGGTATCATCCTCCCCATTTTAGAGATGAGGAAACTGATGCCTGGGAAGATTAAGTGACTTGCCCTGAGAATAAAGGTCCATGTGTGAAGCAGCTGTTGTTGGGCAGGGATGCTGGGAGGCAGCTGACTAAAGGCAGCCAGTGAGCAAGGGGGCTAGTCAGCAGCCCAGCCAGATCCCCCTTCCATCCCAGGGCAAGCAGCAGCCCATACCGTGGGCCACCGACTCAACCACAGGCCCCCCACTCACTGCCTGGGACAAGGAGCAACCAAGGGCAGAACCCACAGAGCCACCAGAGTTACCTGGACACCAACCCAGGGAGCCTGTCAGAGGCACAGCAATTCCTGTGTTCATAAAGTTCATTCCATGCTGGAGAGAGCCTTGCCAGGCTTCATTTCAAGTAATCGGGACACTTGTTATCATTTCAATTGGGAAAATAAGTTAAATTAATCAAATATGCAAATTAGGGCATTCAGGCACCAGATTTCTAAAATTTAACGGACCAAGGCCACGCAGCAAGCCAGTGGCAGAGAAATACAACCCAGATTTCCAGACTACCAGTCTAGCATCTATTCACTAAGCCGTGCTGCTGTTTGCTTGCAGTAATGAATAGCAGAGCTGGGGGGTTCTGCTTGTTTGCTGCAAGAGGCTTTTATTAAAAAAAAAAAAAAAACACGCCAGCCTCCTGTCTACTCCTGGTCTCTCTACAGCATCCGCACTGAGAAGAAGATTCCTGATTCATTGCACCTTGCAAGCTTGCTTCAGTGTATTTCCACAATCGCTTTGCACTAGGTGTCCTAGCGTACATCTAAATTTTAAAGCAATTACTGTCAAGAAAATAAACCTGTCTACTCAGTTTTTGCTCTCTGTCACATCGACAATAGTGGCAGGTAATGGGCTAATGAATGGGCCCATTTGCCTGAACAAATAGCCTCTTATACTTCCAGAAAGATCTTCCTCTTGTGTTTCTCCTCTTGCTTTCCTCATAAGCAGTCTATGCCCAAAGCCTTTATGAAATTCAAGCCCAGTTTCACATTTCATTGAAAAACCTTTAAGAAAAGCCATTTTTCATACTTAAGACTTTTTCAAATCTCCTCTAACCAGTTACATTCTGCATTGTATCTTTTGGATCTGGCCACTGTCCAACGACAATCCTTAAAATCCCTTTACAGTTTTAAAGGAAAATACAAGCCCTCATTTACCACTGGATTCAGCCTGAAAATAAAAGCTTAATGCCTTGACAGGCCTGGATATTTTTTTGCATTCTAAGTCTGATTTATGGTAGTAGCCAGCAAACCAGGCTGGTGAAATATTTGCTGCTGCTCGCAGGGATCTGGAAAAATGAAGTGTGAAGTTCTGAAGAGAGCAGGCAACAGTTCTCCAGTCACTAAACACTTCCAACAAGTTGGCAGTGGAACAGAGCTGTGGTCTGAAAGATGAACCTCAAAGGAATAGGGGGTGGAGAGAGAGCAGTACTGTGCACAGTGTCAAAATACTGCTGCAGCTTAAAGCTTTCCATACATTCATTACATTGGGAGGGGAAAGAGAAACATTTTCTTCATTATTTATTTATTCTCTCTCTCTCTTTTTCCCCCTGTGCAGTTCCCCCTTCAGGGGTTTCACCCAAAGTAGGAAAAAATTAAAAGCAACAACAGGAACATAGGAAGTCGCTTAAGCCTACCATAAAAATGTTCAGATTGAAAAATACGATCCGGATGGGGAAAGCGTTGCGTTTGCTGCAAGGCTGATTAGTCTCTGTAGCCTTTCGAAGGGCCAAGGCCCTGAAATCTGTGGGCGTGGGAGCTGTGATTTTCATTCCCATGAAAAGGGAATTTCCTAGAGGTAAAAGGGAGGTGGGGATTTTTCAGAGTGTTCTTGGAATGAGTCACCCTGAATACATTTGCCAGGTAAAACATGTGGCTGCTTCAACTGTCTTTGAAGAAAATTAATATTCATCTATATTATATATAGCATAAAGTGGCTCGACTTTGTGGAAATGCCATAATCTCACTGAGGTCTGGCCTTCCTCCAATTACCCACTACATTCAAAAGCAGCATTGCATGCTCTTCAGCCGTGTCACCAGGATGGACAAAAACACACATCATGCTCTCAAACTCTGTCGACATGCAAAGGGGTGCACGCCTCGACCCTACCTGCATCGCCCATGGGGCCGTCCCAGATATTTGTGGATTCGTCGGATTGAGCCAGATCTGGGAACTTCACTCTACGATGCCTGGTATGATGCTGTGATTCTCAGTAGACTGTGTGTGTTTGTCTATTAGAGAGGGAGAGAATTCAGAATTAAGGGACCATATGCTGCTTCTGTGCACAAAGCCATGCCCTATCACTCGACCTCCATAATGTGGCTGGACACTGGTGAGGTCAATGGAGGGGAGGGATGGGAAGTAGGAAAGAATCTTTCCTATGAGGCAGGGAGAACAATATGGAGCTGCTCCAAGGAAGCTACTCCTACCTTACAGCATTAGTGGCCTCTGAGATCTACCACAATCCCTGTGCAGGTGGAAGCACAGAGAGATTGAACAACTAGCCTAAAGTCAGGGGCAGAACTGGGAATTGAACCCAGGTGTCCGGTATCCCAGCCCTGTGCTTTAACTAGACTATCAAACATAATATAAGAACACAAGAATGGCCATACTGGGTCAGACCAAGGGTCCATCTAACCAAGTATCCTGTCTTCCGACAGTGGCCAATGCCAGGTGCCCCAGAGGGAATGAACAGAACAGATAATCATCTAGTGATCCATCCCCTGTCGCTCATTCCCAGCTTCTGGCAAACAGAGGCTAGGGACATCATCCCTGCCCATCCTGGCTAATAGCCATTGATGGAGCTATGCTCCATGAACTTATCTAGTTCTTTTTTTAACGCTGTTATGGTTTTAACCCTGAGAGAGGTTAAAAAACCTCTCTCCAATCTTTCACAACATCTTCTGGCAAGGAGTTCCACAGGTTGACTGTTCATTGTGTGAAAAACTACCTACTTGTGTTTGTTTTAAACTTACCGCCTATTAATTTCATTTGGTGACCCCTAGTTCTTGTGTTATAAGAAGGAGTACATAACATTTCCTCATTTACTTTCTTCATGCCAGTCATGATTTTATAAACTTCTATCATATCCCCCCGTTGTCTCTTTTCCAAGCTGAAAATTCCCAGTCTTATTAATGTCTCCTCATACAGAAGCCATTCCATACCCCTAATCATTTTTGTTGCATTTTTCTGAACCTTTTCCAATTCCAATATATCTTTTTTGAGATGGGGCGACCACAACTGCATGCAGTATTCAAGATGTGGGCGTACCATGGATTTATATAGAGGCAATATGATATTTTCTGTCTTATTCTCTATCCCTTTCTTAATGATTCCCAACATTCTGTTTGCTTTTTTGACTGCCGCTGCACACTGAGTGGATGTTTTCAGAGAACTATCCAGGATGATTCCAAGATCTCTTTCTTGAGTGGTAACAGCTAATTTAGACCCCATCATTTTATATGTATAGTTAGGATTATGTTTTCCAATGTGCATTACTTTGCACTTAGCAACATTCAGTTTCATCTGCCATTTTGTTGCCCAGTCACCCGGTTCTGAGAGATCATTCTGTAGCTCTTCGCAGTCTGCCTGGTACTTAACTATCTTGAGTAGCTTTGTATCATCTGCAAATTTTGCCACCTCACTGTTTACCCCCTTTTCCAGATCATTTATGAATACGTTGAATAGGACTGGTCCCAGTACAAACCCCTGGGGACACCACTATTTACCTCTCTCCATTCTGAAAACTGATAAGAACAAGAATCCTAGATGAGAACAAGCAATTTCGTAGCACTTTTCATCCACAGCTCTTCTCTATCCCAACCTTCTCTCAAACTGCTGCTTCAGATGAAGCTCCCAAGGAACTGGCCTCTGCCCTTTCCAGATGCACACCCTAGGGCAGCCTAAATCCTGCCCCCCATGCATAGCAGAACAGCAGTGGTTCTGCTGGCACAGGGCCTAGGGAAGATAGAATGGAATTCACCCATTAGTTGCAACATTATAAATCCAAGCAACACCATTGACTTCAGTGGAGTTACTTGAGGTTTACAACCGTAAGTGAAACAAGAATTTGTCCCAGCATATATAGAAATAATGAGGTTTTCTTTAAGCAAAAAATACACTAAAATTTTGCTTTTGATTCAGTGTTTAAAACTGTCAAAGGTCAGAAGCTGAAATGATGCAACCAAGTTTTTGTTTTGTTTTAAACACAAGCTTTTGGTTTTGGAGGAGCAACTGCATGTTCCAATTCTATTGAAAGTTTTGAAGTGTTCAGTTTCTTCAGGACAACAGAAGAAACCGAGCTGGGGTGCTGTCTGAACAAGAGCATGGAGCCTTGTAACGGGAACACATGAATCTTTTTTGTTACACAACAGCTTAAGAATCCTCTTTAACAGTAGAAGCGTTTACGGGACATGCTCTCGCACAAACTCACACATCTCACAATCACACAGCCTCAAACCACATTGTCTGTCACACATGCACACGCTATGCCACCCACTCTCATAAACAAGATACATGCAAATACTTCTCACCATACTCACACAAACTGAAACCCCATATTCTGTACTATACACCCACACAAACAGACAAACATACGCACACTCAGTTACACACACACACAACTTTAGTTACTGTTCTGCCAGCATCCCTGCATCACAAGTCTGAAAAATAAGTTGAACCATTTTCAGATCTGAAGGGCTATTCTCACTCAGAGACAATGGACCAGATAAGAGGGAGCAGCACCTACTTATACCATGGCAATGTTGGGTCCATTGTCTGTATTTTGGAGAGAGACCAGCAAACATTAGATGGATCCTCACCAAGCAAAAGATAATATTTTCTAGTCACTGGTATTGTACATACTGCTTGTCTCAGACTTGGCAGTGGGATACGGAGCCTTTTTACCCCCACGTCACCAGCTCAAATGTGACTCAGGTTGGTGGTTAGCAGAAGTCGTTACTGTCTGATTATTACTGTTCTGTGGTTTCTGTGAAATGAGATGGCTTTTCAGTTGCTAGCGAACAGGTGTCTGCATCACAGTGGGCATCCTTGTGAATAGTCTCCACGAAGAAGCAAGGAGTGAGGCAAGTGGGTGGGTGAAGCCACGCTATCAAACACAGAAATCACCTTGCAGGACAGGGTGGAGGCATTTGCCTAGGGCAGTGGAGGTGAAAGCTGCTATAGAGTCATAGAATCATAGGACTGGAAGGGATGTCGAGGGGCCATCTAGTCAGTCCCCTGCACTCATGGCAGGACTAAGTATTATCTAGACCATCTCTAACTGGTGTTTGTCTAACCTGCTCTTAAAAATCCCCAATGATGGAGATTCCACAACCACCCTGGGCAATTTATTCCAGTGCTTAACCACCCTGACAGTTAGGAAGTTTTTCCTAATGTCCAACCTAAACCTCCCTTGCTGCAATTTAAGCCCATTGCTTCTTGTCCTATCCTCAGGTGCTAGGACAAGAAGCCTAGGAGCTGAGGAAGGGGGGATGTCGCCACTTCCGGGGGGGTGCGGAGCCAGGTAGGGAGCCTGATGCCCCACCAACCCCCCCCCGCACCCGCCAGGGGCCCCGGGCATGTGCCCGCGCCCCCCCCCCCCCCCCCCAACACCAGTGGGGGTCCCAGGCCACGCACTGCTGCCCACCACCACCCAGCACCAATGGGGGTCCTGGGCTGCCGCCCCGAGCACACATGGCGCCTCCCGGGCTGCCCCCCCAAGCACATGCAGCACTCCTTAGGCTGCCCCCCCAGTAGACACAGCACCCCGTGCCCCCCAAGATTTAGTCAGGGGTATATAGTACAAGTCATGGACAGGTCACAGGCCATGAATTTTTGTTTACTGCCCATGATCTGTCCATGACTTTTATTAAAAATACCCATGACTAAAACGTAGCCTTAACTATGACCCCAGATCCCTTTCTCCAGTAGTCCTTCCTAGGCAGCCATTTCACATTTTGTATGTGTGCAACTGATTGTTCCTTCCTAAGTGGAGTACTTTGCATTGTCCTTATTGAATTTCATCCTATTTACTTCAGACCATTTCTCCAGTTGGTCCAGATCATTTTGAATTTTAATCCTATCCTCCAAAGCACTTGCAACCCCTCTCAGCTTGGTATGGTCCTCAAACTTCATAAGTGTACTCTCTATGCCGTTATCATATCACTGATGAAGATATCGAACAGAACCAGATCCAGGACCCCGATCCCTGCATGACCTCACTTGATATGCCTTTCCAGGTTGACTGTGAACCACTGATAACTACTCTCTGGGAATGGTTTTCCAACCAGTTATGCATCCGTCTTACCATAGCTCCATCTAGGTTGTATTTCCCTAGTTTGTTTATGAGAAGGTCATGCGAGACAGTATCAAAAGCCTTACTAAAGTCAAGATATGCCACATCTACCACTTCCCTCCATCCACAAGGCTTGTTACCCTGTCAAAGAAAGCTGTTGGTTTGACATGATTTGTTCTTGACAAGTCGATGCTGACTTACTTATCACCTTATTATCTTCTAGTTGTCTGCAAAATGATTACTTGATTATTTGCTGCATTGTCTTTCCGGTTACTGAAGTTAAGCTGACTGGTCCGTAATTCCCCGGGTTGTCCTTATTCCCCTTTTTATAGATTGGCACTATATTTGCTCTTTTCCCAGTCTTCTGGAATCTCTCCCATTTTCCTTGACTTTTTGAAGATAATCGCTAATGGCTCAGATATCTCCTCAGTCAGGTCCTTGCACATTCTAGGATGTATTTCATCAGGCCCTGGTGACTTGAAGATCTCTAACTTGTCTAAGTAATTTTTAACTTGTTGTTTTCCTATTTTAGCCTCTGATCCTACCTCATTTTCACTTAGATATTACCCGTGCTGAGCCTGTTCTGTATGAAAGGGATTTCGTCTTTCTATGCTGTCAACATAATTTTTCACAAGCCCTAAACTTAAAAGAGGACCACCTTTTGTTTGTTACACACCACAGGCCAGATGCTCTCCAGGCAGAGACTGACTGTAATTGCCCAGCTGCCATTAGCCCTAGTGTAGGCAAGTTCCTGTGGGCATAGAGAGCCAGCACAGCCAGCTCCTACACCTTCTGCCTCTCAGCCCAAATACGAGGCATGTCAGGGCCAGGAGAATCGGTGAAGAGGAATGGCTGGAAAACAATACACTCCAGCTCTCCCCAGTTGGCAGACAATCCACGGGAATCTGCTGCTAGCTGTTCCAAGGCTGCTCTTTGCCCATCCGATTCAAAATTGCTATCTTAGTTTTAAAGGCTCTCCATGGACTTGCTCCACCCTTTGTCTCTGACCTTCTATCCACCTACCTGTATTTCACCCCACTCATCCACTTTGCTGCTTCAGCCTGGGCTTCCTCTCTTTGATCCAGTTCCCAGTGATGCCCCACAAAGGGAGAGTTTCAGTAACTCTTACAGTTGGGCTGCCCCATCTACCCTCTCTCCAACTCACTTATTTTCTTCAAAACTTGCCTTACAATCTTCTTGTTTGATTTAACCTCTGACTCTATACACACTTTTTATTCTTCCATTACTATCACACCCTCCTGTCTCACCTCTCTGTACCTAGTTTGTGAGAATTCTTGTCTCTGTTTCACTGCCTTTGAGTTGCAGGGTCATTTCTTTCAGGTGTGATAGCTACAGATGACGGAATGTCCCAGTGGTTAGAAGGCTAGCTTGGGGAGTGGAAGAAAGGGGCTCAGTTCCTGTTTTGTCACAGACGCCCTGTGTGGTCTTAGGCAAGTCACTTGGAGACTAATTTTTTAAGGTATTTAAACACCTAAAGATGCAGATGATTTCAAAGGGAGTTAGGCACCTAGGCACTTTTGAAAATCCCACTGCTTCTTTAGGCATCTAAATATCTTTTAAAATCTACCCCTTAGTTTCTGTGTTTCTGAGTTCCCCATCTGTGAAATGGAAATAATAGCACTACCTAATCTCATAGGGGAGTTGGGGGAATATAAATAGATGAAAGACTATGAAGTGCTCAGACAGTACAGCGTTAGGGGCCAAATAAATACCATCAAGAGAAAATCCAACTCTGAAGGATTCACTTTCTACATTATCCCTTTCTATAAAGTATTTTTGTGATGCTGTATGTTATATTAAAAAGCATTGTAATTATAATCTCTCTATATTGATCTAGAATTTTGAAAGTTCATATCCAAAGCATGCAAACTTCTGAATTGCCCCTTTCCTCCAGTAGGATCCAACGTGCCTTTTAAACGTTGCCAGTTCAGAAGGAATACGTTCACCAAACACTGAAATGTAGCCATCTCTGGGGTAGAATACAGCAGAAGTTTAAGAGTACACAAGGACACCACACAGCAGCTCCAGAGAGGAAGTGGAGAATACCATGTACAATTGAAACTGAATTCAGATAGGGAGATTACTGAGTGATTTGGTCAGCCTTGTATCGGTGTGCTCACTTTTTCTTGTTTTTTGTTTAGTTTATTGAGTTAGTGTGTGGGGTTTTCTATTTTGCTGTGGTTATTTTTAAATTAGATTTTGTTGCAGAGGTATTATGTTAACTAATAATATGCACAAATACTTTTGTTCAATACTGCTGTACCTTTGCTTTGCAGATTTCTTTTAACCAAAATGAATTATATAAATAGCATCAGCGCAGGTACAATCCTTCTGTTTTGTGCTTGTACACCCACCTAGGATCAGGTGATCATGACTGGGAGCTGGACGGTCTACCACAATACTAATAAAACAATGTCAATGTAGACAAACAACATTTAATTTCTTAAAATGCATCAAAGGCAGACCCTGCAGCTGACACCCTGATCATGGGAAAAAGAGACACCAGGTATTTTAGGATTATAACTGATCAGGACTAGAGCTGGTAGGAAAATATAGCTCATTACCTGTGAAAATGTTGAAGAAAAAAAAAAAGATTTTTCATGTTTGTTGAATTTTTCAGGATTTCATCAAAAAGCAAAATCAGAAATATTTTTGGTTTTCAAATGTTTAAGTTTTAAAACAAAAACCTGAAAATTTCATTTAAAATGGAATTTTTCAAACCGAAACATCCATTTAAAAGTTGAAAGGGCATTTTTCCCTGCCAATAATTTTTGACAATTTCCACCCCCCCATCTCTTATCAGGACTTCAGTTTTACATTGTATCCCAAAGACAGTATTTCTGTTGTGCAGCACCATGCACCCTAACAAGGGGAGTGGGTCAGTTCTGACCCAAAGGGACAAGTGCTCCCTACTGAATCGCTTGTGTTTTCTGTGGGCTTTCCCATCCCAGTAGTGACCAAGTGCTAGCCTGTTTTGTTGGTGATATTTTATACAATTATCACCTAAAGACTGTATGGTTCTGAGCACTCTTTTGGTTACTAAACTCATAAGAACCAGCTGTGTGTCTGACTCTTATATTAGATTCTAAGCTCTTTGGGTGGTTTACATGTGTGTGTACAGTCAGTGCCTACCTTAGTTGGGTCTAGATACCTGAGTAGGGCTTTTAGATGCTACTACTGTACAAATAAATAATAATCCTGTCCACTCTGAATTTTTAATAAGGGCCAGTCCCTAACCCAGAATAAAGTCTACAAGAGTATTCAATTATAACCCACACACCTCCTGGGTGTAGTGTTCTGTCCCATTTAGTGGCAGAGACCACTTAGAGAGAGAGAGAGATTAATGAGTTTGCTCTATAGGCTTAGCTAACAGGAAGTTGGTTTTTAGCTCATGTGGTAGAGGCTCATGCACTAAGCTCCAGAAGTCCCCGGTTTGATCCCACCTGCGGACAACTGAGGTCTGTCGGTATTCACAATCACATTAATAAGAGCAGTATTGGGCCCATAATGAACACGTGGAATTATCTGATCAGCACTGAAAAATACATCCAAATTGCACAATCCAGCTGTTCCAAGTAATCCACTTGTTTAAATGGGATTAAAAATAGTAATAAAGATTTCCACCCCAATGAGTGTATATTAACATAGCCTTATCTAACATATTCACTTAAAATTGCTGTGTATCACCACTAGGCAACTCTATCCTTCGAGTCTCTCTGATGCACAGCAGATTGAAGACTATTTATTAGTCCTTTTAAGAGATGATTATTGCCAAATGCACATTCTCAGTGGCTCAGATCTATGCAGGACTTTGTGCTTATGAATTTGAGGCTATCACTGTATAGAACAAAATGCTAAATATTTACTGGTGAGCCAAGCCACAAGTATAAATATTTATACCATGGCACAGTAAAGAAAGTACCATAAAACTGACACATTTTAAAGAATATATATGTTGAAATGACCATAACTGTTACAGAAGATGTGCTATTTCATGATTATATTAGATGCAGAGACTTCTGTATTTAGGTGTTTAATATACTGCTATCCGGCCTTTGCTGCTCCACTCATTAATCTGTCAGATGAATGGGTCCTAATTATACTTCTTGTAACATGGCAAACTACAGAGAATCACGCTCATAAGGGGAATAGATCTTGAAGATTTACTGTGCTGTTGCTAATGATCCCATAGGGCTAGAAAATGGAAAAAGTATTCACAAGAGCAGAAAATGTTTATAAGGGGACTCTGTCTTCCTAATTATTCTACTGAATGTATTCGATTGTACCAAGATAAGAGATGAGTAAGCAGTGGTTTATGTAAAACTATGTTCAAGACACCTTTGAGCTGGTAATTGAATACACCATGTACATATCACTAAACACATCCAGAACCATGCTAAAATAAAATGCTATTCTTTGTTTTTATAGTACAGCACTATAGAAACAATAATGTTCTGCACTTACATATAATACCAACCACTACCGCTTTGTATTTAAATTGCACTTAATGTTAATGGGTAAGTATTAGTACACCCTTTATTCGCATGAGTTAATGAAGGCACAGAGCTGAAGTGACTTGGCCACCGTTACATAGTGAGTTAACATGAATGATTCAGGAATACAATCCAAGGCTCCTGATTCCTAGCCCATGATCAATCCACTAGTCCACCACCATGCTTAGACTGAAATCCTCAGATGGAAAGTACTACAAAAGGCGTTACAAATATTGGCTCTGATTCAACAAGGTATTTGCACATGTTCTCAGTCACATTGAAATCAATGGGACTACTCGTGTTTAATGCTAGGCATGTGCTTAAGTATGTTACTGAATTGGGGCCATTAATTGGTTAATCCTCACAAAATCTACGTGAGAGGGAATTATTCCTGTTTTGTGCATTCATAAACTGAGGCAGAGAGAGGATAAGTGACCTGGCCAAGTCACTATCACTTGGCCATGGTTGCTATCACTCCTGTTCATTAGCCACCAGACCATCCTTCCCGGGTTCTTGTTTAATATATTGATTAGCGCTGGGTGAGTGATGGATTTTGGTTCACTGGCAATCCCAGCAAAAAAAATCAAAATCAAAATAGTGTTTTGTGTCAAACCAAAAATTATATTTTTCAAAACTTTTGTCAAATAAAAAGTTGAAAAAAAATTGTTTCAGATCAGCCAACACATCTGGTTGAACCTGAAATGAATCATTTTGTTTAATTATTTTTATCATTTTTTAATTTTTTAAAATAAAATTAAATGACATTTCAAAACAAAAAGCCATTTCACATAAAAAAAGAAACATTTGGTTCAAAAAATGTCAAAACAAAAGATGTTGACATTTTCAGATTTTGTTGTGGTTGTGTTTTTTGTTTTATTGACAAACAATTTGGTGAAATGTTTTGGCGTAGTAGCTGAATCTGCATTTTTTCACTGAAAAGAAGTTTCAGTTGTAACATTTCACTCAGCTCTAATATTGATTGATATTCTGGACACAGCGAAACTGTCTTTAGGATTACAATTTCACAGACCACAAAGTACAGTAGATAGATAGCTACTCTGGTGATAGGCTGATAACAGAAAGATAAATAGTGGAATATATTTATCACACATCAATGAAATGGAGACACCTTTGAAGTGGAATATGTTAGCTTTTTAGCAGGGCATAGCACGACCATGCAACATTGCTGTATCTAAACGAAAGGGCAGGCTGACTATAGACAGATAGAATGTAGCCATTACCCAAATGGAACTTTAGCCAGGACATCAGGATTAATACCCCAGATCTTGAGAAAATTGCCATCAGATCTTTAACAACTACAAAGGGTTTGAACCTTGGTTTTACATTTCGTTGTGAAGACAGCACTAATAGCAGCAGAGTGCCCTCTCCAACTAAAAGTTGGGATATAGGTTCAATAAACTGTACACTCAGCAACAGGGATCATTATTCCGGAGACTGGCAAACCTATTATTTATTCTGTATCCTAAGGTTATTTATTTAGCAAATATGCCCACTGCAGACAAGTGCAAAAGTCTCTGCCCCAAAGACCTCACTATCTAAATACTTTACCATAATGTAAATTGGGGCGTTGAATTTTTCATTGCCCAGGACAAGTGTCCAGCCAAATTGCTGTCTCTATAAAGCCAGATACTCAGCCAGATACTCGGCTGATGTAAATCAAAGGTAGCTCTACTGGGCTTCTCCAGTTTACATCAGCAGAGGATCTGATGGCATAATTCTATCTTTTCAGATAATTTAATCCATGTTTTACTTGGACTCATCATTTGATTAATATGCTGGGCTAGCCCATAAAATAGACTTCAGGATTATGAAATGTGAGTTGTTGAATCTATATGTCAGTTTTATTGTGAATGAATAAACTGCATATCTATCGATTTAATATGGTTTGCCTCCTATTCCCAGAAAGGCAAACGAATAAATAACATGTCCGATCCATATAGTGTAGGAAGAGTGTTATCACCTTCTCCGGAATCAATTCACCTGGGAGGATTTTAAAGTGTAGTATCAGTTGTTAAGTTCCTCTGAACATTTTAAATGAAATCTACGGTAAAACATCATTAATATGAAAACGAATGTAGAAACATATGCTTACATTTACCTAAGATGAATCTCTGGGAATCCATCATATCATGTTGGCTTTCACAGATGTTTAAAGATAGGAGCATTTATCCAAGGTCAAATTCTGATAACCTATGCTAGTGTCAATCTGAAATAACTCCATAGACTTCAGAAGACTTACTCCAAATTTACACCTCTGTAAACAAGAGTAGACTTTGACTCCAGGCTTCACGTCTGCCTCATTGCTTTTGTACCCGGGATAAGTGAACTTGCTAGATATAGGAGGAATTCTCTGTTAACCTGTAACTGGCATGACCATTCTCTTCTGAGTGAACCTGTGTTAAAACTAATAGATTGCAAGGGGCTGACTCAATGTCTATTTTAAGGACAAATAAATAGATAAATTCATGGAGGACAGGTCCATCAATGGCTATTAGCCAGAATGGGCCGGGATGGTGTCCCTAGCCTCTGTTTGCCAGAAACTGGGAATGGGCGACAGGGGATGGATCACATGATGATTACCTGTTTTGTTCATTCCCTCTGAAGCACCTGGCATTGGCCACTGTCAGAAGACAGGATACTGGGCTAGATGGACATTTGGTCTGACCCAGTACGGCTGTTTATATGTTCTTATGTTCTTAGGACAGGGCTGGGCATGAGTCTGGAAACCTGGTGCTCCTAAATAGAGAGGTGTGAAAAAAATTACATTGAAAGAGAAATTGAATGAAACTGGAGAGGCAGTGTTGCCTCATGGATAGGGCACAGAAATGAGGCCTTGTCTACACAACAAGGTTGCACCAGCCTCTGGAGGAGTGGACCGACCAGTTGGTGTGCTCCTCATGGCTGAGCATGGCATAGCAGGGCCTCTTTGTCTGGTACCCTGCCTGTTGACAACTACTCTGGCTCTACAATGGACTGCTTCTTTTTGTGTCTTAGCCCTCTGGCCAGGTCACTTCTAGTTCTTCCCTTCCACAGTAACAGTGTCCAACAAACAGCCTCGTGCCAAGTCTTTGATCAGAGTCTAGACTCACCAGTCCTTCTCCCCAGTTCTCCAGGGTGTTCGCCCCACCTTTCTCAATGGGCCTGCAGGGGAACGCAGGCCCTCCCTCTCCTCTGAGTTCCAGCCCTGTGACACTGTAGTAAACAGGCAAGGTCTGTCTATTCAGACTCCCCATCCCGCTTCCTCCCTGAACTTCTTCCTACCTCAGGCCTTTCCCACATCCCCTTCTTGGGCACACAGTGTACCCATACTCTTCCCAGCCTTCACCACCTTTCTAAGTTCGCCCGTCTTTCCAGGCAGGGGCTCATGTGGCTCTGCTCTGATGTTCCCCCAACAAATCCCAAATGAAAATATAAATTAAACAACTTTTGCGCTCTTACATATCCCTTGTGCTTTATTCCTCAGTTGAATACCTCCCTGGGCTTCCTCCCCCGAAGGTCTGATGCAGTCCTTTTATTAAGGCTCACAGCCAGAGCTTGCAGAGGCTTCTCCATGTCTGTCCTGGCCTCTTGCCAGAATTCTCTGCTTAGGAAAGCTCCCAAGGCCAACACTGCCCCTTCAGCCCCCTTCTACTCTGGGCTTCCTCGCTACACTAACCACAACTCCTCCCTCATCTTCAGTTGGGCCTGGCCCACCCTTGAGATGCAACCCACATGCCCTAATGGAGCTCTCCAGCTCCACTTCTCTCTCTCAGTGCCAGTGTCAGGTATACATCCCACCCCACAGCCTTAACAGAAGGTATTGATTACCTGATCAGAAGGTAAATTGATTTAGTTAAACCAATGTAAAGCATGTGCAGACATTTTGTTTTAAACTAGACTTATTTCAGTTTAAGTTGATTAAGAATCAATTTAAGCTAAACTGAAACAAGCTATTCTCAAACCAAAATAAAGGTGTCTGCTCGGGTTAGCCCTGGTTTACCATTTAGTTAAATTAAACCATATATTTTGTAGATTCCAAGGCCAGAAGGGACCATTGTGATCATCTAGTTCGACCTCCCGTATAACAGAGGCCACAGAACTTCCCCCAAATAATTCCTGAAGTGTGCTTTCTCCGAAGACAGGGCCGGAGTCTTGTGAGATCTGAGCTTTGTTCCTGGTTCTACCACTGACCTGCTCTGGGACTGTGGGAAGACACTTCGCCTCTCTCTGTTTCTCTCTCCTACCCTTTGCCTGTTTTATCTATTTATTCTGTGAGATCTTTGGGACAGGGACTATCTCTTGCTATGCATCTGCAAAGTACCAAACACAATGGGACTCTGGTCATAGGCACCACAATAAGATAAATAATAGCAATGACATGAAAGAGGAGGAGTTGGTCTAGTGGTTATGCTGCTTGCCTGGGACTTAGGAAACCTGGGTTCAAATTCCTACTCACCCACAGGTTTGTGATTTAGTTAAATCAGCAGTCCCTAGTGTGGGTGCAGGTATATTGGCATAAAAGTATTTACAGCTCGTACCAGAACAATCTATCCTGACATGAACACCTTTATACCCACATAGCTGTGTCTATACTTGGGGGTTACTGAAATAATTTAGGCTATGTTGGCATGACTTATATTGCTCAGGAGTATGAATAACCCTCTCCCTCCCTCCCCCTGCAACATAAGTTACACTGACATAAGCATTCGTGTGCCCAGTGCTATGTTGGTGGGAGAGCTTCCTCCACCAACATAGATTCTGCCACTTGCAGAGGTGTTTTTTTTTTATGCTAACGGGTGAGCTCTTTCCCATCAACATAGAGCGTCTTCCCCACACACGCCGCAGCGGCGCAGCTGTATCGGTAAAAATGCACCGCTGCAGTGCTGTACGTGTAAATGTGGCCTAAATCAGTTAAAACAGTGTAAAAACTGTGAAGACAAGCTCTAAATCTTTGTGCCTCGGTTTCCCACCTGTAAAATGGGGATAATCACATTTCCCTACTTCTCAAGGGTGTTGTGAGGATAAATAGATTAAAGAATGAGAGCTGCTACCACACTACAGTGATAAAGGGGCCCATATAAGTACAGTAGGTAGATAGAAAATTACTTGAGCTCTCAATTTTATTTGCTTTTAGTTGTGCATCAGAAAAATGGCATATTTTGCCTCAGATTTTCCCCATTTTGTTTTTGTATGAAGATGGGCTGCTTTTCCATTGACCATGAACCCATTTCTATGTGAAGACCACCCCCTACCAAACCAAACATGTCTTTGGAGCTCAGAATTCAGTGATCCGATTTCACACACTTGCATGTTATTCACGCAGAGATGGACATTTTGTTGAGTTTCATAGGGGAAAAAAAAGTTAAATTTGAGAGATGTCAAATATCCCAAATGGCAAAAATTTATGTGTAAAGTTTTTCCACTAGTTTCACCCTACTCCATGAGTTCTCATCTCAGTTTTCTCTGTGGCCACAGGCAAATAATCTCTCAGCCGCTATTTCTCCATCTGTAAAGCAGAGATATTTTTTACCTCCTTTACAGGTATGCTACCAGCATTAATTAAAACCCTAAAATCTATGAATCTATGTATCAGCCAATGTCCATAGATTGCTTTGGAGATGAAAAGTGCTTTTTATAACTAAGTATTATTATCATCCTGCAGGGCCTTTCCATTCAAAGCTCCTATTTCCCTCCAATGGTAGTTCCTCAAGCTAAACTATTCCAAAGCAAACTCAGAAATAAACCAGGCACTTGGAAGCACAATTGCTATATTTTTATTGCCTTTAACTCCTGCCTGTTCTACTCATACAATTTCTTTCCCCTTTGCACTGCACCTTAATTTATGGCTGAAATTATTGAACAATCACTGATTCATGAAACTGGAATAAATCTTCCTCTGTAACTGCTCAACTTTGCTAAGTTTCGTTTACTTAATGTGTTCACTTATTTTCAAAGATCAGCAAATATTCCAGGGAGGAATACTGGTGTCTAGTCAAGAAATACCTAGAAATGGATAGTGCTAGTGTCAACAGAGTGCTATGCTACAACTCTGGGAAAGAGTTTTGGCCAATGTAACTGTAACTGTAACTGTATTGTTTTAGTAAAGAAGATAAATTGCTGGCTGATGATAAAATATTATATGCGGACTCATTTGCTTTGTGTGCATTGTAAGTTGATACTCTATTAAAAATGCAGTGTGTCTAGAATACATGATCATGTGGTTGTTACAAAGATCTTCTGGCCACTTATTTGGGACAACTGCATCAACAACATGGTCATCCCAGACTAATGGCAACAGAAGCGTCACAGAGCCCCACCCCATTGCATATTTGGCTTATGCCGCTGATTTTGTTTGTTTCATTAATCACTCTTTGAAGTACCAAAGGCTAACAGGTCCTGCAGCCCTTACTCACAAGAGTAGTCCTCCTCACTTACATGCTTCTACTGAAGTCAGAGGGACTACTTCAGAATAAGGATTGCTGAAGGACTGCAGGATCAGATGCTTCATTATTGTGGAATGAATGTTGTTGTGAACTAAATGACTTCCAAAAGTGCAATTTAAGGTCAATATATAATTTGAAGTTTATAACGTAGGTTTGGAAACACAGGAATTTGTGTGATGACTTCTTGGCCACCATGTGATACAAGTGCATAGCCGGATCCTGCAGTCTTTACACATTGGATGGGTTCATACTCACACGAGCAGCCACAATGAAACAATGGGACTCAGTGTAAGTAAGGGTTTGCAGCTTCATGTCCACAATGGAGGCAGTCAATTGCTGTTGAATATTGCCCTCACTGGTGTAGGGTTTTGGGACATTTCACTGTGTGGTGCTCTTGTCTCTGGGGAGAAGGTATTGTGCTCAAAGGAAGAATGGGAAATTCAGAGTGTTGGGATGCTGATGCAGAACAAGCAGCGCACAATTATGGGAATCATCAATTTGACAAAGCAGGTGATAATCTTTCAGGAGATCAGACTAGATCATCCATTCTGGCCTTAAAAATCCATTCATCTGGAGCCTATGTTACCAAAAGAAGGAAAGGGAACTGAAAGTTAAAGGGATGGACACCACGTCTCTAATCCATAAGATGACATTCCAAAATTTTAGAGTCTTCTGGGTATGTTGACTCATCTCTTGAGTCGTCAGGTACTTCTCTGTAAATGATCCCACCATTTCTATTTCTAGCAAATACCTTCTTTCACTGAGCCCTTCATCTACCTTTCACATAGCCCTTTATTTAATAGGAAGATTTTCCAAATGCAGCAGGCAACATACACTGCCTACATCTCTCTCTCACAAGGACTCTTGCTTCCTTAGTACTGAATGGAAGTCATGTCCTAGAGGCCTAGGTCTCCAAAAGCCATACCATGGCTCTTCCTTCTACACTAGGAGGCTCCAATGAGGGGGATCACTCCAGCATCTTCAGCTTTGTTAGTCAAGGTTTAATAAGTCAGGCCCTCAGGACAGATTCACCTTGGTTTCAGTGCCGCGGGAAATCCTGGCATATGACACTGGCAGCAGAAAGTCCAGCAGAGGAGTTGGCTATGGCAGTGGGAAGCAGCCACAACGTCTTCTCTGGCAAAGAGGCAACACGGAACAAATAGCAGGTGGTGCTGTCTGTGAAGGATTTCTGGATGATTCAGGACATCCCCTCAGCAGCTTATATCGACCAATGGAGTTATGGCCCTGCCAGGGAGCCGGAGTGCGAGATGGTGGCAGCAAGATGGTTAAGTGACTGCTCACCCCCAGGACACTCGGGGCTCAGTTGCTTGGGTTGGGAGGGAATGTGTACTCTCCTGTGCCAACTTCAGTGAATCAGGCTCCTGATGTTTGCTGATTCACAGCCTTCCTTATATTTCCTGGCAGTGAAAGAAGATGCAGAGAGCTTTCTGCAAAAACGATCCAATTTCCCATTGTTGTAAGGCAGGTAGAGCAGGATATAATTGGCTTGGCTTAGAATCCTTTTCATTTTTGATGGAGGAGGGTGTGCCTGGTTTCTCCACTATCAACAAAGACGCAATTGTCAATCTAGTGTAGCGTGTTTGTCCTATCAGGATGTTTATGAGTGGGTCTATAGGGGATGGAGAATATTTACGAATGTTGTTCCAAGATCGTAAGGTGTAAGCTGTATTACTCACTACTGGAAATTGTTCCAGCTGTTCTGAAATACCTGGTATTATTGTGTATTCTATCCTGTTCATGCAGCTTCCCCTTTCTCTTCATTAAATCTGCTACCTATTTCACATGATTGAATTAAAAAAAGGGCTTATTTCACAAATTTCCTGGAAATCATAATAAAATTATGATTAAAGTGGAAACTGGGTCAAATTACAATGGATGAATATAAACAACACAAATAATTAGGGACAAAATTAGAAAGGCCAAGGTACAAAACGAGATTAAACTAGCTAGAGACATAAAGGGTACCAAGAAAACAGTCTACAAATACATTAGAAACAAGAGGAAAACCAAGGACAGGATAGGCCCATTACTCAATGAGGGGGGAAAAACAATAACAGAAAATGTGGAAGTGTCAGAAGTGCTAAAAGCATTTTTTTCTTTCAGTTTTTAGCAAAATAGCTTTCTTTGACAGGGTAAAAGTCTTGTGGATATCTTGACTTTAGTAAGGTTTTAGATACTGTCTCGCATGATCTTCTCATAAACAAACTAGGGAAATACAACCTAGATGAAGCTACTATAAGGTGGGTGCATAACTTGTTGGAAAACCGTTCCCAGAGAGTAGTTATGAGTGGTTCACAGTCATGCTGGACGGGCATAACGAGTGGGGTCCCATAGGGATCAGTTCTGTGTCCAGTTCTGTTCAGTACCTTCATCAATGATTTAGATAATGGCATACAGAATACACCTATGATATTTCTGGACTATACCAAGCTGGAAGGGGTTGCAAGTGCTTTGGAGGATAGGATTAAAATACAAAATGATCTGGACAAACTGGAGAAATGGTCTGAAGTAAATAGGATGAAATTCAACAAGGACAAATGCAAAATACTCCACTTAGGAAGGAACAATCAGGTGCACACATACAAAATGAGAAATGACTGCCTAGGAAGGAGTACTGCAGAAAGGGATCTGGGGGGTAATAGTGGACCACAAGCTAAATATGAGTCAACAGTGTAACACTGTTGCAAAAAAAAAAAAAAGAAAAAAAAAGCAAACATTATTCTGGGATGTATTCGCAGGAGTGTTGTAAGCACGACATAAGAAGTAATTCTTCCGTCTACTCCAGGAGTATTGTGTCCAGTTCTGGGTGCCACATTTCAGGAAAGATGTGGATAAATTGGGGGAAGCCCAGATAAGAGCAACAAAAATGATTAAAGGTCTAGAAAACATGACCTCTGAGGGAAGATTGAAAAAAAAATGGTTTTGTTTAGTCTGGAAAAGAGAAGACTGAGAGGGGACATGATAACAGTTTTCAACTACATAAAAGGTTGTTACAAGGAGGAGGGAGAAGAATTGTTCTACTTAACCTCTGAGAATAGGACAAGAAGCAATGGCTTAAATTGCAGCAAGGGCGGTTTAGGTTGCTATTAGGGAAAATGTCCTGTCAGGGTGGTTAAGCACTGAAATAAAGTGCCTAGGGAAGTTATGCAATCTCTATCATTGGAGATTTTTAAGAGCAGTTTAGACAAACACCTGTTAGGGATGGTCTAGATAATACTTCGTCCTGCCATGAGTGCAGGGGACTGGACTAAATGACCTCGTGAGATCCTTTCCAGTCCTAGGATTCTGTGATTATCATCATTTGCACCAAACTTGCACCTTTCAACAGAGCATCCCAAAGCACTTTATAAATATTCATTAATGAAACCTCACAAGACCCCTGGGAGATTGGTATCAGAAAACACTTCCTTTTTGTTGGTGGCAAAACTGATGTTTGTTACACCTCAACTCAGGCCTGTTCAAAATGAGAAAAACAACTTGAGACACAGGAAATGCTTAGTCATTTCATCTTAGCCACCCCACCACAGTAAATTATCCTTTTGATGCAATTTAATACTAATCGTATGAACACCATCAGTTTAAGGTCTTGCACTATTTTTTTTATCTTGTTTTGGGTCTCTATCACTTTATCTCTGTTGTTTAGACCTCAACTGATTGAGAGGTGAGAGAACCACAGGGCAGTTCCCACCCAACGTAGTCCTTGCAGTTTACAAGAATATAATAAAAATATCCTCGTGAAAATAGAGCATTTTCAGTTACTCTGCAAGCCTGCTGCTCTAGAAATGCCATCGGTTTCAATAATTGTGTTAAAATTGGGTGGTCAAAATGTGGCTTGCAGGCAAAGGACTTGATTCTGCTAAGTGCTGAGCAACTCCTGACTTCATTCGGCATTAAGGGTGATCAGCACATCCAGGAGTTACTTAGCACCTTGCAGGATTGACCCCTGACTTGCAAGCTGGTATCTGATGTCTCCACAGGATGCACCTCTATCTATCTAGATTCTTATGTGGCCCTCATAACTGTAATATCACAGTGATTCTGTATTGATGATGATGATGGCAGCTGCAAAGTTGTGGCTCTCCTGTGCTAAGACTTTCATAGAACTCTCATACTTTGCTACTCTGTGCAAACGTTTTGCTTGCATAAGTGAAGTGCAGAGCTGAGGAATATTTATTTATCTACCTGAAGTACTTGCAGGCACAATGGTACCACTCTTTCAAATCAACACCATCTCTTGCAAAGATGTGTTAGAGTTGATTCCTCTCCTGAAATTTGGAGAATTATTTATTGAATAACTTTGGGTCACAACATTTCACATTGAAAAGATTATCTATACAGCACCATATATTTCGCCAATAGCCACAGAAACCTTAACAGCTAGTTGGGATCAGAGGCGTGCATAAGGGGGGTGGGCAAGTAGGGGCGCGCCCTCTCCCAATAATCGGCAAGGGCACAGAACTCCTCTGGCCCCGGGGCTGCAGCAGGGAGAGTGAGTGAGTTCCTCCAACCCTGGGGCTGTGGTGGGTGCACAAAGGATGCTGTCCAAAAGCGGTCAAATTTAAATTCCTGGTTGGGATTTTCAGAGCTTACTAAAGGATTTCATCTCCCAACTCTTGTTAATTTTAGTGGAAGCCATGTGGTTAAATCTCTTAGTCAGCTCTGAAAATTGTAACCAATTGTGAATATAGGGGATTAGATTCTGATATCAGTGAAGTCAGTGGAACTCATCTATCATCAACAAGATCATATTGTGGCATTACTCACCACGACCTTAGATAATGAACTGATTCAAGACTCCCATTCTTAAATTCCAGACATTTATGGAAAGGCGACATTCCAGTCACAATTGTATAAGAAATAGTCAAGAAATTCTCCTCTTACACTGTTTTTACTCCACTGGCTTGAATTAATTTACTTTTAATTTATGCTAGCTTTAGTGAGGAAAATCAAGCCCACACATTATATGCAGCTCAGCTCCATGTTTATGAGAAAAAAACAGTATTAATTGAATTAAAAGAATGTTAATAAAACACAGCACAGACTGCATTCATACCAATGTGCAATTTAGAAGTGAATCACTCAATGGCATCAAAGCAAATGTGGCTACTACCTTTATGACCTTCTCATAAACAAACTAGGCAAATGCAACCTAGATGGAGCTACTATAAGGTGGGTGCAAAACTGGTTGGAAAACCATTCCCGGAGACAGGGCTGGTGCAAGGATATTTCGCACCCTAGGCAAAACTTCCACCTTGCACACCCCCCCTGGCCTGGGGAGCCAGGGCCATCCCTAGCTATTTTGGTGCCCTACGCGGCCCCCGGCCTCCACGGGGGGGTTGGCCCCAGGCCTCCATGGGGGGGCTGTGTGGGGCCCCACCCCAGGCTTCCACGGGAGGGGGGGCTGGTCCCAGGCCTCAATGGGGGACGGAGGGGAGGGGGGCTGGCCACTTCCTGCGGGAGGTGGCCTGCCCCCCGCCTCCCCCCTCCACCCGGGGAGTCCCCCCTGCGGCAGCTCCCCGCCCTGCGGTGCCCCCCTGCGGCAGCTCCCCGCCCCAGCTCACCTCCGTTCCGCCTTCTCCCCTGAGCACGCTGGCGCCGCTCCACTTCTCCCGCCTCCCAGGCTTGCCGCGCCAATCAGCTGTTTGGCGCGGCAAGCCTGGGAGGGGAGGAGAATTAGAGCGGGGGCGGCGTGCTCAGGGGAGAAGGCAGAGCGGAGGTGAGCTGGGGTGGGGAGCGGTTCCCATGCACGCGCCCCCCTGCAGCAGCTCCCCACCCCAGCTCACCTCCACTCCACTGCCTCCCCTGAGTATGCTTTTTGGCACCCCCAACCACTTGGCGCCCTAGGCAGCCGCCTAGTGGTTGCACCGGGCCTGGCCGGAGAGTAGTTATCAGTGGTTCAGTGTCATCCTGGAAGAGCATGACAAGTGGGGTCCCTCAAGGATCAGTTCTGGGTCCCATTCTGTTCAATATTTTCATCAATGATTTAGATAATGGCATAGAGAGCGCACTTATAAAGTCTGAGGACGATACCAAGCTGGGAGCGGTTGCAAGTGCTTTGGAGGATAGGATTATAATTCAAGATGATCTGGAAAAACTGGAGAAATGGTCTGAAGTAAATAGGATGAAATTCAATAAGGACAAATGCAAAGTACTCCACATAGGAAGGAACAATCATCTGCACACGTACAAAATGGGGAATGACTGCCTAGGCAGGACTACTGCAGAAAGAGATCTGGGGGTCATAGTGGACCACAAGCTAAATATGAGTCAATAATATAACACTGTTGCAAAAAAAGCAAACATCATTCTGGGATGAATTAGCAGGAGTGTTGTAAGCAAGACACGAGAAGTAATTCGTCCACTCTACTCCACGCTGATGAGGCTTTAACTGGAGTATTGTGACGAGGTCTGGGTGCAACATTTAAAGAAAGATGTGGACAAATTGGAGAAAGTCCAGAGAAGAGCAACAAAAATGACTAAAGATCTAGAAAACATGACCTATGAGTGAAGATTGAAAAAATTGGGTTCGTTTAGTCTGGAAAAGAGAAGACTGAGAGGGGACATGATAACAGTTTTCAAGTACATAAAAGGTTGTTACAAGGAGGAGGGAGAAGAATTGTTCTACTTAACCTCTGAGGATAGGACAAGAAGCAATGGGCTTAAATTGCAGCAAGGGAGGTTTAGGTTGGACAGTAGGAAAAACTTCCTAACTGTCAGGGTGGTTAAGCACTGGAATAAATTGCCAAGGGAGGTTGTGGAATCTCCATCATTGGAGATTTTTAAGAGCAGGTTAGACAAACACCTGTCAGGGATGGCCTAGATAATACTTAGTCCTGCCATGAGTGCAGGGGACTGGACTATACGACCTCTCAAGGTCCCTTCCAGTTCTATGATTCTATAAAGCAATAATATTAACTGACATTTATAAAGCATATTTCATCCAGAAGTGCTGTACAATGATGGGCTCAGTTCACTCCTGCTGAGCCAGACAGATGCAACTCCTGCCCCACTGCCCCAGCAGGTACAGCTACATCCAACAGGGGTATTCACCCCCAGAGAAGGGCAGGTAGGGAGGCTGCTCCAGAGATGAACTGAATCAGCAAATCCTCCAGATATGTCAGACATACTTTTTCCCAGTCAGCAGTACCCACGTTTCAAGCTGGATGCAGGGAGTCTCATGGATACTTTACTTTGAGGTGGACATTCCACGACTAAGGGTCCCGTGTACTGGGACATGACAGCAGGAACTACTGTGCCCCAGCGCAGAATCATGTCCTATATCTGTACAGCTTCAGAGCTTCCAACCTAGTGATCTAAGGAGAATTGGCTACTCACTTGGTATTGACTTCCTCTCCTCTTTTCTAGCTGTAACACTGCATTACAAGACAACTAAAAAACACATTAAATGCGTTCCTAATGTGATTTTTTCACAGAAGTAATTGCTGTCATTGCCACATGCACGGGAGGTGGGTCAATGGGATAAGTACTGTTGGAAAACATGGTCTGCATGATGGACAAGCTGGCGAACCCCTGGAATCACTTCACCAGCTTCTGTTTGGTGGAAGTTAGAAGCTGATTAATAGACGGCAGCAGCACTACAAAAGCTCAGGATGGAAAGTGAACATTATTGCCATATCTGTTTGAAATTACCCAGGGATAGGGATTAATCACAGAACGTAATCACAGAATTGGAATTTGGCAGGACACCAGGGTTAACAGTAACACCCTTTTTCTTGCAAAGAGCATCAGTATCTTAAATACCTCTCAATTGAAAATAAGCCATTCCAGAAGCACAGTGCCCCAAATTGCATCATGCAAGGACAAATACATTAAAGACTGTGAGGTGCTCAGATTCCCTGGCCATAGAGGCCACATCAGTACCTAAGATAAATACAGAGCCATCATGAATCTGGCTCAGTGGGACTTACACAGCTCTTTAATATGGCAGCCTCCCCTTCCCTTTACATATACAGGGTAAATTTCCACAGTTCTGCAATTCTCTACATAGCTTTTGCAAGGGAAAATTCCAAACCCTGTCCCTCCACCCCCAAAGAAAACAAGAATATACATATACCCAAGGCACCCAAGGTGAAGACTGTGCCTTTGCAGAAGAGGAATTCCCTTCTTCCTAAACAAATCATATGCGCCAATGAATTTCAGTGAGGGATTGGGCACTTATTGCCTTTTGTGTCTGGAACTCTCCCCATAAATCTATTAACTTTGTCAATCTGTGATTTACGATTATTTCAGATACACCTCTACCCCGATATAACATGACCCGATATAACACGAATTTGGATATAACGTGGTAAAGCAGTGCTCCGGGGGGGCGGGGCTGTGCACTCCAGCGGATCAAAGCAAGTTCAATATAACGCGGTTTCACCTATAACGGGGTAAGATTTTTTGGCTCCCGAGAACAGCGTTATATCGGGGTAGAGGTGTACTTTATAAAAATACTTTGGTCCCATGCTTCATTGTTTGAGATACAAAACGGGACCAATCTTGAGCTGCCGACTGTTATGCAGGAGGTTGTTAATGGCTGCCTCCAACAGACTCCTTTGATCCAAATACAGTCACAAACCTGGTTAAAGTTGATGGCTGTGCTAAATACTCTCGTTTCTGGCTAAATGGGAGGAGCAATTAAGCCCCTTCAAGTAGTGAGACAGCTGAAAACAATGGAAGCTACCACCCATGGCAATTGGCCCAATGGTGAGGCCTAAGCAAAAAATTAACCCCGAGATTAACAGAGGTTTAACAAAGGCAGGGAATGAGATTTTAGTTGGGGTGCCTCTGTGTGTGTTAGAAGGGGGAATGCCAGCAGAAAGCAAGAGAAGCAAGGGTGAGCACCTGCCTGAGCAAAAGCAGAGACAGATCTTCTTGGGCACAGAACTTGCCGGAGAGGCAGGCCTAGGGGTTTCTGAGCATGGAAGCTGTCTGCTGCTGTTTGTTTCTACCGTGTTAAGGGAAACAAGACTTTGTGTATGGTAGAATACACAGGTAGAAATGCAACAAAGAACATATTGACTCATATAATCAATTTCCCCTCCCAGTGGAAATGACCCTGCGAGACCCTGAATATTGGCTCACTGATTGGGCCAAAGGAGAAATGTTATTTTTTCACATACAGTTGTTGGGCCTGATTTTTGAACTGCTGAGCAGCCACACCTCCCATTTAATTCAACCAGCCTTTTGGGAGCTTTTGGGTTTGAACATTTATATGGATAAAGAGTCTCCAGAGTTATAATTAATTACAACAAACATTTTGGAAGGGATATTAAATCTAATGCTTAAGGGATTGAGGCAATCTTTAATTGTTAGAGACCAGGATGAGAGCTAATGTGGGGTGCAGATTATCCCAGTAGGCCTACTGTGGGGTTCTTATACCTTCCTCTGAAGCATCTATTGCCAACCTCTGTCAGAGACAGGACACTCGACTAGATGGACCTCGGGTCTGATCCAGTCTGGTGATTCTTATGTTCCTAAAATGAGGCTGCATGTGCCACATATGTAGACAAACAAATGGGGAGTATATTGTTTTCCTCGAGAGGAATTTTCAATGGCAAGAACGCCTCCTGCCATACTGCTAACCTTCCTTTCAGCAGATATGCTCAGAAATACTATGACTCCCCAGATAATCAGCCATTCCAGTCTGGAATTCTTTTGTACTTATAGCCTCAATTATAGATCCCAGTAGTAAACAGAGTAGAAAAGTTCACACCTAAGAGTGCTAATATTCCATAGTGAAAATAACTCTGTGGGAACCGTCTCTCTCTTCAGCCAGTGCCTGCGATTCCCATTGTATCCTGCCTCACTCAGGAGCTCTTAGGATAATCTATGGTACCTCACTCAAGCATGCTGTCTCTGGGAGTGCCAGATCAGCATACACCAGAGGTGTCCCAGTTATATCATTTGTTCAGGATGCATCATGTGACAGCCCTTCATCATAGCAACTCATTCCTATTGGTTGATAAGGAGCAGATGTGGGGTGGCCTCATTGTCCTTTCCTTGCCCCACCTATTTCTGCTGCTATCTTCTTACATCCCCCACCTTCTGCATCTGCCCTGAATTTTTAACTTTACTTGAGTCTGTAAAATGTATGCCTTGCTGCTAACCAGCAATGTATATGGACTTTGGGAGGGGAGCAGTGGGGTGCTGCAGGGATTAGTGTTAGGGGTAGTGTTATTTCATACTTTAATTAATGACCTGGAAGGAGGTGTAAAAAGTATGTGAACTAAATCTATAGATGACACTAGACTGGAAAGTATTGTGAAGACAGAGAAATTACCCAAATGGAACCAGAGGTTAGAAATATGAGTAGGAAACAGAATGACTTTCTGTCTGGAAAAGTGCAAACTAATAAATCTGGGACCAATAATCCAAAACACAGACATTTAATGGGACAGATTTGGAAAGCAGGAATGTTGAAAAGACCTAGGAATGGTGGTTGAGAGCAAATAAGAGATGACTATACACCATGGCATGGCTGAAGAAAACAGCAAAGGCAGTTTTGGTTCTATAGTGTAGGCAAAGGCATCTTGTCATGGCACAGAGAGATCTTATTCTCTCTATGGGTCTGCTCCTGCAAGGTGTTCAGACCCCTCATTTCCCATTGAAGCCCTAGCTGTTGGCTGGTGAAACCACAGCTAGAATACAGCATCCAGTTCTGACACTTCAAAGTCGAGAGCAGAAATATGCTGACAAACAGAAGATAACTCAGATAAGATCAACAAAGACAAATAAGATGAATTGAGGCTGTGATTTACACAGCAAGATTCAAAGAAGATAATGGACCCAATCTTAGCCCCAATAAAAATCAATAGGAGTTTTGCCACTGATTTAATAGGGACCAAGATTAGGCTAAATAGGCTGGATTCTCATCTCATATATACCAGTGCAAATCCACTACATTGCTTGAACTGAAATCAGAATCTGTCTCTATCTATCTATCTAGAGAATTCATGCAAGCGAGTGAGCTTGGTCAAAAACAATGACTAGGAGGAGAAATGATAACAGTATATTTGTATTTAAAGAATGTAAATACCAAAAAGGAGAAAATTTGCCTAAGGTGGTCCATGAAAACATTGCTAGGAATGTTGGGGTAAAGTTAAGCAAAGGAAACCATGTGCTGAACATTAGGAAAAGTTTCCTAATGGTGATCTCTGCTAGACTACGAATGGTCTCCCAAGAGATGATAGGAGCCCTAATGCTTTAGGTCCCAATCTGAGCCATGTGGTTAACTTCAAATATTTGATGAAATCCCACTGAAGACTTATATTCCTGCTGCAGCAACTAATTTCTCCTTGGAAGTCTCTCATCCACTTACTCACATAAGACCTATCTTGCTTGGCTTGTGAGAGCTGATGAAATTGCAGCCCAGTGTGGTATCACTGCAGAGAAAAGCATTAACCACAAAGGGAAGCATATTCTTCATGCTGGAGTAACTGACTGTCACACGCACTAATGCTTCACAGCTTGAGAGACTGCCCTGGAACTGGGGATTCAATCCTTCAAAAAGGCAACAATGTTCTTAATATCAATTTTCATATGGACATCTGTTGTGAAGTTATTTATTGTACACAGGAAGAGAGGCTGGGTTCTCTGCTTTGATCTTCTCTGATGTTTATCTGGAACAAGTTAACCTCTTCAGTAAATATTGCCTTCAATTATCTTATTGTTGAGGTGCCCAGAGGCCACAAGGCATCATCGCCAATAAAATAAAACTGAATTATTATTATTCCAGAGTGGGGAAGACGATCTGCTTAAAACACAGGAGTGAGCATCAGGACTCCTGGGTCCTAGCCTTACCTCTGACAGGGACTGCTTATGCAACACTGGGCAGTTTATCCATCTATAAACTGGGGATAATACCAGACAGCAAGGGAATTTTATATCAGTTTAAAATTTCAAAGATTGACAACGTATTAGAAGTTACGAAGTCCTACTTTATGGAGAACACATGGCCAGATTCTGTGTTCTGCTCTGGGGCCTCTTACAGAATCATAGAGTCATAGAAATGTGAGGCTGAAAGGGAACTTGAGAAGTCATCAAGTCCAGCCACCTGTCTAGAGCTTCTCTGACAGGTGTTTGTCCAATCTGTCCTTAATAGCCTCCAGTGATGGGGATTCCATAACCTCCCTTGGAAGGGAGCGATTAGGTGAGCCTGCACTTGGATCACTCAGACCCCAATTAGTTCCCCTGGAGAAAGCTGACTGAGCTAATTAGATAATCAGGCTGGCAGGCAGGGTGAGATAAAGAGCAAATGTGTCCATCATCCCAGAAGGACAAAGACACAGGAAGGAAGTGTAGAGGGGAGGAACAGGGCTAGCTGAGCCCAGTTTCACACGGTATGTCTACACTGCAATTAAAAACCCACGGCTAGCCCATGCCAGCCAACTCAGGCTCGCAGCTCTAGGGCTGTTTAATTGCAGTGTAAACATTCAGGCTCAGGCTGGAGCCCAGGCTCTAGGACCCCACGAGGAGGGAGGGACCCAGAGCTTGGCCTACAGCCAGAGCTGGAATATCTACACTGCAGTTAAACAGCCCCTGAGCTGCGAGTCTGAGCTGGATGGCATGGGCTAGCCGTGGGTTTTTAATTGCCATGTAGACATACCCACAGAGGCCTCAGGGAAGGGAGACCTCTCACATCCTGAGAGGAGGGCCGAAAGAACAGAGATTATTGTAAATAGACTGTTGTACCAGGGGTGGAGGGAACTCAAATAAATGGCCCTGGGAATTCACACCCAATTGAGTCTGTGATGTTTCCATGGGGCAAGAAGACAGGAGCGAAGGTGCTCCTTCTTCATAGTATGATAGTAGCCTTTTTTGCAACTGTATCACATTGTTGACTCATATTCAATTTGTGATCCACTGTCATCCCCAGATTCTTTTCAGTAGTACTACCACCTGCCTGGTTATCCCCAGTTTTGTAGCTGTGGATTTGATTTTTCCTTCTAAGTGAAGTACTTTGCACCTGTCTTTATTGAATTCAGAACAATTCTCCAATTTATCAGTCATTTTTGAATTCTAACCCTGTCCTTCAAAGAGCTTTCAAGCCCTCCCAGTTTGATGTCACCTGCAAACATTATAAGCATACTCTCCACTCCATTATCCAAGTCACTAACGAAAATATTGAGTAGTGCAGGAGAAGGACTGATCCTGCTGGACCCCATTACATACACCCTCCCGGTTTGACAGCAAACCATTGAGAATTCCTCTTTCAGTGCGGTCTTTCAACCAGTTGTACACCTGCCTTACAGTAATTTATTTAGACCACATTTACCTAGTTTGCTTATGTGGGACTCTGGCAAAAGCCTTACTAAAATAAAGATATATCATGTATTCTTCTTCCCCACTATCTACTAAGCCAGTGACTCTATCAGGTAACACAAAGGGGGTCTTAGTCCTGGACCATAGGAAATATTCTCCGTGTAAGTTCGTTCCTCTGGTGGCCTAGAACTGCCAGAACAGCTCTATGCTGCCCCTCAGTCTCTCTTGTAGTCCCTGGTGTAGGGGCATACCAAGCGAGGGAGGGTCGTGGCTAGAGCACGCTGCACTCCAGCTATTTTCAGCTTCCACAAATGCCCCTAGAAGACTGTTAGAATCAAGAGGAGGTTAGAACGGTTCTGAGGCTGCTGTAGTTTACACCGATGGCCAAGATAACCATAGAAGAAAAGGCACAATTCTGGCTTAAAACTTTGTCCTAACCTCTCACAGTTGTTAAATAGAATACAAATGTATTTTGGCCAATAACATGGATAGAAAAGCCATGCTGTAATAACAAATAATATTTCTATACTGTGTTCCTCCATTCAACCTGAAAGTCCTTTACAGTCTGTGGGCCAGTTATATTAACCAAACCCAGAGTAACTCATTTGAAGTAAGTGGAATTACTCCAGAAGGCCATCAGAATCTGGCCCAAATATATATAAATCACTCACACTGTGGAAATGCAGCTACCTCTAGGGTGGAACACTGCAGCCATCCTGTGCCAGAAACCTTATGTAATATGCTCTCAAGGTCAGAACTTTTCATAGCATCAATTCACTAACCTACTAGTGAAAAAACTCACTTAAGGTGTATGGCGCTGTAGGAGTAATATAATGCAATTGCCTGTACAGGAAACCCTTTGTTAGAACATTTTCCTTCAGTCAAACCTCTTTATTCCTAAATGTAACCCTTCCAATGCCATTTGCAATTAGGTTATCATTTCTGATTAAAAAGCCCTCACTTTTCTCTACCTGCATAAGCAATAGTATTAAGCAACGGAATTTATAATATTAACATTTATCACTTTTTGTTGAACCATTTCAGTCTGCTGAAAACCTGAAAACAAGATTGGTCAGAAGCAAACAAGTTTAGTGGTCCAGTATTTTAACTCAATAATCACCTACACTGGTTTCACTGTATGTTCTTTTAAAAAGGGTGTGTGTGAAAGATCTGAACAAGAAAGTGAAACGCATAAGGAAAATGAACAGGATCTCATAATATTCTGCTGGCATCGGAACAGGGGATGAAGTGATTGGCAGGGGTATGTTTATATCTGTAACATGGGAACCACTAATCACTGTTAAATCTCCTGAGACGCAGCCAATCATCACAACATCACACAAGTCAATGGCGTCGGACTGGGAATACAGTAACCAGGAAGCTGCAGTGTAAGAAAATCTTGAACCATATCCTATTAACTAATAAAATCCTATTTTCAAGATTCCTTTTCCCCAGAAGTCCATTTTCACTACTGAAAAGGAATCCATCTCAAATACAGCTACCTGGACAGAGTGACAGCCCATTCCTGCCGACACTTATGCAGATGAGTAACTTGATGCACATTCAGGTGCTGAGCACCCTCTCATCCCATGAAGCTAATGGGAGGGTAATCAGCAGCTCTCATGAGTCCTTAGCACCTTGCAGGATGAAGTCCATGAGTGGTCCTATTGGGACTGTTCACATGAATAAAGTGAGCGGGTGTTTGCACAATCAGGGCCTAATTTTGTAGCTACTGGGCATAGAATCATAGACTATCAGGGTTGGAAGAGACCTCAGGAGGTCATCTAGTCCAACCTCCTGCTCAAAGCAAGACCAACACCAACTAAATCATCCCAGCCAGGGCAGTGTCAAGTCGGGCCTTAAAAACCTCTGAGGATGGAGATTCCACCACCTCCCTAGATTTAACCCATTCCAGTGCTTCACCACCTCCTAGTGAAATAGTGTTTCATAATATCCAACCTAGACCTCCCCGCACTGCAATTTGAGACCATTGTGTCTTGTTCTGTCATCTGCCACCATTGAGAACAGCCGAGCTCCATCCTCTTTGGAACCCCCCTTCAGATAGTTGAAGCCTCTCCTCATAAATCATGTGTCCCAGCTCCCTAATCATTTGTGTTGCCCTCCGCTGGACTTTCTCCAATTTGTCCACATCCCTTCTGTAGTGGGGGGACCAAAACTGGACTCAATACCCCAGGTGTGGCCTCACCAGTGCCAAATAGAGGGGAATAATCACTTCCCTTGATCTGTTGGCAATGCTCCTACTAATGCAGCCCAGAATGCCATTAGCCTTCTTGGCAACAAGGGCACACTGCTGACTCATATCCAGCTTCTCGTCCACTGTAATCCCCAGGTCCTTTTCTGCAGAACTGCCGCTTAGACAGTCAGTCTCCAGCCTGTAGCAGTGCATGGGATTCTTCCTTCCTAAGCGCAGGACTCTGCACTTGTCCTTGTTGAACCTCATCAGGTTTCTTTTCGCCCAATCCTCCAATTTGTCTAGGTCACTCTGGACCCTATCCCTACCCTCCAGCAGATCTACCTCTCCCCCACAACGTAGTGTCATTTGCGAACTTGCTGAGGTGCAATCCATCCCATCATCCAGATCATTAATAAAGATGTTGAACAAAACCGGCCCCAGGACCGACCCCTGGGGCACTCCGCTTGATACGGGCTGCCAACTAGACATCAAACCGTTGATCACTACCCGTTGAGCCCAATGATCTAGCCAGCTTTCTATCCACCTTATAGTTCATTCATTCAATCCATACTTCTTTAACTTGATGTCAAGAATACTGTAGGATATTAGGCATATTTCCTAATGATTAATAATAGTTTGTATTAAAGTAGCCTCCAGAGGCCCTGTTATGCTAGGCATTGTACAAACACATAATAAGAGACTGTCCCTGCCCTGAATAGCTTGCTATCTAAATAGAGAAGACAGACAAAGAGTGGGAGGAAGAGAGGCACAGAGGGAGAAGTAATTTGTCCAAAGTCAGTACAGAGTAAGAAACAGTACTTGGGTCCAAGTCCTAGTGCAGTGCTCTATCCACTGGACCACATTCCCTCTTGACAAATCAAATCATGCCTGTCAATTAAATGTTCTGCTTTGCTTGCGTGTGCATGTGCATGGAATCACTTTGCAGTAAAAGACGAGCAGATGCTGTGGCATGGACCAGGTTATTGGGACCTGTTACTATAACTTTACAAAAAGTATCTTTCTTGATTTTGTGTGTTCCTGGAGAGTGGGTGGCTTCATGGACCTCTAGTCTAAAGCCCCAAAGAACAGCTGCAGCCTGGGCAGTGATAATGGAAGCATTCCTACAAACAGCATGCCTGATGGGACTAGTTTCAGGAGTAGTTTCAGGTGTTCAGCAAGGCTGCATTTTTTATTATGTGGACATCTGTCTGCTAAGAACTGGACTGAGAATGTTAACTCAGTTTCCCTAGGTTCTCGGGAACGGGCATCATTCCAGACTGTAACAACTCTCACTTTCACCCACTACCGACCTGGGCTGGATTCAAACAGGAGACACTGAGTTCAAAACCTTTACCCTCCCCTTCAGCCACCCAATGTCCCATAATCACAATAATAATTATAATGGGCCAAATACTGAGGTCCTTGATCAGTCCTTTTTGAGGGGAAAGTCCTACTGAAGCCAACGAGAGTTCAGTCCGAGCAGGGATTGACAATAAGGACTTCAAGATGTGGAGCTCCATAACAGCAATCGCCACTTATGGGGGGACAAATTTTCAGAAGAGCTCAGGGTCAGCATGCGAAAGTTCAGCATCCACAACTGGGTCTATATTTTAAAAAGAGCTCAGCTCCCATTTTACACCCCTGTCCAACGGATACAGGTTTCAGAGGGGTAGCCATGTTAGTCTGTATCAGCAGAAATAATGAGGAGTCCTTGTGGCACCTTAGAGACCAACACATTTATTTATTTATGTAGCCCACAAAAGCTTATGCCCAAATAAATGTGTTAGTCTCTAAGGTGCCACAAGTACGCCTTGCTCTTTTTACCCAATGGATAGATTTTTCAGAAGTGCGCCGCACCCAGCTGCTCCCATTGGATACTTATGACCAGATTTTCAAAGGCTGTAGCCTCCAGTATGCTCAGGTCTTTTTAATATGTGCCCGCTGATTTTGATCCCTAGATGGGTACTAAGAGCTTTTGAAAAACTGGCCCTGAGGCTGGGGGCTGCGCTCTTTTGAAAATTCTGGTCATAACACTTTACATCTTCACGATGTTGTACAAGCACGGACCAATCTGTCCTCTCGATATTCCAGTAAGGAGTATGTAAGTTAGCCTTATTATCACCAGATTGCAGATGCAGAAAGAGACACAGAAAGCTGGATTCCAATTCAGAATCTACACTGTTGTAAATTCAGAGTAAAACCACTTAAGTCAAGGAGATCAGTATCTCAGGCAATTAAATGACTTGGCACATTAAATATATATAGGTGCAACACAGGCTGTCCTGAAGGGTAGAGTAGCCTTTTCTGTAGAACTTCTAGAGTCTCCAAGGCTCCCTCTTCCTGGTCTTTTGATGCCTGAAACCCCCTGAATGCCTTAAGTCCAATGCAAGCCCATGAGGAATCCCGGTGGGCCAGCCTATATTCCACCTTAGTCCCACGGCCTGCAGGGGATATTGGTTGGCAGCTCCTTCACGGAGCCGTGAGCACGAGTGTGTAGTTGGCGCGGTTCACCTCTGTCCCTGCTGCCTGTCCCTTTTACAGCATGAGGGAGACCCTGGCGCATGTTTACCTAGAGTGTGTCAGGTTGCAGCCTCTTTTCCAGCTCCTCCTTGATTTACTGCTGCATTTTTGGCTGCACTTCTCCCCGCCACCTTCTCATATACGCACACCCTATCCAAAGTCGCGGGACCTCCTCCTCAACCTCCTCCTGGCGATGGCCAAGGTGGCCATCTACAACACCAGGGAGAGGATGTTGGCTGAGGGGGTTCTCTGCAACCGTGGGGCCTATTTCTGATCCTCCCTCTATTCACACATCCGGGCAAAGTTCCTCTGGGCGGCGTCCACTGGCTCCCTTGACACCTTCGAGGAGCAGTGGGCGCTGTCCGGGGTTCTCTGCTCAGTGTCCCCTTCCGGTTCCCTTTTTTTGACCTCCACACCTGCCCTTGTTATATTTTCTGTTGTCCTCCATAATTACAGGCTGGGGGAGGACACATGCCCCCCATGTGTCCTACAACACAAATCCAATGGCCATGGCCCTGTTGAAAGTAAGGGGCCTACCCTAAAAAGCCTGTCTGTGGTTGGCGTCCAAGCAGGGGAAAAATTCCAGGACAAATTCTGTGGACCTTATTTCAACAAAACTTCCATTTAGGACAGCAGAATTTGGTGTATAACCACCATCCTGACTATCTGTAAACTGGGAAAGAATGAAGTGGATACTGCTTGCTACCGGGATTAGCATTTTCATTAGAGCTCAGTTAGACTCCATACTAGAGTCTTTGCAAGACTGGCTGGCCCAAGAAGCATCAAGATATATGTCTAGCCCAAATATGATTCACACCCAGGTCAGGTAGGTAGGGGAAACCCAGGTTTGATTGTCCACTGTCCCCAACAGTGCAGCCAAGAATAGCACCTGCACTAGTACTTGCCTCAAAATATGTACCACTGGGAAAACATGGCTGTTCTTCACATAGACTTTCACTGTAGTCATTCACTGCATTGCTCATTTTAATAGGAATTAAATAATAAACAGCATATGGTGTTGAACAAATGGAAAACAAAGCTCAATACAGCATTATTGGGCTTCATAAACTTTCAGGTTCCCTTTATTATTATTATTATTCCACTGCTAAATCTGATACAAGAACATAGGGGAGTCACCTCATACTTCCTGCAGAGATGACTATGTAGGGAAAGAACTTTGTAGCTTGCCATCAAAGACATGGGCAGACAGCTGGAGAACATCCACAGACTCATATGTGTGTACTATTGTTTATTGCATGTTGCATTCCATATAAATTCCATATGGAGCCTGAATCATTGCAGAACTGCTATCTCCTCTTAAGTCAGCCGTTTTATTGAGACATTTTTTGCTTTGGTTTGTTGTTTTCCTGAAGGAGCGCTGCAATCCAAGCACACTATTATAGGTTTAAATTTCTGTGCTGTTTGTGCTTTGTGAATCTCAGGGCTTTTGTTTCACTTTGGCCTTTTTTGGAGGGGAGGGGAGAGATTTGCTCTGTAAATACAATAGTTGCAAAATGTCTCTCCAATAGAAAAACAAAGCGGATAAACTGGAGCTTGTTGTGAATTCAACACTAGAGGAAGTTAAAAAAAAAATCTGTGTAGTAAACCAAAAAAGAGCCTACAAATCAGATAGTGGTAGAGTCCCACATAAAGTAGCTAGATATCTTCAAGTTGTTCCACACCCACTCACACTTTTAAATTCATAGTCTAGTGGCCAGATCCTGCATTCCTCTAACAATGTGTCACATGCTCAAAAATAAGAAAGGGAAAACTCTACAGGAGTTAAGAACACTTACCAGGACGATATGTTGCAAGGGGCAGCTAGTTACAAACTGGCCACATTAGGGGGACAGCTGTTGATTTCTGCCAGATTTAAAAGGCCAGCCCCTTTTCCCCAGCTGAGAAAAATTTCCTATTATAGGGCAAATCTATAGTGTGAAGTGTCAGTAAGGTGTTTGGGGGCTGCTGCTGTATGCTGCAGATCACCACAGGATTACAATTCCTTAGTGGGGCCTAACTGCCACTGAAGCTAGTAGAAGTTCTGCTTGAATAAGGCGTCTGTAAAATTTCTGCATCTGAAGTTTAGTTCCTCCAGTCTAAACTACCAGTTGTTTTACTAAAGCGAATGCTCTCTGGTGTAGCTTGGAGTCTAAGCCTTTGTCCTGCAGAGCTTGTGTCAATAGCAAAACTCACTCCCACTTATGAACCTGACCCTGCAAGCTCTTGCTCACAGGAGCAGCTGTGAAAGCGAACAAACCTTGGCTGACTCTGCAAAAACTGATGATGTAACAGCTACCTTTTCCTCTTACTTGGATTTTATTTATTTATTGCTTTCACAGCTTGTCCCTGCCACCTCATCCCATTTTCTTCCTGCAGCAGAGAGCCCAGCAAGAACTTTTTGCTCACTCTTCCTTTCTGAAAACCAAGCCCAGACAGTAGCTATTTAGCCTAAGAAACAGAATAATACAGTTAGCTATAAAGAAAAGAAATTAAGAAGGAAAAGTTGGAGATGGGGCCAAAGGATCCCCAGATCCAAATTTTGCTGCAAACCCAGATCGGAATTCAAATCTTGCATGTGGCCTCTGCCCTTCCAGTGGGTTGAATGAAACCTATCTTCAGCTCAAGAAAGTTGGGGGTTTTTAGAATCCACACCTGAATTTGATTATTATTTATACTACATTACAATAGCACTCAGAGGACTGAACTGAATATGGAGCTTAATTGTGGTGGGGGATGTACATACATACACCAAGAGACAGTCCTTACCCAGAGAGCTTACACTTTGAATAGACAAGACACATAAAGAATGGGGAAAAGGGAATATATTTACCCTGACATTAGAGATGAGGAACTGAGGAACAGATAGACTAAGTCACTTGCCCAAGGTCACACAGGAAGTCCATGGCAGCGATGGGAATTAAACCCAAATGCCCTGAGTTCCAGCCCATGCATTAAACACACGATTATCCTTCCTCTCTAGAAAATTCAGGTGACTATCATGCACAGCCTTCTGACAGTGAGTTCTATTAGCCTATGGACTAATCTTCTAAAGGAAGTGATGGGCATGGCATTTAAATAGAGCTGGTTGGAAAATAATGAGGGGATGGAGGAAAAAATCCATAGAAAATGTTGGTTCGAGGCCATTTTCAACTGATATTTTTGTTTGTTTGTTTTCAGGCTACACTTTTCCATCAAAAGTTTTGTTTAGTCAAAAGTCCAATTTTCCATTGACAAAAGGATTCAACAGAAAATGTTCAGCCAGGACTAATTTTAAGATGAGACAAAACTCTGGGGAAAATAGGAAGGGAGAGTTGGAAGGGTGATAAACTAGCTGAATTAGCGCATATGAAAATGTCTTTTTCGACTCTAGATTCTCTACAAGGTGTGTATTTATATGGGTCCCATTATCTGAGTGTCTCACAATCTTTGATGTACTTATCTTCACAACACCCTGTGAGGCAGGGAAGTGCTATTGTCCCATTTTACAGATGGGTAACTGAGGCACAGAGAGACTAAGGACCAGATATTTAGGTGTTGCTGTGCCTAACTGATTTAGGAACCCAGGTCTCATTTTCAAAAGGGGTTTAGGCACTTAGGAGCCAAAATCTCATTGGCAGTCAGGGGGATTTAGGCCCACATCACTTTTCAAAATGAGACTAAGGCATTACAATGCTGAGTGTAGCAAAGCCTAAATACCTTTCAAAAATCTTGGCTTGCATCACTTATATGTAGGGTCACACAGCCAGCCTGTGTCAGGACAGAGAACTGAACTTCAGTTTCCTGAGCCCCAGGCTAATACCTTTAACCACTTGGCCATCTGTGCTGTCTTGCAGCTGTGCTGATATGGGTGCAGCACCTTCCTGTACATATTTGGTTGATACAAAAGCTAAATTGTCATGGTTTTCCATGCACAAAGACCATATACTGCCAGTCTAAATTACCTTTATGATAGCTTAAAGGAACCACAGCAGGAAACAGGAAAAAACAAAAGGAAAAAGCATGAGGGGTTTGACTCCATTGCAGCATACTGAATCATGTCTGCATCCTTAATGGCAGCTGCTCCTGAAATTTAAGGCTGCAGAAGAGAGCAAATAAAATGATCATAATTGCATAGCACCATATACACAGAAACTAATACAAGGCTGGATTATTGCACAGGGGACTAATGGAGGTACAAGGGCACAAGGATACCCTCCCCCACCCCATTGCAACCCTGTGCAGGGGCCGGACATAATTGCAGCCTTTGAACTCCCTGAATTCAAGACCTGTGGTTGCCCTGTGTTTTGAATCTGCCAGCTGAGTTAGTGCAGGCTGGGAGTGCATACTAGATGGTTTGAAAGCGTACAGCAGGGGTCTGCCTGCTGATGCTCAGGCTTCGGCCTGGTTTTTGTGGGGTTTCCTCCGGACTCTCAGGAGTTTCTGCTGTGGAGGCATCAGCGCTGCAAGCCCCACAAAGGGGAAAGTGATGTGGGGCGAAGAGATGGGGCCACCAAAAGGAGAGCCCCAAACATGGCCTCTTCATGACAGGTATGCCGCCCCAGCAGAAGTACAAAGAACCACTCCCAAGAATGATGTACAAAATTTCCATTCTGAAAATTTACGAGGGCTGTGTAGTCCGGGAAGACTCTTGTTTGCTTATGAACCAAATCCTCATGCCAGCGCCCAATTTGAGTAGCTGGACTGTGCTCTGGCTAGATGCACAGATGGTGGGAAGATGGAGAGTCACTTGTAATCCCTCCCCCCATATAATTTTTTTAAGCAGGACCACCCTGAAACCAAGTTCCTCCTTAGTTTGAGGCTTATAACTCCCCGCAGTAAAGCTTGGGTATAATGAATGTAACTGGGAAGAATCATTATTTAGAAACAACAATAATGACAAAAATCACAACTTGCAGATGGAGGGAGGGAAAATTCCCCTCTATAATTTATTTTGCTCCTTTGGGTGCAGCTTGGTGAGCTTGTTCATATATATTGTATATATGTGATCACATAGCTAGCTGTGCCCTGGTCATATGCTATAGAAATGAGATCCTGGAAAACTTTTCAACATAGGCATATGTCTGCCTTTTCCAGGAAAGTGGCAATGAAATGCTGGTTGGTCTATAATTTAAATACGCCACACACTTTAGGCACCACACATTTACTTGTAACCATCTTTAAGGCCACAGAAAATCTGACGAGTGGTATTCTGTGGGGAGATAAAAATGCAATAGGGAAATTACTAAGCTCCATTTTCTTTAAGGGCCATTCATTAATTCAATTAACCTTATATCTAATAATGCAGTATCTTGTTGAGAGATGACATAAAACAAGTTTGTTAGTTACAGAGACACGTTGATTGGCTCCATATTGGGTGTGATTAGAGGAAGATATCTAGACTCTCTTTAATCCACAGTGACTTTCTAAATCAATCAAGAAACTTAATAATAAGGTTAATCTGGGTTTTACTCATTCAAGAGAGAAAGGCAGAGATGTGGATCTAATTAGAGCAACGTTGTAAAGTCAGTCTGCATTTAGCTCCTTGCACATCTCCCTGGTACAGCCCTGGTTTCGAATATATAAGGCAGTCCTTTCTTGCTCTGAATGATTTCAATCAGGGTCTAAAACCATTCAAGATTTGTTTGAACAAGAAAATCCTGTTTTCTTTGGAGCATTTTGAAGTAGGCATAATTACAGAGTTGCAAATGCGATGCTCTGCTTAAGGAGCTGTCAGCATTTCCATAATAAACCTCTATTTTCAGGGGTTAACCGTGTTGCCAGAAAAAGGGGAACAAAAACACCCTTATGGGTTGTAACTTGGCATTTAGATTTTTAATCCAGGAGGGAGTTTTCCTAATGAAATTGTGCAAAATTAATTAACAAATGTACCTTTGCAAAACTGATTTTTGAACAAGAACGAAAAGCAACAGTTGATTTTGACCGCTTCTGCCACACACTCCTCTTTAAAAGGGATCTGAATTTTATACAATGACCCCAATATACTATGCCTTAGAGGAGGCAGCATAGATTGCATAAGTGAGGAGAAGCCAGGGTCTCCTGAGTTATGAGATTCCAGTCACTGACTCACTGCGTGGCCTTGGGCAAACCATTTAACTCTCCTGTCCACATTTATGGTATGGACTTAGTTTACCATTGTGTTTCACAGTGGGTAAGCCGCTATGCCTGTGTACAATGGGTGTGTAACCCATGGTGAGTGTGTATTACAGGGCTCCCCAATGTGGCAATCAACAGAGGATATGAGTGTTACAACCCCAGCTAGCTCTGGAGAACCCCAGTGTGATGGTCAAGCTGGTGGCTGTCACCGGGGGCACCCACTCTGAGGTAATCCTTCCCCTCACACACACACAATGGGTGTGGCTTAGCCAAGAAGGAACATGGAGTGCAAAATTCTAGTGCACTCATTCTCAGGCGGGGTGTCTGGAAAAAAGTTGGCATGTGGGACTAATGTAAGGAGGTCAGACTAGATGATCACAGTGGTCCCTTCTGGTGTTAGAGTCGATGAATGTAAAAGCAGAAGAGTGGTGGGGCTGCTCTAAACTAATGTGCACAGCTGCTGTACAGAAAGCCCACTCAGTAGCAACATCTAACAATGCCAACCTCAGTGTCTCTCCCTCGGCCGATATCCCCTCACGAGCCCTGTGTCCTTTTATGTGCTTCCTTCTCTGCGCTGCCTTTTTTTGTACAAGAGTTTTGGCCTGCTAGGTAGCCTGTTTGCCTTTGTGTAACATGGTGGGTCACCCTAACGGAACATGTTTGCCTGGGCACACTGCGTGAAAGCCAGCTGGCATAGGTACGAGTTGTGAGAGAGAGGGAAAAGAGTGGCAAAGCATCTGGGAAGAATAGCAGCTGGTAAGGTGGGCCCCTCAACCTCCAGCTGGTGCTTGTCAGACATGGAGAAGGGCCCTTTTGAAGACTTTGTAAACACTGCACTGGAGCAGACCTTGGGGGGAACTTTACAGTATTTGTGCAGTGACAGTGAGAGCTTATCTAGAGGGGCATTTTTCTCTACAGATGTATTCAGGATTTGCCTTAGAAACAGCTTATGCCTATTTTCACATGCAGCCAACAGAGATCTTTTCTCCCTTGTGCTACTCTCCAAATTCCCCACGCTACAGTGACAGAGGCATCAGCTCAGGGATGCTAATATCCTTGTGAACTGCAGCTGCTGCAGAGACAATGGGCTGAGCAGAGGGGAAGAGGTGTGTGGCTGCAGGCTCACACCCAAAAGAGCTCCGGTTTGCGGTTATACTTTGTTGGTGTAAAAAACTACTGGGTGATTTGGATGGCTAGCTTAGTCACTTACACCCTCATTACCCATGCAAGGGCAGCCACAGCTTTCAGTTACACATGCAGCCCAGAATCAAGGCCTATGTTTTCTCCCCTTGTTAGGAAATTACTTTTAAAAAAACTGTTTCCACAAATACAAGTTAAAGATAATTATGCAGGCTGGTGTGGATGGCAGAAAACTGTATTAAAACTGTTTTTTTCAAAATCACTTTAATCTTTCTTTGCAAAAACCAAAAAGCTATTATATTCCTATGTTTTAAGATAGTCTCCTAATGGGGAGAAACTCATGTAGGTGAGGTCTGAGTCAGTTTCCTCATCTATGAAATGAGGCTGATAATATTTAATATCTAATCTCTGCATGGTCCAATACTCCCTATCAGCCAACAGAGTTAGTTTTAGGCATCAGAATAGACTTGTCACTAGAGCTGATTGAAAATTGGAATTTCTGTCCTGCAGGACATTCTGATATTTTGACATTTGTTTTCATCCTAAATTGGGCCCCCAAGTCAAAATATCAAAACATGACACAGAATAAAAAGTTCTAAAAAAAATCTGATTTTGAAACGTTGAAATATTTCAACATTTCTGAATCAAAATGTTTATTTTCCGGTTGATTCAACACTTAACTGCAGATTCATGAACTGCCGCAGCTTGTCGGAGTTGTACTTTCAGTGCATTTAGGCCCCCATTTCTCTGCAGTGGTCAAGCTCCCTGGCCAGACATCTCCCATGATGCACAGCAGTCATGGGACTTCTCTGATGCATTGTGATAGCCTAGGTGGATGCAGGTTAATGTTGAACCTTGGGTGACCAGATGGCAAATGTGAAAAATCAGGATGGGGGTGGGGGATAATCGGTGCCTATATAAGAAAAAGCCGCAAATATTGTGACTGTCCTTTTAAAATCGGGACATCTGGTCACCCTAGTCGAACCTCACAGGAAATGAAATATTTTCAGTTTGGGAAGACTCAACCTGAACTGTTTTCAGTTTGGATTGATCCAAAACTAAATGCTTTGCTTCCATTTTCCAGATGGAAAATTGAAAAGTCTCAGCACAATGAACATTTTCCGATGGAAAGTACCAGTTTTGCAGAAGCTGCATTTTATATTACAGACATTTTTTGTTGGAAAGTTCCTGACCAGCTCTGGTTGCTACCTTTCCTGATATTATGACGTGTGTCACAAAGTTGTGTTGCTGCATCAAAACGTCATAGATTGCGACCCCTGTGGTATGATTAGGGCCCTACCAAATCCATGGTCCAGTTTGGTCAATTTCACGGTCATAGGATTTAAAAAATCATAAATTTCATGGTTTCAGCTATTTAAATCTGAAATTTGATGGTATTATAAACGTGGAGGTCCCAACCCAAAAATGGGCTGGGGATGTGGGGGTCGCAAGGCTATTGTAGAGGGCTCACATTATTACCATTATTATGTGCTGGCAGTGGCACTCTCTTCAGAGCTAGGCTTCCAGCCAGCAGCCACGGAGCTTCCTGCAGCTGGGGGAAGTTCCCAGAGATGGGTCTGACCTGGCCCTGGGAGCAGCCCCTGCAGGGGAAGAGGAACTCCCGTTCCTCCCCAGCTGGCTGGGACTAGCATCTGGAGCCTGGCACATGGTAAGAGCCCCCAGCCCTTCCCTCCCCTACACTACTAGATTTCATGGGTGAGACCAGACTTCACGGTCCATGTCATGTTTTTCATTGCTGTGAATTTGGTAGGGCCCTCGATATGATATTTTAACTCAGTGTTACCAAGTCACCAAACAAAGGATTTTCTTGTGCCAACTAGCCTAATGGGGTCTGAGACAAGCCTTGTAAAATCAGGAGCGCCTTACAACAGTCGGGGTGGATGTCAACCCTAATAAGCAATACACACAAGTGCCTGGCCCACCACACAGCTGGGTGGCCAATGGAAACAAAAGTCAGGCTTCTTGCTGCTGGAAAACGTGTAAAATTGACACTATTTACCAGATGTTCCAGTAGTTTTACGGGCTCTACAAGGCCTACTGTAAGTAACACTATAAATGCACAACATGAATGTTTTGCAATGGAAAAGGCTTTCCTGAACTCTGGACCACCTGTCCTGGATGAGGCCTAGTACTTTCCAAGGGCAGCAATCTTGGATGCTTTGACTGGGGCTCTGCAGAAAGTAAAGTCGGTTCTGATTTGCCAAAGGCAATGGCATGGAGAACACAGGCTTTAATAGGTTTATAAATAAATACACCTGGTGTGGGGAGAGAGGCTTTAAGGTTCAAATTCTCATGGATATAATCCTGGGAAGAGCTGAAAGACTGTGAAGCTAAAGTATGGGGACTCTAAACCATCAATGACCTGATCCAAAGCCCACTGAAGTCAGTGCAGACTCCCATTGTGGTCAATGGGCTTTGGAGCAGTCCCAAATGAATACCTCTGCTGGTTGACTCATAGAGTTTATTTATATAAGAGCAGATTTCTTTTCTGTGTTAATTTCCACGCATATTGGGGGCCTCCCTCAATCTCACCTAACTCTGACCAAAGGCATTTCCAGACAGGACCCCTGAATCTTTCCTTCAAGCAGAGAGATTGCCATGATTAATCCCAAATTAAACTCTACACTTCCTCTCCCTTGGATGCACATAAACACCATGCAAATCCTCCTGTGTCTATGTTCCGTTGCTAGCATGTCTTTGGGTACCAGCTGGCTGGAGGTGCTGATGCCGGAAGCATTGCTCTTCTACCACCGCGGCATCGAGTGCTCTGCCTTTGTGACATGGCTGAACTCTGCCAGTCTGGCAGTGACGAGAACCAAAGGTGCTGCCGGACCGGAGCCTCTCTCGTGGCCGCATGGCTGCCGCCAAGCCACCTGGCTGGCTATGAAAAAGAAGACTCTCTCTTTAATAACAGATGGTGGTAGTGAGACATGAAAATTAGGACATATTTTCATTTGATATTGGAATATGATGAGCATCAGTTATTTTGGGAAAGAGTCCAAAGAATACTTGGAGAGAGTCTAAAACTGCAGATGAATCCACAGGTTTATTTTATTGGGTGATTTCAGTTCTGCCAAATATTTGTAGTGTAAAGAAATCATAAAAAATTGCTGGTGGTCCTAGCCTGGCGGGTACTTTGCACATATTTGAGACAGTTGTACGAACTGTTACAAGAATGTTTGATCTATTAGCTTAAAAACAAATTAGAGTCTTCAAGAGAAATAAATGAAGTATAGACGGTAGAAATACATTTCTCTTATCTTAGGGAGACCAGGAATTTTCACCCCAGGGTTTATTTGCATTTAATTATCGCAGTTTGGATTTCCTCTACTGTATGCATGGAGCTTTAGACTGTCTTTCTCTATTCTCTGTGCTGAAATAACATTAGTACCTGTTAATGATTATCATTGTCAGTTATGCATTCTGGTTACATGCACATTATAAGACAGATCAGTTTGTTTTAATAAATCTTCAAAAGGCAGCCTAAGCCTGTGCCTTATCTCCATTTTGCCTTGCAATTTTTTTACGGTTATGATATATGAAAAATATCACATGTTTCCTGTGATCAAGAACGGGCATCTCTGAAGCACTTGAATATTCTTACAATAGATAACAGACAGAAGGGTTTTGACACAACTTTCTTAATGAACCAAGAGGGCTACATAACTAGACTGCTCAAAAGAACATGAACAGATAGGAAGAAATTTTATATAGGTCCAGTCTATAAGAACAGATCCATAACATTCTGTTCTGAGTGTGGTCATGTATCATGAATGTAAAAGAGGGTAACCTCTGTATAGTGACCCTGATTATCTGGTTTATTGTGAAATATATTGAAAGTCCCAGATTTTTTCACTGCATTGTAATGTATAAATTACATTTCTGACAGGTTTTTTTGTTTGTTTGGAAACTTTATTAAGGCAGAGTTATAATAAACCATTAACATATAAAATCTTATATTACTTATTCAGGATTAAGTTAAATAAAAAAAAAAACCTGGCTAAAGATTTTGGCTTGCTTGCTGGGGAGCCCTCCTCTTCTGAGAATGCTAAAAAGGGTGACCAAATTTCTAAACACATACCCTCTTTTTGGTGCTTCTCTTGTGTAAGTACTTGGCGTGAAAGTTTTTCCCATTACAAGAACGCATAGACATATTTTACTATACCACAATTCCATGGGAGGAGGAGTCACATTTTTCCAACAATATGCAATACAAAGTCTAGCTGCTAACAATAAAAGAGACATTAATTTGTCTCTCTGTTTAAAATGTAGATCCTTTTACATTTCTGTTTTTAAGAAACTTTTACCTCTAGGAAAATGATTTCAACATGGACCTGACCTCGTAAAGGTCTGAGTGCCCTCAACTCCTGTAGAACAGGCACAGCCCCATATAAAAGGGTTCCATTGTACTTTTAAAGGAACTTTTGTTCTAAAGAGCTGTGCAAAATTTACGTTTGTACCTTTTGCTCATGCAAAATCTCAGAATTATTTCCATTCACTGGGCCTGCACTGAAATGCCGACTCAGAAAGGAACATTTTAACCAAGCATTCTTTATGTGGTCTTCAATTAATAAACAGGAATACGCCTTTCTAAACCTGTGGGAAATGATTTTTCTGTTTGCTGTACAGGATGTAACCTAAATGAATGGGGGCATTTATATAGTACCCTTTCATCCTGGGATATCAAAGCCCTTTACAAACACTGATCAGTTGGGCTGATGTGCAACCACTGATCAGCGGCCACCTCTGAGGTGGCATGCGGTTGGCTGGCAGAGTGTATGAGAGTGTCAAAATTAGATTTTTCACACGGGATGTATGGTGACACAAGCAGAATTCATTTCACATACACACATACCCCAGCTGTAATATGCAATTATATCACCTACTTAATATTCTTCCATCCATGCAATGCATAGCTTAGCATGATAAGCTCAAAACATCATCCACCACTACATCACCAGTTTGAATCCAGCCCCAGGTTGCTCACGGCTGCAAGTCATTACCTTCTGAAGGCTTTTGGGTGGCCTTCGGGAAATGGGTCTGGTGATCTCGGCCCAGTTTCATGTGGACAGGTGTCTACACCACAAAACCACCATCATAACTGGCACTAGTGAGGTTTCAGAAGAGAGGTCAAGGACTGAATGGGCTATAGGGAGTGAAGTAGTCCTCCCATTTCTAGAACTGGTCTCTCTAGATTAGAGTTAAGGGTGGTGTGGGGCAGGTCACTCTGGAGCTGTTCCACCTATTCAGTGAAATAACAGAGGACTTCAGTTTCCAGAGTTGTCAGTTCAGAGCCTCCTTGTATTTCCAAAGCCCCTCAGGCTATCATTTATGTAACTCCTAGAGTGCTTCCTTCCTTTACTTATGGAGACAACTCCTTTTGACCTTATGAGGTAATTCTAGTCCTCTCCTGCTTCCATCCATATCCCATTAAATGGATGTCGCAAATAATTTCAATGGGAAGTTTGTTTTGAGGGTATTAAATCTGGACCCTGCACAAGCAACCTTTAACTTCTCTGATATAATGTGGAATAGTCTAAGGATAGTGGTAAAATTCAAAAAGCTTTCTATATAATAAGGGTGGCAATAGTGTTTTGCAGTTCTAGAATACTGTCCATCCAAATATTTCAATGAGTCTTACAGACAATGAATTAAGCACCACACTCCTCAGTGATGTGCCATTTGTGACTCCTCTTAAGTATTCTGTTATATAGTCAGAGAAATGCATGGCATTGGTGTTTCAGTACCTAAGCATGTCTAGCTGAAGTAAGTATGTTTATGGGAAATGGATTTTCTCACCCTGTAGAAAAACAGAGCAAATAAATTGGAGTGACTTTTCCTGAACCAGAACACCAGAGCTGAATGCCCTTTATGTTGGGGAAGAGTAGAGCTGGAGTTAGATTAACTCTGCAAGCCCTAAAACATATTTGAATCAGAGTAATATCTGTAAAATGTATAAGAACCAGAATTTCATACTATCTGAACCATAAGAGAACTTTGAACTTCGCACATGTGTCTCCACTTTTACCAAGGGTGCGTATATTTCTACATTGTAAGAAAGTACTGTAAGCATTTGTCCTCAAATCAAGGAAAACACTAGATTCATTCCAGAGAAAGAAGGATTCCCAGGGGGCACATTGGTCTATCTGTATTAGTGAAACTTTTTGCTTTAAAGCTATGGAGCCAAATTCTGTTCTCAATTGCACACATGAAGCCCTCCTAACTTTTAACTGGATCTGACCTATCACGTTTGTTGACTCATTTATGGTCTTGCATGTTTGTAACTGACAGCAACAGTTGGCCTAGGGTCTATATTTCTGTCAGCAGCTCTTGGTAGTGTTCCAAGGTCTATTAACATTAATAACAAAAGAAGAACCTAGTCCTATGGCATTAAAACCCAATACAAAAATTGCTTAGACACTGCTTCAGAGAATTATGGTAGGATTCTCTGGACTATAGAAAAAGGAGGGCTGCCGGAGGAGATGTGCTGTACAATGTGCAATACGATAAAACCCTGATTCTGGTTGGGACCCCAGGACAATACCGCAACAAAAATAATAAATATTTATAAGCAAGTTGCTAAAAGGGCAACTTCTTAGAACATAAATCCAAGTGTGATCGAAGTATCACATGCACATTTCTTAAAATTTGGAAATGCAGGGTCCGATCCAACTCCCATTGAAGTCTTTTCACTGACTTTAAAAGGAGTTGGGTTAGGATCCAAGTCTGCTAAGAGGCTCACGGAGTGGCCAGTATTTAAAGAAAGAATACATACAGTCCTCATTTCTTGTTCAGAAGAAGCTATATCAGTAAAGCTTTGTAAAACTATGCCAGTAAATTATATTGCAAAGTATTTGGACATAAGGTCAGTGCAGGGCGAGGGGGAGGGAGGGAAGGAGAATCCAGTGCAGAATAAAAAGTTCTACAGGCCAAATTTACCCCTGATGTACACCAGGGAAGCATTTGACCCCAGATGTCTTGGAGCATGTGAGAAATCTGAAGGAAATATCCCCCTTTTCCCCTGAATGGGTCCCTGTTCAGAAAGGAAGGAAGAGAGGGAATGAGACACTGGCTGTGGTGTCCATTTGGAACATGTTTATTCAGGCCACAGCTTCCTAGAACGACTCCTTTCATATATTATCTCTGCTGCGTGCACATAGGGGAAGACATAAAGCTGCGGATTCAGACCGAATTCAAGTCTGCCTCATCTATTCAAGATAAACTGGCCTTTAATGGAACAACTCGTTGAAAAATCCTGAGTAATGGTTTCCCATTTTGCTGAGGGGATTTCAGCAGTGACTCTCCCCAGCACACTCGGTATAGTTCACCAGAATCCTTGGAATGAAAAGAAATGATTTGTCGAGAGAGTGCTGTCCCTTAACAGTGTAATTGTTTGGCTCTGGATTGGTGCTTGGCACCCCACTGGGCTTTTGGTTTCCCAAGGCAGCCCTGGCTTTGCGCTAATGCTTGAAACAGTGCTTCTCATTATAGTTTCCTCTGCCAGTCAGAGGGGATCTAGTATCACTCTATTTCATACCCTCAGCATCTGGCATTTTAACCTGGTTTCACGCTATTGCTATCCTGTTAGACCAGGTGAATATACTTTTTGGCTCTTCCCCGCACTCTTCTGTTCCTAAAACACCTTTCCTGCTCAGAATGCTAAATTACAGTACATGGCACAACCAATCAACACAAGCCAGGAAATTCCAAGTTAATGTTTCAATTCCTCACTGAATTCACCCTCCTGTACATCAGTACTGCAGGGGTATGAGAAATATGGGGACTATTCTGTACAGTGTGTGCTGTACATAATAGGATTTGATGGAAAATTAGTATTTGCCTAATCCCCAAAAGTGCTGGGACTGTTCAGCTTAGAAAAGAGATGACTAAGGGGGGGATATGATGGAGGTCTCTAAAATCATGACTGGTGTGGAGAAAGTGAATAGGGAAGTGTTATTTACCCCTTCACATAACAAAAGAATCAAAGATCGCTCAATGAAATTAATAGGCAACAAGTTTAAAACAAATAAAAGGAAGTATTTCTTCACACAACACACAGTCAATCTATGGGACTCATTGCCAGGAGATGTTGTGAAGGTCAAACTATAACTGGGTTCAATCAAGAATTAGATAAATTCATGGAGGATAGGTCCATCAATGGCTGTTAGCCAAGATGGTGAGGGATGCAACCAAATGCACTGCATGTCCCTAAACCTCTGAGTGCTAGAAGCTGGGCCTGGACAACAGGGGATGGATCACTTGATAATTGCCCTGGTCTGTTCATTCCAGTTGAAGCTTCTGCCACAGATCACTGCTGGAAGACAACATACTGGATTAGATGGACTGATCCACTATGGCCTTTCTTATGGATTTCCTGGTTCAAGTCACAGCAGGATCTTTCGAACATTTTCTTTTGTTTTGTTCAAGATTTTTGTTTTAATTGCAACAGATTCACTTTTCCTCTCCTCATCAAAACCATCATAATTAGAGATGGATCCAAGACATAAAGTTCAGACCAGGATTCAAACTTTCCCAACTTCAGGTCAAGGCTGTTTGGCTCTGGGATTTTTATTCAACCCCTTTTAAGCCCGGATTCTGCAGTCCATCCCTATTCAGAAAACCACTTGAGCCCAGGCTTCCCTTGACTTTGATGGGACTTAAGTATGTGTTTAAATACTTTATTGAATTGAGGGCCCTAGAGAATTGGGGTCAATACCAAAGTTGGAATTGGCTCTCAATCCAGAGCTCAAGTGTCCCAAAGAATGAGGTGTTTCAGTTTCATTACAAAATATGAGGACTAAAGACAAAGTTCCAGTCTGGCTCTGAACTGAGTCAGAGGGCTCGTCCACTTTTGGACTTTTCATTCAGGACCATCGCTAATTATAATATCAAAGGACGGACCCACTGCAGTTCTTGCATTTGATCTTAAACAGTGTGTTGTACTAAGCATTTTATTGCAAACCTCTTCGGTCAGCCTGTATTGGCAACATTAGGTGTAGGGAATGCTATACAGGGACTCTCTGGAGTCTTTTAGTCATTTGCTAACATGTATCTTCTTCCATAATGCCCGTTGACAACATAAATGGTAATGTTCTCTTGAAATATGTTCCCTGTGTCTCTGTCTTGTCTCTGTCTCTGCGTTGATGTAATGTATGTATGCAATACAGATGTATAGACAGACATGGGGGGGGGGAGGTTCTTTTTTGTCTTGGAAGACTTAATTCTCTCTCTTCTCCCATTGGATCTGGACTTAGTTTGCCTGTTGACTCATTAATGGACCTCAGCAGCTGCACCTCAGTTCTTCCACACAGCCACATCGTCAGACTGTCTCTCCTCACATTCCTGGTGGCGTCCTGGCTTTTTCTGACCTTGGTGTTCTAATATTCTTGGGTTAGCACAGACTACCCGGCTGGCTGAGTTCCTGACTCTCAGGCCTTGTTAAAGACAAAATGCCGTCTTTTTACAGTTCAGTTTCTTTCCATAAAGTTAATCGTGCAGCCTTCTTTTTACAAGGGAGCTGACCCTTTGGTCTTTCTTCCTCTTGGCATGCTGAAGATTCCTCCTGCTGCCAGAATCATCCCCCTCTTCTTAAGGCAGTCTAGTAAGTAAAATGAGTGGTTCCCAAAGGCAAGAGAGAAGCTGCTTGGCTTGTGTAGGGATCAACCCCAATGGGATGCATGCATTGTACCCTTATACCCTCGTTTCATTAAAAAACATTATTGGACATTTGTATATATTTCTGGTATTAGAGACGGGTGCAAAACAAGACATTGGATTGAAATACATACAAACGTTGGGACTGTTCAGAGTCCAGATTGGGATCTGGATACACCCTTTTTGGCCAGAGCTCATTGCTTATTTGCATAGTTCAACACACAAATAGCATCGCGCGCCACTCAGAAAAGCTGCTGACATGACTAAGAATCCAAATGGTTACGTTTTCTAATATAAATCCCACAAACCTAAAGGCAAACTGGAACCTGGACCTATGAGTAATCATGGTCTCAGCCCATGTTACACAGAACACACTTTCTCTGTTCAATAATCATTATATTTTATTAAAGAAAACATCAATTTCAAATGAGACTCAAAACAAACTTTTCTAAAATCCTGTTTATTTTAAAAAATATTCCCTACCTTCTGACTTCATCTCAATGCCTCTCTCCAGTGTCTCACGCTATAGACTGTGGCCTTTTGTTTCATTAATCAACAAAAATCATCCCTTAAACATTTCCATGCAGTCATTTTCTTTTCTCAGGTTTAGTCATGGTTCTCTCTGAGGTTTACATTTTCCCATGCTAGTTAGATCGAGATCTTCAGGCACTCACTGAGCCTAAACCTGTCTGTCTCACCCCATGTGCTATGGCAGATTTTGATAGCTTAATTCATAAACTGCTTCATTTTGCAAGGTCTTTGCTCTCTGCAGTCTCTCTTCACTACCCTAGTTTTTGCTATTTCACCCCTTCTTTCTGAGCAAACTGTCAATTTCCCAAATGCCACAGAACTTTCTGAGTTCCAACATTCCATTTGTCTCCTTTAAAGGGACTGATCCATCCTAAAGGGATTTTTTTCCCCTTTGAAAATGATTTTACTGTGGTTTTATAGTCTGCTTCCCCAAATGACTGCGGGCCACTTTCTCCTCTCCTCATACCATTATTACACTGACGGTAATGTCATTGACCTCAGTGGAGTTAGTCCTGGTTTACCCCAGTGTAAGTGAGAATTTGGTCCTGTCACTGAGCCACAGGATGGGATACGTTGTAGCCCTTTACAAAACCATGGCAGCAATAGAGTTGTACCTTCCATCTTTAATATCAGAGGCTCCAAATGTACTGTACAATCTTAAATATATATAAAACTATATACAGGATTCACTTCATCTGCCAGTGAGATGCAGCCAGCTCAGAGGTGAAACATGGCAAATAGTTAAGGCACAGCCACGCTATGCAGGTAAAGAATACAGGGTCCAATTGAAATTATTAGTAGTAGTAGTAGTGTTATGGCAGCGTCTAGGAACCTCATTCAAGGATCAGGAGGTGCCCACTGTGCTGGGCTACTAACAAAGAGGACACTCTCTGTGCCAGAGAACTTACTGTCCAAGCGTGAGGTAGGTGTCAAACAGGTGGAGATTGAGAATTTTAGTTAGGTAGAATTAAATGATCTGAGCTAGAATGGAGCCACCGTGAGATCCGTGTTGTGTTTCACCATAAACAAAGAGGAAAAGGTGTTTTCAGCCTTGATGACTTTTATTTCTGATTAAGAAAAACTAGTAACAAACAAAAAGGTCAACTCTCCAGCCCCAGTGAGAGAGAGAACACCGTGATTCACTCTGTGACATTCTGCAGCTCAAAATGGCTGCTGCCTCTGCTGCAGAGAAGAGGACTCCTTATATTTAAAGGTGCAGTACCCAGAAAACTGAATGCCATAATTTTAGCTGCAATGCTGTATACACCACCGTCAGGAAGATGATTTTTTTTTAACGTCTCACTTGAACAGCAGCTCCGTCCAGCTGCCCTCTACCACACCATGACGAGACCTTGGTTCAATATTGACACGGAGAGGAAAGTGCTGCCTGTTGAATCATCACTTCCTACAGCATTGGAGGTTTCCCTTACCCACATGGTGACCAAGCCCATTCCATAAACTCAGAGGGGAATTAGGGTCACAGCACATGATGATGTAGTGACAACATTACTCAGAATCGAATGGACAGGCAGCAGTACTTCTGTCAGTCCTGTTTATCTAAAAAAGAAGGGTAACTCTTTCTCTCACCAAGTTAGTTGGCGGAGCAGGGGTGTGTGTAGGGGGGAAAGGAGGGTAGAACTAGGCAGACTACAGTCCTTTCATCCCAAACATCTTGCTCCCTCAATATGATTGACTTTTGGCAGAACTCCCTCTCCATACCTCCCCACTATACACACCTCAATGCTGTTGCCAGTGGCATGTATTGCTAAATGCCTTGTGAAAGACCTAGTTTATACCAAAGCAGACCCTTGGATCAGTGGTATCTAGGCCCAAAGTTCCTCAATAGGACAGTGAGTTAGTGAGCACCAGGGGTCACAACACATACGTGGTAGCTGTCAGCTGTCCATCTGTTGCCAGTTTGGGACTCTGGCATGAGATCATGTACCCACTCAGGTCATACAGTAACGTAATCTGAGGGCGGGGGAACAGCTGGGAGCCAAATGATTATGGTTGATGGCTGTATCTATGGGTGGACGGTATAAAGTCTTGGTGGATATAGGCCACTATAGTCTTAACCACAAAAAGAGGAATGATGATTTTAAGGTTCAGGCACAAGTCTGGGTGTTAGTGAGACCTGGCTGCTATCTGCCTGTCTACTGAAGAATTCCTAGGGTGAGTCTCTCTGCCTTTATTCTCCCAAACTGTAGCCTGGGGATGACATTGGCCTATTTCACTAGGGTGCTGTAAAGCTAAGTTCATGAAGGCCCAAAAATTGCATTGTGGTCCTTCAAGGGAAAGTGCTATAAAAGAGTGAGACAGTATTATTATTATGCTTTTATGTATGAGTTCTATATTGGAAAGTATATTGGCTACTATATTTATCGATTACAAAACTGGTCATTTTTTGGTTGCCTCTTCATGTCACAGTACAAATGCAAATGCATCCCAAGCACAGCAATGAAAATAACCAGGATTTTTCAAATATCACCAGGATTCAATCTGCCTCATTATGATTGTTCATAAGCTCTTAAATCAAAGCTCAGTGGTAGGCTTAGTGTGTTTCTCTGGGGAATGACATAAAACAGTAGCTCACCCAGTTTGCAGGATAAGAACATGTTGTTTCAATGGAACTGTATCATCATTTAAGGAAAGGAACTCACCTCCGGGTAGGCCATGATGCAAAATGAAAATGTCAGTGGACACACGTGCCTTTGTGCAGCGAGCAGTCCCATGGCTCTTGTGTTGCTGCATGGGCATATTCTGGGGATTAAGATGCAGACTCTAACTGGTTCTTCATCGTTACTGTAAACTGTGTGAATATCAGAAGAAGTTCCCCAGGTGTGCAATTCTGGGGAAGCCTCCTTACAGTGGCAGTGCTGTTCCTCTGGAAATGAAGCATGATGGGAAAGTTACACAAATTTCTTGGGTTGCATGAGCCAGTTAGTGCTTTGCTTGCATCCTTAAGGCTACATCAGCCCCTGAGTGTCAGCAGGTGCCCCCAAGGGGCCACTCTACTGCATCCAGGTGCAATCGTAGCTGACAAGCAGACTTTGTCCTGTTGGCTCTCAGATAGAACATAAGCGTAGCAGCTACACTAACCTTGCAGAGGCTGTAGCATGCTCTCTACTGCATTTAGCCATGGCCCTGCCCTCCATTTACTCCTTTTCAGGCTGCTGGTGCCCCCAGGGGCATTGGAAAAGAGCAGGGCCTGCACTCCCCAGCCAAGTTGTGGCCTGCACCTGCACAAAGGGGAGGGAGAGAGTTTGCTTGTCCTTGCACACCCCGTAGGGGCTGAGCACAGTCTGGCATTTGACATTATTTAATTACTTTCCTCATCTGTAAAACTGAGGGTAATTAAAAGTGTTTTGTGAGGATTAATTCATGTTGTGCGGTACTTTGAAGATGTAATGTCTGCATAAGCAGCTTGGTTATTAATAATATAATTTTTATGTCTAGCAAAAGTCAATTTGGCACGCCTGTTTACTGCTTCCCTTATGATAAGAACCAGCAGACATTTAATGAATGAAATGAACAAGAATTTAAAATGGGGAAAAGGAAATATATTTGTGCTCAGTGTCCTTAGCCTTTGGAACCCACAACAAAGGGATATTATTGAGTGAAACAGCATCTACAATTGTACTGTTTAGGATAAAATAGATAAAACCATCAATTTTCATACTTCAGGGTAGAAACTGATCACAAGTTAGAGTTAAGAAGACTTTCTCTCTGCCATATATTACATGTTTAGGTGCATTAGGAGCTCAATCTTTTTAATTTAATAAAGAGAAGGTTAAGGAGTGACTTGATTATGGGGTATCTACATGGGGAGCAAACATTTGATAAGGGGCTCTTCAGTCTAGTAGACAAAGATCAAACAAGATCCAATGGTTGGAAGTTGAAGCTAGACAAATTTAGATTGGAAATTAGCCATAAATTTAACAGTGAGGGTAATTAACCACTGGAACAATTGACCAAAGGTTGTGGTGGCATTTTTTAAATCACTGGCCATAAAATCGAGACTGAATTCATTTTAAAATATATGTTCTCATTCAAACAGGAATAATTTTTGGGCAGTTATATAGGAGGGCTGGCTAGATGATCACTATGGTGATTTGGCCTTGGTATCCCTGAATCTTTCTTTGATGCTTTGGTATCCACACTTTGAGACATGTTACTGGACAAGATGGACCACTATGCCATTGATCTGCTGTAGTAGCAAAATTGTGATGTACACTCTGTATGCATTAAAGATCACCTTACACTCATTCACTTGTCAGGTTCAAACCAGTGGAAACCAGGTTCAATTCCATTTAATTCCAGCTGCGATCATAGGACCATTCATCCCAAAGCCCAGTGAGAGATCATAGCCCACTGAGAGGGGTAGCATCATTTAAACCATAACACAACTTGGATTCAAGGTGACAAAGCCCAGATAGCAGTTTTCTTCAATAATCAATGCAAGAGCAGACAGAAGGAACTAGGTAGGGGAAGTAAACATGCATGTTACTGAGCAATGTGCCTGTCTGGCACTTTGCAAGGACCTGGAATCTCATTGACTCATAGGTACTGTATTTCCAGACTTGACTCACTGGTTATTAAAACCATAAGATTGCACCATGTGTCTCATGCTTTCGTGGGGGAAAACAGCATATGAATATCATTAGGTTTAGTTAATCAAAATCTTAATCTTTGTTTGTTGAAAGTTCCAAAGAGAAGAAAGAAAGAAAGAAAGAAAGAAAGAAAGAATCCCATCTAAACTTTCAGGAGATGTTGCTGGTATAATCTGCTGCCTCAGTCTAAGGTGCTGTAGAAAAGGAATGAGCAGTCCCACCTTCTCTTTTTTGTGTCTGTTGTGTCTGTTGGATTTGTGTTGATCACTGAATTACTCTGGGGCAGTAGGTAGGTGACAGGGGCATGCCTCCTTGGTGGCAGGATTCTATCACTGATGCTGTTGTAACAGATACAAAGAATGGACCCCAGAGGAGGTAAATTTGTCGCAGTGGCCCATGTAAGAGAAGATTCCCTGTTGTCTCAGCTGGTAGAGGTACAGGATGAGCCCCAGTTGACACTGAGCTGAGGTAGCTTTTAGTACACCCTGACACATTTGGCCAAATTATTCCCTCTGCCCAGCAGCCCAATGAGAGCAGAATGTTGCCCACTGTGCACCTGGTCAGAATGTAGCCAAGGACTTCCGGCTGTTTATGTCACCTGTAGAGTAGTCAGGGCCATGAATGGTGCGGGAGCAGTCAAACTTGGGGCGACACCCTACAGAAAGAACAACAGAGGGTCAGACATCGTGAGTTACCCTAATGCAGTTAACAATTTCATTTAACAAAGGATTAACAAAAGGAGATAGGAGTTTAAGTGATACCAAGTAGAAGGAATAAAGTTACAAATGGTCACAAACAAAAGTAAAAATATGCTTTCTAGTGACTAAGGCTTAACAAAACTACTGACTTGATTCAAGGTAAGATTCTTACCACACTTCCTTCCAGCAAGATGGCTGACCACCCCCTTGGTCAGGATCTCCCACAAAGTCCAAAGTGCTCAGTTCCTTTGTCTTCTTAGGTGAAAGATCACTGAGGTTCTTTGCTCCTCTCTTTCATAGTCCAATTAACCTTTGAAACTGATTCTTTTGAAGGTTACCCCCCAAAATAAAGTTCATTCAAGCTCTGGGGAAGGAAACGTAGTCTGGTGGTGGAGGAAGTTCCACATTGGTTTCTTCCCTCACTGGTGTTTACTATAATGCAAACTGATCTGTTCCTGCCCTTTTCCCCCATCCCCACTCCAATGCAAATGAATGGTTACTTGACATGTGATTGCCAATCAACTTTCATGACACCTGGCTGGAGGCATCAGCTTGTCTGGGAGAAACCTGTTTACCCATTCCCCAGACTTGTGTAGTAACCACCTTTTAATCCCACATTTCCTTCACCATACATACACATTGCATTAATGACCAACTGATCACTGAATTTATAATATTAATACATTTATTATATGAATTTATTATATTAATGAATTAATAAATTAATGGCCAAACTGGTCAGGTCACCTGAAACTCTATCAAATATCAGGGAGCTCTTTGACCTCTAGCATTCGGATGTTCTTAGGTTACAGGGGGGCCCATTTAAATTTAGTGTCATAGAATCATAGGATATCTGGGTTGGAAGGGACCTCAGGAGGTCATCTAGTCCAACCCCCTGCTCAAAGCAGGACCAATCCCCAACTAAAACATTCCAGCCAGGGCTTTGTCAAGCTTGACCTTAAAAACCTCTAAGGAAGGAGATTCCACCACCTCCCTAGGTAACCTATTCCAGTGCTTCACCACCCTCCTAGTGAAAAAGTTTTTCCTAATATCCAACCTAAACCTCCCCCACTGCAACTTGAGACCATTACTCCTTGTTCTGTCATCAGGTACCACTGAGAACAGTCTAGATCCATCCTCTTTGGAACCCCCTTTCAGGTAGTTGAAAGCAGCTATCAAATCCCCCCTCATTCTTCTCGTCTGCAGACTAAACAATCACAGTTCCCTCAGCCTCGCCTCATAAGTCAGTTGGCTTTAACTTGGATCTTTAAATTATTTAAAGATTATGTGTTAAATACATACATATTCAATCAGTTGTCTAACAAGTAAAGTACCCATTACATTGAATTTGGGCATTGCAACTGGATGCTTGTTTATTTTATTTTATTATCAGGCAAAAGCTTGAAACAATGTACTTTAAAGAGTACGTCTGGTTGAAATATCAGCCATAGTTTTCTCCTCAAGTGCAGTGTAGGTAGCTATGTATTATTATTTTCTGTGTGAGTTCAGGTCCCATAGCCTGTTTGCAATTTAATCCCTATGAGTGACTCCCTCATACAAACTGTGATTTCTCATAGGGACTTTATATTTGTTCTTTCTTTCTTGTTTGCCTTTTTGCTTGCTTGCTTGCTTTGCTGTTTTTACTAATCTAAAACAAAAAACATCCAGGCTGAAATCACATACTTTCACATTGTCCATGGCAAAACATAACAATAATCATGAGTGACATAGGGGTTGTCTGTTTTAGGGATTACTTATTGATAGGCACACTTTAAATGTTAACATTTTCTGAATGCCGGTGTGCAGAATTTTGTCATTTGGTAATATAGTCCATCCTTTTTCAACTTTGCACATGAATCCTGGTTTAGTAGATGTCATAATTATGGCATAGTTAGCAACCTCACCTAAGTAGACCATCTGACAAAATGGAACATGTACAATGAGATATAGGTCAGCCTGTCCTGTGAAGAATGGATATTCCACCTTCATTCTGTTTCCAGTGGGCTCTTAAATGTCTACAGTGAAAGAGCTGTTTTTGATATTTTCCCCCTCAACAAATTCTCACAATGATCACAATATTTTGCCTTGAGTCAAAGCAGAGGGGGAAAAATCTGGTTTTGTTTCCCACCTAATGAGGTGGCTCAGTGGCTCCGTTTTTCTCAACTCACCTTTCTGTAGCTACAGAGGAGAATTCTGTAAGTGAAAGTTATACTCTATGGTTGTGTTCATGTTTGTCTTGAAGCCATTTTACCCCTGCAGATTAGGACCATTTTATAGGGGCTTTACTTTGGTTGTGTGGAAACTGCTGCTACCTGGTTAATTGGGGTTAAAAGTCTGTTGTCAAAAAGGAAATACTTTTTCACACAAGGCAATGTTACCTTGAGGAAGTCATTGCCACAAGATCTAATTCAGGCCCAAGAACTTAGAGGGATTAAAAAAAAACGGAGTGGACATTTATAGGCATAATGAGAACTTTTAAAGTTACTCTGAAACAAACAAACAAACAAACAAAATCTCCCTTACCCAAGAGTTTTTGAAGGGATATAAACTCCATATTTTGGGACCTAAACCAATCTATTGGGTTTAATACTGGAGTAATTAGATAAAATTCTACATTGTACAGGTCAGAAGAGATATTGTAATGGCCTCTTCTGCCCTTAAAATCTGTGAACCTCTAATTAATGGGGGCTAAGGAGAATTTCCCCTGGGGACAGGTTATTCCATAACTGTCTAGTGCAGGCCTTCTTGTGCCTTCCTCTGTAGCATCTGGTACTGGCTGTCAAGCTGTCTGGAGTGGCTCACAAATGTGGGTGCCAACCTCAGGGCACAAACCCCAAATTGATTGTGTGTTCTATAATTAGATTTCACCAACCAACTATCAAGTGTGAACTCCTCAAGCATTATAACAGCCTTGCCATGGAGTTACAGACACACCTCTTAGGTACCCTGATCTATCTTGTCAACCAGGCAAGTCTGCCTTTGTGATAAATGGTTCCTTACACCAAAAATCACAACAATATTCAGGTTACTCCCAGTCCCAAAGGACCAGTCACTGACCCTGGGTCAATGGCACCTCAGATCACCCTTGTAGCCAGTTTTCTAATAAACTAACTAAAGTTATTAACTAGGAAAAGGCAACAAGAGAGTATTTTACAAGGTTAAAGGAGGTAAATACACACACATAAATGAGTTACAGCGTTAGGTTCCAAAAAATAGAAGCTGCTGTAATGTGCAAGTTCTGTATGTCCTTTAAGAATAACCCAACTAAACAGCGTGGGGATCTCTTGCTTATGCCTAGAAATATTGCCCTCTCCAAATTCCAAGCCGCATAGTGATGACAATTTGTTCTAGACAGAGATTTTTATTCCCTTTCCCCGGAGTTCAAGCTATGATGGGACGAGCGTTTGTGCATGCCCCTTCTTCATGGGTGTGGGGGAAAAAATCAACAAAGTCTTTTGTCCACTGATGTTCCACTGTGGTTTGTCTGGTGTCTATGGGCCTTCTTTTGTTGGGCAGGAGATGACACGTCTTGTAGTAAACTAGTATTTCCAACTTTGTAATGCTTCTCTCCTGACTGGGGCGGGGGTGGGGTGTTCCAGTTTTAAAGTTACAGGGCAAACAATTAAATATTACCTTATTACATGGGATACAGATATTATAAGTGAGCTTAACGCACTCAGCAACTCACAAGCATTTAATAAAGTCCAAACATTGAACATATCTCTATAAATCTAATAGCTATTTTAACAATGCTAATACACATCTGAGCCAGATTGGTTTCCAGCTCTGCATTTGTTAGTGTTCAGTGAAGCCTAGGGGCCTTGAGATGAGCTGGAACCTGGTCTGTCAGTGTCACACTGGCCACTGTCAGAAACGAGATACTGGACGAGATGGACCATTGCTTTGATCCGGTCTGACATTTCCTATATGTGTTGATTTACTCTTTATAGCTGCTGATAGCTGTCCGGAAGTAACGAGCAAAGTTATTCGGATGTTAACTAGGCCTGAAGAATTTCTTCAGCCATTGACATACCTGTGTTGGCAATATGTTGGGAAAAAGTGCCAGACACAGGTTGACAGCATGTGCAGGGCCTATGCTGCTTTGCGCATACAGCTAGGCCTATGGCTTCCCTAAGCATAGGGAGGGTGTGTGCTCTGCCCTTATATTTGGACTGCCTTGAGGGGCTCTGGGGAAGGTTTCACCTTCCCTCCCTCTGAGATCTGCCTGCAATAGAGGTGGGATGGTATAGAGATGGAAGGATGCCATAGGCAATTGGAAGGCTGTGACGGTAACCTCAGTGCATGCTGAAGCAGATGGAATAAGCATGGAAAGCAGTGTAGTGCAGCAGACCTAGGTTCTACTCCTGTCTCTGCCACGGACCTGCTGTTTGACTCTGAGCAAATCATTTCATCTCTCTATGCTTTAATTTCCCCTTCTATGACATGGGGCTAGTCAGATTCACCTTGCTTTGTAAAGTGTTTTGGGCTGTATGGATGGAAAACTTGAGATAACAGTTCAGTTTGATTGTATAACAGGGAGTAGGGATTGCCTATCCAATACATCCATCTGTCTAGTACCTAGGTGACAATTCTCTTCTAAAGAAGAACAGGAGCTGCTGAGCACTTTAGAAAATCTAGCCATTTCCAGTAGGTGCTAAACTGGGAGCTGAAGTAATTTTGAAAATGTGCCCCAAACTGGATAAAGACTCACACATGTCAATGAATGAATAAAAACGAATTGAAATTAAGCCAGGGACAAAAATGAAACAGTGGATTGCCCATGACAAACGGTGAGAACAAATTTGTTCGCATGAAATGGGAATAAGTATTTACTCATAACTGACTATTACTCAAGAGATTTTGAAAGAGCACAACTCTGCAGGAGTCATAATGTGATTAGTCACCTAAAATACATCCCAGCTAGGCCTTGTATACTGTACCTGAAGAGAGAAAACCAGACAGTGGACCACAATTTGTAAGTGAGGAATTCAAACAGACTACTTACTCTGTCATGCAGAAATGCACAAGTAATGGTTTGTCTTTGAAGATAGACCAGATCATTAAAAGGCTACTTGAAAAAGTGAGAGCAGAGAAGAGTGAGCCTGTCTGAGGTACCGCAGCTAATAGACTCCTAGTTTAAACAGTAGAAACACGGCAAGTTTGGTGTGGGGTCTTGGACTCCAGAGCATACTTCACCATTTGGTCCACCACAGCATGGATTTGGTGACCCTCATGTAACCCTACAAAGGTCATCTGTTTTCTCAGATTTTTTTCTTGTGGGTGTGATGAGAGAGTTTAGTTCAGAAGTAGGGTGGTGGGGGGTGTGTGTCATTTTTTAACATTTGTCCATCTGGTCCGGATTTTCTAATTAATATTTTGTACATGCCCCTATAGTTTTGAATGGGTGGATTTGAAATATATAAAATTATTTGATTAAATATCTCAGTATCTTGGAATATAGAAACATTTATTCAAAGGAAGATGGGTCCCCAGGTGAATAAATGGGGGGGGGGGGGAGGCTGCCTTGATCAAAAACAAATGTTAATGCAAGCATACTTAATGCTAATGATATTGCACAGTTTATACACATTTCCAGTCCCCACGCCCAAACGTTTAAGAATATTCAGATCCCTGGTTTTGGTTTGATCCAACGTAGAGGTAGGAGCAAGATACAAAGTTTGGAATTAGATCCAAGTTGTGAAACCACACACACAAGTCCATGGATATTCACATCTGTGTGTTGATTCAGACATATTTTAATGTACAGGAATCACTTTGCACACTGCTGAGCTGCAGCCACTTCTAAGGTGAAGCACAGCGACTGGCTAACAGTGTGACACAACACCTCACAACTTTCGAATGCCGTATTTCAACTGAAACTGCAAGGGGATTGGAATGGATGGGTTTAGAGAGGCAGAATGTAGATTCCATGTTGGGGTTCGGCCATGAAAACAGAACTGGAACTCTTGTGTCATGGGATTTTCCATTACCACAGTTAGGACTTTGGTTTCACTTCTCAACAGAAAGATGAGGCTGTAGTATAGTCAGGATTTCTTGAGGAGCAGCTGCAGAGAGAGGCATACACACACAGTCTTAATCTTACTTTATAAACACAACCAGAAAACACAGTATACAATAACATCCTGCAACTTGCTATATCATTAGTGGGAGCTGTATTACTCATTCCAATACCTTGCAGAGACACATCCAGCAGCAAAGCACCCCTTACCATTGTAATGAGGCATTGGTTCTGTACTGAGTCACCGGGGAGAACACCACCTACTGAACTTCCAACACACTTCTTACAGCACTCTAGGGGGCTGATTCTCCACTCTCTGTACATTGAGTCTGATTTTCCACTGCTTTATGCCCTCTGCCATCATTAATACCTATGCAAAGAAAATGAGAAAGGGGTATTAAAAGGCTACTCTGCTGATGTGGAAGCAGTTTACCCATGATGCACATTTATACATGACTACACAAGTGCATGGCAGTGGAAAAATCAGGCCCAAGCTCTTTCCCCTAGAGGTTTCCCCTCCATCAGATCTAGCCCTGTTTAGTTTATGAGAGGCAAAGAGATCACAGCTTGACTCAGTTTGGCTGCAGGGTAGATAAAAGCAATGATCAAGCAAAGCAAACAAACAAATCAAAAAACCCAAATGAGTGAAGACTTCTTGAAAGGTTAAATACAGGTGGTATTCCCTCAGACAACCTCCCTTAGATTAAAGATAGGTGAGTTAGTTCAGACAAAAGAACTCATCCATATTTTCACCATTCCTCACACCCTATCTTATTAACTTTTAGTTAACAGCTGCCATTTGTTCTGCTGCACCAAAGGAATCCTCTTCCTAGGGTCATACCTCCCAACAGTCCTGGGTTTCATGGGCTGGTCCCACTGTGATCCCCAAAGCCCCCTGTCCTGTGTCAGTGGGGCCCATGTAATGCCGACAGCCCCCAGTCCTTGTTGTCCAGGATCAAATCTGAGACCTCTGGAGCTTAACACAGGAGCTGCAAGACACATGTCTCTTAGCCAAGGCTTGTCAAGCTCTAGTTGATCTAGCTGCCATTAGAGAGGCAGCTAGATCAGGCCTGGGTTACGCCCACAGCCGTACGCACATTACGCACCATTGGGAGAGCTAGGGAAGGCAGCAGCTTCAGCTGCTTCTGAGCAGCTCAGAGATGGGGAATGACACTGCACCTGGGTGGGCTGGGCAGGGCGACAAGAACTGAGTGTGGCGCAGACTCCATGGGTAAGGGGCAAAGGCTGCAGCAAGGCTGACTCAAAAAGAATGAGCAGCGATGCCTGGGATCTGCTCAGCTCCCATGCACTGGGATTGGATGCCCCTTGGAGAGGAAAGTGATCAGGAACAGTCAGCATGGATTCACCAAGGGCAAGTCATGCCTGACTAACCTAATTGCCTTCTATGAGGAGATAACTGGCTCTGTGGATGAGGGGAAAGCAATGGACGTGTTATTCCTTGACTTGAGCAAAGCTTTTGATACGGTCTCCCACAGTATGCTTGCCAGCAAGTTAAGGCAGTATGGGCTGGATGAATGGACTATAAGGTGGATAGAAAGCTGGCTAGATCGTTGGGCTCAACGGGTAGTGATCAATGGCTTCATGTCTAGTTGGCAGCCGGTATCAAGCGGAGTGCCCCAAGGGTCGGTCCTGGGGCCGGTTTTTTTCAATATCTTCATTAATGATCTGGAGGATGGCGTGGACTGCACCCTCAGCAAGTTTGCAGATGACACTAAACTGGGAGGAATGGTAGATACGCTGGAGGGTAGGGATAGGATACAGAGGGACCTAGACAAATTAGAGGATTGGGCCAAAAGAAACCTGATGAGATTCAACAAGGACAAGTGCAGAGTCCTGCACTTAGGACGGAAGAATCCCATGCACTGCTACAGACTAGGGACTGAGTGGCTAGGCAGCAGTTCTGCAGAAAAGGACCTGGGGGTTACAGTGAAAGAGAAGCTGGATATGAGTCAACAGTGTGCCCTTGTTGCCAAGAAGGCTAACAGCATATAAGTAGGAGCATTGCCAGCAGATCGAGGGACGTGATCGTTCCCCTCTATTCAGCATTGGTGAGGCCTCATCTGGAGTACTGTGTCCAGTTTTGGGCCCCACACTACAAGAAGGATGTGGAAAATTTTTTGAAAGAGTGGCAGCGGAGGGCGACAAAAATGATTAGGGGGCTGGAGCACATGATTTATGAGGAGAGGCTGAGGGAACTGGGATTATTTAGTCTGCAGAAGAGAAGAATGAGGGGGGATTTGATAGCTGTTTTCAACTACCTGAAAGGGGGTTCCAAAGAGGATGGATCTAGACTGTTCTCAGTGGTACCAGATGACAGAACAAGGAGTAATGGTCTCAAGTTGCAGTGGGGGAGGTTTAGGTTGGATATTAGGAAAAACTTTTTCACTAGGAGGATGGTGAAGCACTGGAATGAGTTACCTAGGGAGGTGGTGGAATCTCCTTCCTTAGAGGTTTTTAAGGTCAGGCTTGACAAAGCCCTGGCTGGGATGTTTTAGTTGGGGATTGGTCCTGCTTTGAGCAGGGGATTGGACTAGATGACCTCCTGAGGTCCCTTCCAACCCTGATATTCTATGCACTCGGGAACCACGCTGTTCTTGGTGGGTGACTCCCTTGCATCCCACTTTAGCCACTTGAAATGTTGGCAGGTGTGCCTAAGATACTTACATGCCCCTACCTTCCAATTGCATATGCACATCTCACATTATTTTGTACCTTTGTCCTCACACCATCCCTTATTTTATGGGTGGGGTAGTGAGGCTCAGAGAAGGTAAGTCACTTGCCCATGGAGTCAAAGGAAGTCTGTAGCAGAGCAGGGAATTGAACTCAGGCTTTCTGAGTCCTGGGCTAGCTCCCTAACCACTGTACTATCCTGCCTCCAGAGGTAAAACCTACAGCTGAAGAGACAATCTCTGTAGCTGTGAGCTGTAACCAATTCATATCCTCTGTAGATTAGGCACAGAAGAGGAGGACACGTAACACTCACTGACCAGTGTATTGCATTGTTATTGAAGGCCAGTGTACTCATTCTGAGCATCTCTTCACTGATGTCTTCCTTCTCTCTAAAAGGAAACCCCACCCAACTCCTGTCCACCATAGCTCTCTCTGCTTCCTGCTAAAGAGTCCCCTAGCAGCATGTCTCTCGGTTATTACTATTATTTTTATCACACTAGCACCTAAAGGCTCCCATTAAGAATCAGGCACCAGCTGTGATAGGTGCTGTACAAACAGGTAGAAAAAACAGCCCCTCTCTCTGCCCCCCCCCATAGGAACTCACAATTTAAAGTAATGACAAGATGCAACAAATGGAAAACACAGACAAAAGATCGGTGAGGGAAGGATGAGGTCACTAAAATGACCCTTCTGTGCATAAAAAAACACATTAGTCTCAGCTTGCCACCTGCTTAGTCACGGTCAGGCAGCAGGGTTTTTCAGGCATCATGGCAGAAATAAGTCTTAAGGAAGATTTTGAAGGAAGACAAGATTTTGGCTTTCAATGAGGGAAGAGGCGTTACTTTTAAAAGTATTAATGGTGATGAGAAGCACAGTTGGTGATCAGATTTTTGTCTGTGCTACTTTTTATAAAAGGTTCGCTGTTAGCTTTTAAGGATCATTTGCAAATGCTTACTTGTCATAGGTCTCAACCAGATTTCCTCAAGGTTTGTTGAATCACTGCTCCCCAGTGTATGGAAAAACATAACACTTTGCATGGTTTCCTTGGCCAGTGTAGACAGGGATTAGCCAGGCTATCTATGGGTCTTCAACACTGTTCTGGCTGACGCTAGAGTTGAGTCAAAATCTGCTTTTTATCCAAACCACCACAAACTTTGGTGGTTTGGAGAGAAATGGAACCTGGATCTGAAATGCCTCTCATTTTTGTTTTGATTTTGTAAAACCAAAACCCAGCTACCTCATCCCATCTCTAGTTAACATGGTTTGAACTCTAGTATAGACAGAGCCTTTCTGTAATGAAAGAAGCCAATATGCAAAGGAAGGAAAAGTTTTCAAGAAAACTGTAGTCACTTTCCATGCAAATCTCAGGGACTTAAATGCATGTTGAAGTGCCACATCTAGCTTCATCATTTCTTTAGGAAAAGGATGGCAATCTGATATGGGATGAAGATGGACCTGTGAAGAGCTGAGTGCCTGGGTGTTGATGTGCCACAGAAATGATAGTGAAAGCCTTGAGTTTCATTTGACGTGCAGTGTCAATTTGCTATCTGGGACACAAAACCTGCCTGACAATGCAAACAGTTTTTCAACAACATCAGATTTTTCAGATGCCAGAAATAATGAAAGAGACAAGGTAGGTGAGGCAATATCTTTTATTGGACCAGCTTCTGTTGGTCGAAGGTACAAATTAGTGCAGGTACAGCCTCTCAGACCTGAAGAAGAACTCTGTGTAGCTTGAAAGCTTGTACCTTTCATCAACAAAAGTTGGCCCAATTAAATATATTACCTCACCTACCTTGTCACGCTAATATCCTGGAACCAACATGACTACAACAACACTGCAAACAACTATGGAAGAAATAACAATAGTATGGTGTTAACCCCTAGTTACTTGGATTTTCCCAGAATTGTTATTAAATTGGGTCTTTGTATCCATGTCAGTGCCTTAACATTTGCACTTAGTTGCAGCTAAAGTAGTTATAAAATCTACCTTAAGGTTTCATATACAGCTGCCCGTCTCTATAGTTTCTCAGCACCGTCCATGTAATGTGTTCCCAAGGCTAAAATAAAGAGGTAGATGGGACAGATTAATGTCAGTTCTCCAAATCTTTGAGGCAGATGAAAGGGTAATGGTTTCTATAAGTTTCTTTCAGAATGTGTATAAAACATTAGGGCCATCTTACAGTGAACATCCATAGTCAGTGATGGGGGCAGTACTGGATACAGAGCCAGGAACCACAACCTGGCTCTCTAGGTTCTTGCATTTTCCCCAGAGGTTGCTGCATCACAGTATACTGTATATGTAGGGCTTATTCCAAACAGGAGTCTTCCTAATGATTTCAGTGGGCACTGGATCAGGCCCACGGCTTGTATATTGCTTTCAGACTGGGGGGAGGTGTCAAGCCAGGATGCACAGCAGCATACTTGCCTGTTCAGTCTCTTCTGTGTTGATTTTCTGTCTGAAGCCCCTTAACTATCTGCAGGCAGTAAACTCTTCAGTCTGCCACGCCTCAAGGCAAAAAGTAAAGTCATTGAACAGCTAATTCAGGAATTGCTTTTTGCTGCTCCTGCTGCTGACTTGTTGTCCATTTAAGCCAGGGCTCCAAAAAACTGGACATTTGTTTTAAATGTAGCCGCTCCAAAAACACAGCCATCTGCCACTCAACTTTCCATAGGAGCTTAGCATGAGTAAGGACATTATGAGTTGGTTTCAAGACCGGCCAGAGATTCATGATGTCCAGGACAGGCAATTGTGTTCATTATTTCAAGCCACGTAATATATACCTGGGTGATGTTTACCAGGAAATGTTAGGACCAGAATGTGGGCTTCAGAAAGTCTGCTAAAGCAAGGTCACGCGCTCTATATTAGTCTGTGTTGTAAATGCTTGAACTATATACAGCAGATGTTCAAACTGGGTAAGTGTTGCATTGACTAGTGCCCTTTAATGGCTGGCCTAAAGAGAATAAAAGCCCCCCTCCTGACAGCTAATGAGCATTCTCTTTTAGCTCCGTTGGTACAGAGCTGTGGTTCTGAAGCTAAGGATTCTGGTCCCACTGAAATCAGTGGCAGTTTTGCCCCAGCAAGGCTTTGCCCATGTTGAACTCACTCTGGCAATTCATGTACACCACGTATGCAGTCACACATGTTTGTAAATGTAATGTGTAGCGTCGCATGCTGTAGGATTGGTGACACATGACTTATCTCCCTTGCAGACTCGGAGCCTTGCACCCCTGACACCCCATCTGCCACTGCCTCACCATCATCCTCTGAAGAACATGGGCCTTCCACAGCTCCATCGTCACCATCCCCCTCTTGTGAGCCTGGCGCCTCGTCGTTTTCACCACCATTATCTGCCCGCATCTCAACCTTCCATCCTGAACTGCCTCCTATTCCACCACCAGCATCTGCCTCCCCTGCCACCCTGCACCCTGGACTTTCCCCTGTCCCACCACTGCCTGCTTCTAGCTCATCCCTACACCCTGGAATTTACTCACCAGCAGCCGTCTCACATGCCAATGCCACTCACCTCATCGATTGGTTGCCCTACCTTGCCTCAGGAACATCCGCCACCGTCCGGGGGACAGAGGAAGAACTGCCGCACACAGGGACAGGCCCCGCCGAGAACGTGAAAAGGTGTGGAAGTGTGCCTCTGCGTGTTTATGGGGAGGGAGATGATCAGGCAGGATGTATGGAGGAGCTGCCTCCTGAGGCTGTTTGCTCATCTCCGGCTGCCCACAGCAAGCCCTCCAGTTCTGAGCAGGCATCAGTGAGTGTAGGAGACATACTGTCAGAGTTGCGGATAATGAACAGTCACCTTTCTATCATAGCTAGAGCCCTCAGCCAGTTAGCATCATCCTTTGCACCCCAGCAGGATTCCACAGATGCCCCAGCTCCTTAGGGCACTCTTCACTGCACAGTTAACCCGAGCTCTTACCTGGGTTTGGAGGTGCTTCCAGCCTGGGCTAGCTTACCTGGCTGGGGGTGGGTTTGGGTCAGAGCCCAAGCTCTGCTTTAACTCAGGCTGAACACACCCACCTTGCAATGAGGCAAAATCACTTGGATGCTGCTAGTCCTCCAATGGCCTTCTGATAATTCCTCCCTGAAGGGCAGACAAGTTCTCCCACAACTGACACAAGTGACTGAGAAAGAATCCTACAGCAGTGGCTCTCAACCTTTCCAGACTACTGTATCCCTTTCAGGAGTCTGAGTTGTCTTGCGTACCCCAAGTTTCACCTCACTTAAAAATGACTTGCTTACAAAATCAATCATAAAACTCCAAAAGTGTCACAGCCCACTGTTACTGGAAAATTGCTGACTTTCTCATTTTTACCATATAATTATAAAATAAATTATTTGGAATATAGATATTGTACTTACATTTCAGTGTATAGTATATAGAGCAGCATAAACAAGTCATTGTCTGTATGAAATTTTAGTTGGTACTGACTTCGCTAGTGCTTTTTCTGTAGCCTGTTGCAAAACTAGGCAAACATCTAGATGAGTTGATGTACCCCTGGAAGACCTCTGCATACACCCAGAGGTAGAGCCCTGCGCAAATACAAATTTATACCCCCGGATGCAGATATCCGTGGGTATAAATCGGTATCCGTGGAACTGCAGGGCTCTCCCGGGAACCACAGCGGTGAAAGGAGCAGAACGTGGGGCCGGCAGCTCCTCCGGTGTGGCTGTACTGCCCCACATCCCCGCCCCTGTCTCTTCCACACAGATCTCTGCATCTCCTGTCTGGGGGTGTGCGCGCTGCTTGAATACAAGAGCATGACCTAGGGACAGCTGCTGGTGAGCTTCATGCCTGCCCCAGGAGGTGGGGCTGAGGACAATACAGCTGCACTGGAGGAGCTGCCGGCACAGGGTGCTGGCTCCTGGGAGCGGCGACCCCGCGTTCTGCTCCTTTCGCCACTGTAGTTCCCAGGACAGCCCTGCAGTTCCACGGATACTGATTTATATCTGCAGATATCTGCATCTGCGGGGATAAATTTGTATCCGCGCAGGGCTCTATCCATGGGTACACGTATCCTTGGTTGAGAACCACTGTCCTAGAGTGTCTCAGCTCAAAGAGCCATGGGACATGCATCTAGACGCACATAGGTGAGTGCAGAAAGACTGAAGTCACACTGTAATTTGCATATGGCTTTGCTGTGGGAATGCTTGCACTTGGGCTAGGCTAACCCAGGTGCCAATCCCCTGAGTTAATTGTGCAATGAAACCATACCCTTAGTGACAAACTTTAGGTCAGTTCATTGTACTTACAATGGTTTCTCATGTATATGTTTGCTAGGGAGTGTCATTGATGTAGACGGTGAATGGTAAACAGATCTTATACATGCCCAAGTGTTCTGTAACTGTTTGCTATGCCCCGATACCTACCATGTCTCCGTGGTTGTCGGTTTTTCCCCCTCCTTGTAAATTGCTGCATATAGAAAATTGTTTTGTATTGTTAATAAAATTGTTTATATTTGTTATAATCCTGTCATGTGTCGTCACTCCCAAGTCTATCACCAGAGTCCCACCACAGTGCACAGGAATTAATAATACCTAGCCCCTATACTTTGCTTTTCACCTAAAGATCTCCACATGCATTACAAAGGAGGCAAGTATAATTAGTCCCTTTTCACAGATGGGGAAACCGAGGCAAGGGGAGGTTAAGTGACTTGCCCAAGATCACCCAACAGGCCAGTGGCATAGCCAGGAATAGCACCCACATTTCCTGAATCTAAGGGCAGTACCCTGAATAATCCCATGGGGCTTCTCTGTGTGCTAGTAACTCAGGGAGAGACACACTGTCCTTGGAAAGCATGAGGGCCATGGGCAGACTCAGAGTCTGCTGGGCAACCAAGAGGGAGAGATACTATTTTGAGCAATAGCGGCCCCTGTCGGCTCAGGGGAGGATAGCAGGATGCCTGGAGAGCCACCAGTGCCCCTGCCCAGAGGAAGAGCAATGTCTGAGAGAAAGGAGGGGATTAGAGTCAAATGATTGACAAGTAAAAGCCTGGGCAGAAGAGCTAGCCTGACCAATAAGGGAGGTCCTTGGTGAGGTGACCGCACCCGGGAGCACTGTGAACGGGGAGAAGCCATTTTGGAGGAGTCTGGAGCCAGCCACTGAAAGGGAAGGGCTGGCTGTGGGGTGAGCTTGCGAGTCCCCGGCCTGCATGCAGGGTTTCTGGCCTCTGGTAGCAATATCCCGCAGCTTCATGCTTCCCTTGTGCAAGGTGAGTCCCAGTTTATAGAGTTTTGTTGGGAAAACTCCCTACCCACTCAGGTTGAGTTTGTCCTTCAGCTCCCTAGATAAAATCAGTCACCAAGTGGCAAGCTTGGTGCTCTGCTCTAGCTGCTAGTTCAGGGTTGCCCGCCTCCTGTAAGTGTATCTGAGTGCTAGGGTAGGAGATCAGGATTTTAGTATAGCTATTGTAATCTGCACCTGCTCCCTGCATCCCTGTATGGAGAGGGGAAATCTTAGGAACAGAAGCAGTGTGATTCCTGTATGAAGAGGATGCCTGCAAGCAGAGACTGTCAGTCCTTCTGCAGAAGCTGTGGAGTGCAGATTCATCTCTGAACCTGATGATCATTTGCGGAATTGTGAGTATACCATCTTTTAGTTATATAGTCAGGGAAACTAGTCAGATGTTTCAGGAGACTCTCTATTCCCTAAGCTGCGTTCTGAATCATAGAATCATAGAATATCAGGGTTGGAAGGGACCTCAGGAGGTCATCTAGTCCAACCCCCTGCTCAAAGCAGGACCAATCCCCAACTAAATCATCCTAGCCAGGGCTTTGTCAAGCCTGACCTTGTGACCTTTGTGAAGCCAGGAGGTATGGGTTTGGGGATTGTATTACCTGCTGCCTATTAAACCTGTGGAGGACTTGCCATCTTATCCCATGTGTGACTTTTTTAGGCTGTAGTGAACCAAGTCAGCCAAGTTGCTTATTGCTGCTACATAAGATATCATCATCACAGGTCACCAAAGGCTGCTATGAAGTACACGTAGCAACAGGACACTCACTTTTACTTTTCCTGTATCAGCTCATGTGACTGGGGAAATGCATGGATATTTATCAGCATGGGCACCGGGGACCCTGAGAATAGAGTTTTACCCTGTTATGTTATGTTTACTTCCTGTTTAATATAATTACTTTGTTGAATACACTGTGTGTGATTGTGTTAATTCTTGGGCATCTCCAACTATGTGGCAAATAAGTGGGGGTTACCCTGTAGTAAGAATTTTCCTTCCAAGCTGCCCTGGTGATCCTTCCAGGAAGGAGCAAGGGGAAAAAAACCCTGAAAATTAGAAACAAAAAATTTCAGTTTTCAAAAATTAAAACTAAATCAAAATTTTTGATTTTGTTTTGTTTTGTTTAATTGAAAAACTGGAGAAATCCATAAAAGTTAGAGTGAAATGAAATGTTTTAGTTTATTTCAAAATGTTTCATGGGAAATACATTTATCTACCATCACTAATTCTTTCCTTATCTGAGAAGTTACACATACACATAAGCATGTTCCTAGTGGCAATGGATCATTTTACCATGTGAATCTCTGCTTCAGAGAGAAGATAATTTGGGTCTGATGACAGTGCTGTGCTAGAGCAGTATGCCAGGATGTTGCAAGAACACTCAGTAATGTGCTACTGGTTTTCTCAGAGTTTCAAGCACATTTTTAAGAGTCCAAATTTTTCTTGCAATGAAAGATCTAATGAATCTTTGGGTTTCATTACAATTCCCTTCTGAGGAACCCAGGGAGTACCCTTGCTACCACTACAATTTAAGAATTATTGATGTCCCTATTACTTATAAAAGCTGTGTTAGTAAAAGCAGATGTATTCTCCCACTCCTGCTGCTCTATTGAGGTACGCAGGTCTATTTCTGTCCCCACCCACGAAGACCTGCTTGATTTGGGAGGAGCCAGTGTCTCTTTTCTGCCATCACTAAATCAAAACATCTGTGGACCCATTGCTGATGCTTGTAGATCTCCCTAGAATTCAAAGGCACCATTTCCAGTGGGTACAGGGCTCAGACCTTGTCATGGTATAATCCCAGATGTTTAGTTACCACATCTAAGAGCCTATAACTGGCATCATCCTATTTGTGTCCATACAATAGATTACTTTACAGTTGCAGTTATTTTCTCAAGCTGGGGTCTTATAGGAATGTGTCTACAGTTGATGGCACCTGGTGCAAATGCTAAGTGAACTGTTTCATGAAACTTCCTCATGAATGGCTGTTGATTCTGTGATTCTCTTTGAAAATAAATATTTTGACTAGTTCTCCTGAGAACAACACAGGAAGATGATCTAGCCCTTAGCAGATGGATTATTTCTTATCATGCCTCTTAAAAGGTCCAAAATTTGAATATATTTTCCCCCCAAACTTGAATATTTAAAACATTAACTGGTCAGACTATGCCGTAGGCTGTGTCTCTAGAGTGCCCCCATGAGGTAGGGATGTGTGCTTCCTCTGTCCCCAATGCCTTTCTCTGGCTGCCGGTGTTACGACAGAGGCGGTCTGCCATGGGAATGTCTCTCTCTGGGGTATGAGTCTCAGGGGACCATTCTTCCCCTCCCCTTTTGGAGTTTTTCAGTAGTCCAGATGCAAAGATACTGTAACAGTCCTGTTGTCTCCCAGCCAGTCCAAATTCAAGGCTAATGGAATCATAGTCGCTGAGGAAGGTCTGCATCTCTAACACCCTGTCAGTCAGAGGGGCCAGGCTGAGCCTTCCAGGCTTGAAGAGAGCAGGGGTGCGGGAAGAGTAACTAGAGAAACCAGGCAGCAGAGGATCCTCTGCAGCTTTCCTAGTCAGTACAGTCCCCACTCTGTGAGTTTTAGGAGCTCTGAAGCTATTTCTACTCTATGAACAAGGGTGTGATATCCCTGCTCAGGTATACATACAGTAATACCACTTAATTGCCAATCTAATAATAACAACTTACAGTTAATGGCAACATATCACCAGGAACCAATCCCCTCCCATTAACATCAATGTTAATGGGATTCATATATTGGAACAGACATGCCACTTATTAGCAACCCATTTAGAGGAGAGGTCCTACCTGTAATCAATTTCCTGGCGTTGAGCATGTGCAACTGAGCACTTCCATCATGGGTCATGGCTTCCAAATATGCGGACCTCTCCCATGCTGCTAAAGTTTGAGTTCTGGAGGCCCTGTGTGAGCCCGGTGGTAAGCAAGTGTGAGTAGTCACAAAGTTTGGCATCTCAAAGTCAGTTGTTTCACACATTCTGAAGAACAAACCTCACATTCAGTAGCATGGGAGCAGCACAAACTGAGACCACAAGTATCAGCATGAGGGAAAGGAGGCAGATGTTGGTGAATCCCTGGGGTTCTGGTATCAGCATAAGCTTGGCCAAAGTGCTCAACTCTCTGGGCCAGTGCTGAAACAGAGAGCAACTCTGCAGGCAGCAGAGCAGAGGAAGGAGTTCAACCCTTCAGACAGCTGGCTCTATGGTGGGAAATATAGGGGCCAGGGTGTGGGAGGTCAGGCCATCAGGAGCCTGGAACCAAAGCCAGGGTCAGAGTTGGTGTCAGAGTCAGCTGCCAAGCAAACAGACAGAGCCAGAAACACAGTCAGGAGCCAAGCCAGGCGTCAAAGCCAGAGTCAGTATCACGGGTAAGAGCTGGAAGCAGGAGCAAGGCACAAGGAACCAGGGACAGACACGGGAGTGGGATGAAAAGGACAGGAACAGTCAGGAAGAGAGGGCTCAAGAGTCAAGCAAGTAGGCAGGGCCTATAGTAGCAGCCAGCCAAGGATTCCTCTAATTGCTCATACAACTTCCTGTGCCTCTTTGTGATTTAAGTAGAACTTCCAACCAGTTGGGGGACTGGACATCTCCCCCAATCAGAAGCTTCGTGGGCAGGGACCTTTGTGAGCTAGAGCTTCATTGGCTCCCTGCTCCACTAATTCAGGCAAGCTGCTGGGTGGTGGCTGTGGTCTGAGCATTGCCTAGGGCCCTGCAGGCCTGCCCGGCCTCCCTCCTGGAAAGCCCAGTGAATGTTGCTCGCTGTGAGAAAACAAGACACTGACCTTCTGGCAGCTACTGAATGACAGGTACCCCACCTGGCATACTAGAGGGATTCCAGCCACATGACATCTTCAGTGCTGATGAGAATGGTCTCTTCTGCTGGGGCTTTCCTGACAGAGACCTTAGTTTGCTGAAAGAAGGGTTTGCAGGAGACAAAAAAGCTATGGACCACATTGTGTTGCTGCAGTACGCAAACTGGGATGGAGAAATAGCCTCTTATGTTGATTGGAAAGAACAAATGCCCTCATTCTTTTCCTAAGGAAAGTTGTCCACGATCTACAGAAGCTCAGCAAATGCCTAGATGACAAATTTGTTCTGTGACGAGTGGCTTAAGATCCGGAACAGAGAGCTGTGCCTACAAGACTGCCATGTGTGCCCGTTGATTGACAATTGCCTAGCTCATTATGGTAATGTAGTGCCTCCAAACAAACCTCAGTCATGCAGCTGATGGACATGGGTGTCATTAAAAGTCACTGCCGTGCTCATCTTAATGCGCCTCTTTTGATGCTGACTCACCCCTACAACTCGGATTGATGCACTTCCTCTTGCTAATGAGTCCTGGACTGTTCTTCTCCCCATGACTAACTGCTTCAGAAAGGGAAGGTTTGCAGAAGCAAGAGAAAATGCTGGCCTGGTAGACTTTGATATGCTAGTCGATGTTTCAGTTCCTGAAAATCTAACAGCACAGGAATTTGAGGCCATTCTTGTAGCTGACTGTTGTTTGCACACAGAAAGTGAGCGCACGGATGCAGAACTTCTGGAAACAGTAGTGTCTGTAAAGTGTCTACATGCTAATGAGCCACAAGGAACACAGGAAGATAATGCATCAGATGATAAACTTGAAGAGCCTTCAGTACAGAACAGTCACACATGGCGGACATTTTCCACAGGATATGCCATAATTGTGCCTTTGAGAAACATTATGAGATTGTGTGCAAAATTGAGAAGGATTACAGGTGAAGGTAGCAAGCCACAGAAAGCAGAAAACATGGGAGAAATGTTCTTCTTAAAAACTTTTTAATTTTTTTTTACATTTTAAACAAGTAAAAAATGCTTTATTCCGTGTGACACATGAGGAGCGCTAACTGGCAGTACAGTACTGTTCAGCATGCCAAGACATTATGCTGTAAGTGTTTTATATGTTTTCTTTGGTGCTTTTAAAATGCTTTTTCTTTATGGAATTGTGTGGTGCTGTAGTCTTTGTGATACATAGCAAGCTGAGATTTCCCATGTTTGCTCTAAGCATTGTATCCATTTCTGTGTGTCGCAATTAGTTTTCTTCTTTAGCTCATTGTATCGAACTGAAAGTTAATAAAAAAATTCACGTTACAATGTATCATTGTTCCATGCTCATATTTCAATGTATCCCCCTGAAAACAGTGCCTTCTGCTTATTGTCAACTTCCAGATCACAGCAACTTTTTGTTGGGAACCAAGAGCTTGCTTGTAAGTGGAATCCACTGTACTCTCACTAGCTCAGCTGAACATGAAAGTGGTCTAGCAGCTCATCTCAGAGCTGCTGAGTCAGAAGAAACCCCAGCGTGGCTGCAGATAGTATACTGGCCCAGCACCTGTGAAGATTATGTGTCTATGGCAGTGTATGGAATATAAACTGCTATTCCACTGGTAAAAAGCATCATAATCCCTAGTTTAAGGGATTGGCAATAAAACACAGGGCCCTTCATCTCTAGGTCACCCAGTGAAATCCAGCTCCAGTTGCTAGTGACTAAAGGTTTTGACTCTTCGATGGGTGTTCAGCACCTATGTAAAATGAACTAATGTCTCAATCCAGTTCCTGCTAAGCTACCTACAAATTCCCTCCCATGGACTTTTCCCTATGAAGCTCCTACGCAGCCCACAGCCTAATTTCATTCCTAGTTGTGAAGCACAAAATCAACAGTCTGTATAGCGGCAGAGATCTCTAATGAAATTAATGAAGCTGCTTGGGACTTCTACTAAAAACGTCAGAGGGCTTCTGTGAGCTTCCTGAAGATTAATAGATTCCAAGGTCAGAAAGGGCCATTGTGATAATCTAATAATCTGGTGTCCTGTATAACCCAAGCCATTGAATGTCCCCAACGTAATTCCTAGAACATATTGTTTAGAAAACATCCAGTCTTGATTTGAAATGGTCAGTGATGGAGAATCCACTGCAAACTCCAGTACATTGTTCCAATGGTTAATTATCCTAATGCTTAAAAATGTACACCTTTTTGTTTCTAGTCTGAATTTGTCTAGCTTGAGCTTCCAGCCACTGGGCCATATTGTACTTTTGTGGGCTAGACTGAAGAGGCCATTAACAAATATTTGTTCTCATGTAGGTACTTATAAACTGTGATTAAGTCACCCCTTAACCTTCTCTTTGTTAAGTTAAATAGACTCAAGGAGCTCAATCTATCACTATAAAGAAGGTTTCCTAATCCTTTAAGCATTCCTATGGCTCTTCTCTGAACTTTCTCCAATTTACTAACATCCTTTGCACTATGGACAAGACTGAGTGTCTTATTCTAAAATATAAGCTCTAGCTCAACCAGAAATTGTGGGCTTGGTGCAGGAATTGGTGAAATTCTATGGCCTGTGTTATGCAGGAGGTTAGACCAGGTGATCATAATGGTCTTAAAAATCTACGAATATACTGTGTGAACTTTTCCGTTGAGAACGGCTCTGCTCATTAGATGTTCCACACATACACTGCACAGAGCTATTTGGTGTTCCTGGCTGACTCTAGATTGGTGCAACATCTAAATATCAGATTCACTTGTGCCCTCTGCTTGATTTATCAGTAGCTGGGATAGTGGAATTGAAAACTCATGAGCATGGAATCAATCGCAGAACCAAAACCTCATGCTAAAGCAAATATCCAGTCCCATCTCTTCTCATGGGTGAGGAGAATGATTCTGCTACTCTGGAGCTTTCCTTTCCTTTTTCTTGTTTCTGAGGTTAAGCTCCTCAGAAAGTGGAACTGGAAGCTTAGCAACTTTATGCTGTGCCTGATTCATTCACTCAGCTCCTAGTATTCCAGTGGGAGTTATTGCAAGCAGGTAGTGGGCCGTACATAGTGTATTAGGCTGGTCTACACTAGGGGGTGGGGGATCGATCTAAGTTACGCAACTTCAGCTACGTGAATAACGTAGCTGAAGTCGACGTACTTAGATCTACTTACCGTGGTGTCTTTACTGCGGTAAGTCAACGGCTGACGCTCTCCCGTCGACTCCGCCTGTGCCTCTCGCCCTGGTGGAGTACCAGAGTCGACAGGAGAGCGCTCGGCAGTTGATTTATTGCGTCTAGACTAGATGTGATCAATCGACCCCCGCTGGATCGATCGCTGCCCGTTGATCCAGCGGGTAATGTAGACAAGCCCTTAGACTGCAACTCGAGAAGGTAGGAGAAATCACAGGGTGACTCAATAGGAACTGGAGGAGGCATGTTCTTTCACTTTGTTTTAGGCAGTGTATATTGTTTTACTAATACTTGTATACACTTTCACTGTAGCTACATTCAGATCCTCCAGTAAAAATAATTAAAACAAGAACCAGTGCTGGGTATGAATTCCTGAAGCATTAGCCCATCTGAAAGCTGGCAGCACACTGTGCCTGGAAGTGGGCTCAGTCCTAGGGATAAGATGGTTATTCAGTGTGTTTTTGTCTGGGAAGTATAATGCAGGTACAGACGGCAAGAGCCCTGTCTCAGCCCACAAAGTAACATGGCCTGCATGCCTTCAGCCTCCCATTAGAGCTTTTACCACAGCGTCTTTCAGATTTATTTGAGCTTCTGTTTAATTTAATTCAGATTGTGAGCAGTTGGCCAGGCCACCCATGTCAGACTATTGGCGGCCTGCACGTCTACAGGGACAAATCCCGACTCCTGGGCAAAGCCCAAGCCAACAGACTTTGCAAAGGACTTCTCTGTGGGCGTCTGGGGATAGAAGATCCTACCCCTCAGGCTACAGAACACCAGTAGGGTCACTCTGCCGCAGCTGCAGGCAGGCGTTGTTGATCCAGTGCGTAAACCTTCCCTCAGCCTCTGCCCCAGGGAACAGAGAGTCACTGTGGAGCTGCTAAGTATCAGGGGGTAGCCGTGTTAGTCTGTATCTACAAAAACAACAAGGAGTCTGGTGGCACCTTAAAGACTAACAGATTTATTTGGGCATAAGCTTTCATGAGTAAAAACCTCACTTCTTCGGATGCAAGCATACCAGGGCGATGGACTTCCCCCTACTCAGCCTGCCAGTGAGTGCGTCGCCTCATTTCATGCCAGTTCTCTCTCTTTATGATGTATCCCGTTCACCTGATAATGAAACTCTCCTCCTCACTTGGCCAGGAAAGATTAGGCAGTATTGTACTTAAACCAATGATGTCACCACCACCCCTTCAAGAGAAAAGGGACTAAGACAATGCAATTGGTGCTTGGGCTAAGGAGAAAAAGGTGAGCAAGACATTCTGGGCCAGAGCTGGTATAAATTGGTGAGGTCCATTGGGTTCTTTCTTTCTTTCTTTCTTTCTTGTTACCTGTAGGCCTCTATTAAAGAGCTTCTGTTTAATTTAAATCCTTTTTGTTGATTTACGCTGAAAATACATTCTTCATCTCAACTGAGTGGAATTCAATGGTATAAAAGTTCAGCTCAGAGGAAGATTATACGACAACCTCTTGCTGGATTTTGTTTCAAAGAGTATGTCAAAAATAGTCTGGCCAGAAATAGTAACTTTTCTCTGCAGCTTTTGTTTGAGGAAGTGCTTCACAGTTAGCTGGGATTGCTTGCTGTATTTTGTATATCATACACTCTGATAAACAGGAAACAGGATGATCTGAGTAATTATAGGCCTGACGTCGATCCCAAGCAAGATGATGGAGCAGCTGTTACGGGACTCAATTAATAAAGAATTAAAGGAGAGTAATGTAGTGGGCTTCAGTGGCACAATGGGTTAGTGCACAGTACTTATAGAGCAGTGATGCTGAGGTTGTGAGCTCAAACCTCATCTGGAGTGCTAGTTTTCTTTAAAGGGGGGAGAGATAGCTCAGTGGTTTGAGCATTGGCCTGCCAGGGTTGTGAGTTCAATCCTTGAGGGGTATCTGGGGCAAAATCAGTACTTTGTCCTGCTAGTGAAGGCAGGGGGGGCTCGACTTGATGACCTTTCAGGGTCCCTTCCAGCTCTATGAGATAGGTATATCGCCATATATTTTTATTTTTAGTTAATACAAATCAACATGGGTTTATAGGAAATAGATCCTGTCAAACTAACTTGGTATCTTTTTTTTGGATGAGATGACCAGTTTGGTTGACAAATGTAATTGTGTTGAGGTAATATACTTAGACGTCTGTAAGGCATTTGACTTGGTACCACACCACATTTTGATTAAAAAACTGGAACAATATAAAACGAACATGGCACACATTAAATGGATTAAACATGACTAACTGATAGGTCTCGAAATGTAATTGTTAATGGGGAAACATCATCATGCATGTGTGTTTCCAGTGGGGTCCTACAGGGATCGGTTCTTGGCCTCTACACGATATAAAATTTTGATCAATTACCTGGAAGAAAATGTCAAATCATCACTGATGAAGTTTGCAGATGACATAAAAATTGAGGGAATAATGAAGAGGACAGGTCACTGATTCAGGGCAATCTGGATCATTTGGGAAATTGGAGCAAGCAAACAATATGTGTTTTTATATGGTTAAATGTAAATTCATACATCTTGGGACAAAGAACGTAGGCCATACTTACATGATGGGGGACTCTATCCTGGGAAGCAGTGACTCTGAAAAAGATTTGGGGGTCATCATGAATATCAGCTGAACATGAGCTCCCAGTGTGCTGCCGTAGCCAAAAGAATTAATATGACCCTAGGATATATACACAGGAGAATCTCAAGTAGGAGCAGAGAGATTATTTTACTTCTGTATTTGGCACTGGTGCAACCACTGCTAGAATACTGTGTCGAGTTCTGGTGCCCCAATTCAAGAAGGATGTTGATAAATTGGAGATGATTCAGAGACAAGCCCCAAGAAGAAAACATGTCTTATAGAGAGAGACTCAAAAAGTTTGCTATATTTAGCTTAACGAAGAGAAGGATATGGGGTGATTTGATTTCAGTCTATAAGTATATGGCACTACTATTTAATTGGCTCTACTTTTCAATCTATCAGAGAAAGGTATAACACAATCCAACAGCTGGACATTGAAACTAGCCAAATTCAGACTGGAAATAAGGTGTTAATTTTTAACAGCGAAAGTAATTGACCAGTGGAACAATTTTCCAAGGATTGTGGTGGATTCTCCATCTCCGACAATTTTTAAATCAAGATGGGATGTTTTTCTAAAGGATCTGCTCTAGGAATTATTCTGGGGAAGTTCTATGGCCTATGTTATATAGGAGATCAGACCAGAGATCATAATGGTCCCTTCTGGCCTTGGAATCTATGAATCTATGATCTATACATTCCATATACCTGCTCAGTCTATTCAGTTTCCTCAGTCTCTCACTACTCTAGAACTAATCTGTACTTGCTGCAGTTCTGAGAGATGCGTTCTTGAAGTTTTTCTTGGATTTTGGTTCTTTTTTACGATGGAACTGTGACTAAAGCTTCACATTATTCTAATATAGGTCTCATTGAAATGGTCCTGGAAAGGTCTTTATTGCAAATAACTTAAGCTAGTATCTCTTGGACTAAGTTATTGCCATCAGAGATATCACTGTGGGCTGGGTACTGGGGTCCCATTCTCATAACTTCTCCCAGCTTCTGCTGGCTCAGTAAGCAAGCTTCCTGAAATTGTTGGTAAAGACAGGTCTCCTGTCCCATAGGAAATTATGTACATTACCAGCCTGCTGCAGGAACATCTCTCAAAGCAAGCTCCCTTCAATTTGTACAGCAGTCAAATTACATTCAACTTAAGATGCTCCCTAGGCTTTACATAACATCAAAACAGTGTAGTCAGAGTTAGGTCCCTCACCAGCCTGGACTTTTGGGCTACGTCAGAGAGACCCTTCCCAGTCTGTCCCAGTTTCACCCAGAAATGTCCCATGGGAGGTTGCAGCCAAACCTTTTTATCTTGCCTGCTGGGTCCTTCTAGTCACTGGAGGACCAATTCTGGCTGATCACACCAACAAGTGATCCTGAGCAGCCTTTCTAGGCAGCTTCTGGAGATCTAAACTTGCTGCTCTTTTTTATTTACCCCAAAAGGACACCTGCATTGGATGGGGTGAGCCAAGACAGTGGGGCCACCAGCAGGGGGCACTAAATGCCTGGTACACCCTGTCACACAGCCAGATCATATATGGTCCCACTACCTAAACCTGCTGTGAATTGGAACCCAGGGACCAGTGCTCAGCTGATGTAAAGCAGCATAACTCCATTGGCTTCAACTGACCTCAGTGCAGCTATGCTGATTTGCACCAGATGAGGACCTGACTCCCTAAGTTTTACTTGTAAAATGTTGGTGGCCTGGCCCGTCATAGAAACAAACAAAGTTTTTACTTTATAAGCTCCATATAAAGTAGCAGAATGTTTATGTTTTACTATAAATGTTATACTCACTATCACTATACAGATATAGGAGCTTGATATCATTATTATTTACTAAGCCCAAGGGGCTTGATTCAGCGGGAATTACTGGCATCCTGTGACTGGAGAACAGGGGCTATGGAGTGGAATAAGTTGTTTAGGGCTGTCCAGGAGGCTTTAAAAAAAGTAGTGGTATGAAAATGAGCCAAGGAAACTTTTGGCTGAACATCAGAAAAATGTTCCTAACAATGAGGTCTATTAGTCTGTGGAATGGTCTCCCTAGGGAAATGGGGGAAGCTGACTAGACAAAGCAATGAGGAACATATTGTAGGGAGCAAGCCTGCAATGGCAAGATGACCTAATGGTATTTTCCAGCTCTATTTTCTATGATTCAGCCAGTACGCGAGTGCACTATATGACTACTGCACTCTGCCACATCAACTACTGCTTTGGGCAGAGCTCCACAAAGCCAGCAGTCAGGATGGGAAAGGCACCAATGCTTTAACATCTAGACACCTTCAAAGGTTCTGCCATGTGTGGGTTGCTTTTGGTGGGGCTATGAGTATGCACCATTCTTGATTGTGCACCATATTGTCCTATAACTCTGTACATGTCAAATGTAACCTTTTTCATTCTTGAACTATTCTTTTCTTTGTGTTTTCTTCCTGGCTTTTCTGTGCATTTGTTTACAGAGTTTTTCACACTCAGAAACTATCGGTTCTGATTACAATTTTCCCTGGGGGAATTTGTTAGAGTTTGTCATGCAACAGATTAGAGACAGGCTCAAGCTGCAAGTTTCAGAGCCTGATGCAGATTCTCTAACATCTCAAAGTTTGGCAGTGTTCATGTGATAGCTGCCATCTTGGCAGACGTCAGGAGTCAACCAGTGCTCTCCAGAAATAAAAGCATGATCTGCTACAGCTTGAGATAAAGAGGCGAGCCATTCTGTTTCACTGCTGTAACAGACCCACATACTCTGGCGCTCAGGCACAGAAGAGGACATGTAACTTACCGATCAGCAAGTTAAATTCATATACGCGGTTTTAGTTCAGCCATAGTGTTAGTGGCTAACTAATCATGAGGAGATGTTATCATTCTGTTTCCTGAGTATTGCTCTTTTAAATATGAGAAGCCCATCAGCTAGAGCTGGTTGGGGATTTTTTGACCATACTTTAAAAACATTGCTGATTCATTGAAACCAAAACGTTGCATGAGAAAGGATCAGTTCTGATGAATTTCTTAACTTGAAATTTTTTTGAAAAAAGTTTAGATATTGTTGAAACGCCCTTTGGACATTTTCAAAATGAAAAGCTCTGGTTTTTCTGTTCAAAATTTTTTTTATTTCAAAATTTTAGTTAACTGGAGTTATCTTTTAAAAAAAATGGTCTAAATCAAAACAAAACATTTTGATTGACACAAACTAATTTTTTTTTCAAATGGCCAAATCCTTAGTGGAGGATGTAAATTGTTGTGGCTCCATTGAAATCAAGTGGATTTATAGTAGCTCAGGATCTGGCCCTGCAAGTGCATGTTTTGGAAAACATAACAGGCCTATTATATAGGCGGGGATCAAATTCAGAGCTGGTCTATACTAAGTGGGCATAACTCGATTGAAGTTAGTGAAGATGCATTACTTTACCCCGAGTCTGAATTTGGGCCACTTGTAAACTTGGAATTCATGTTCGGTTTTCAGCCAAGTTCAGCAGAGTGTGAATCTGAGGGTGTGATTCACACCCATCTCAGAGACATATATGTATGCTCACAAATAGCAATCAAAAAAGCGGTTTGGAGGAAGAGATAAGTAAATCTAGAGTTCACAGATGATCAGCTATGTATTCAATGAAAGCTGACTGCAGAGTATAAAAGTAAATACTCATACTGAATGAGTAAATTGCTGAAAAAAGCTTCTAGAAATTACCTGTGAATGTTTAGAAAGAAATTAACCATCAGTTAGTAAGTAATGACTGATTGGAGAACACATTAGGACAAGGCAGGACTGCAAAGACTTTCTAGTGTCTATGTAGTCGTCATCTATTTAATATCCAACCTTTGTTCATAATAATCCTTTAACAACAGGGACTTTTTAAAAAACATTCCTAGATCTCTCTCTCATCCTCCTGCCCCGTGGAAATGCTAAATTCCAGGGCAAAGCCTGAGAGATTGACTTATATTGGACATTGCACAATATAAACCTTTTTAGTGTTATAGGGATATAACAGGGGAGTACAAAATGCACCGTGAAATGCCACTTGCTGAAGTCTTTAAAAGCTCTATTCATTGGCACAAGTGGCACCTTATTGAATTGGAGCTTAACAAACCAATAAATATAACACTACTCAGAAAAAAATCATTGTAAACTCTTATTATCCCGACAACAGATGGCCGATAAATTATTGCCCAATAAAACCCATCAAGATGTGATCTAAAATATTCCAGATCTCCATTCTCGGAAGGAAAAAAATAGCTTGTCACTCCTCCAATGTCATCATTCTTTTGTTTTTTATTATGATCATGTAAAGTTCTAGCCGTTTGGCCAGCACCATCACTGGGCATCTCTTATTCGCACTGTTCACTGGGAGGAAAGTTGTCTACTTTTACAAGAAGGTCCTTTCTGTCGTGTCTTAAAGCTGCCAAAGGGAATAATACAAAATTTGGGCCAGAGCCTCAGCTGGTGTAAATCAGCTTACCGCCATTTAAGTTAATGTACCTGCACTGGTTTATACTAGATAAGGATCTGGCCCTAAACTTATTTGCACAGATCCTCAGATGTTGTAAATGACCATGGCTTCATTGGCTGCTCTGGAGATATGACAATTTACACCAGCTGAGGATCCACCTCCTTGATTCTGGAGAAGACGATATATTTTCTCTTATCTTTCTTAGGAGCCACAAGATAAATTTCCCCTTCCCTTCCCTCCTGCTTTGCTTTCCCTTTTCTATACAGCAGAATCTGAGCATTACAAACACCTTGGGAATGGAGGTTGTTCATAACTCTGAAATATTCGTAACTCTGAACAAAACGTTGTGGTTGTTCTTTCAAAAGTTTACAACTGAACATTGACTTAATACAGCTTTGAAATTTTACTGTGCAGAGGAAAAATGATGCTTTTAACCATCTTAATTTAAATGAAAAAAGCACAGAAACAGTTTCATTATCTTGTCAAATCTTTTTTTTTAAACTTTCCCTTTATTTTTTTAGTAGTTTTCGTTTAACACAGTGCTGTACTGTATTTGTTTTATTATTTTTGTCTCTGCTGCTGCCTGATTGCATACTTCCAGTTCCAATGTGTGGTTGGCTGAGCTGTTCATAACTCTGATGTTCTTAACTCTCAGGTAGTTCCTTTCTCCACTCTCACAACCATAAATGGAGAAGCTCAATGTACAGAGGGGATAGCAGCAATTAAGAACATAAGAACAGCCATACTGGATCAGACCTCTGGTTTATTTAGCTCTGTACCTATCTCCAGCAGTAGCCAGTACCAGAGCTTCAGGGGCAGTGTACAGAACAGGGCAATGATGGAGAGCTCCATCCCTGTCTTCCCCTCCTGACTTCTGGCAGTCAAAAGTTTAGGATTGCCATGAGTGTGGGGTTGCATCCCTGTCTATTTTGGCTAAAAGCCATTGATGGACCTATCCTCCATGAACTTAGCTAGTTCTTTTCTGAACCCAGGTATACTTCTGGCCATCACAACATCCCATGGCAATGAGTTCCACAGGGTAATTTTGTGTTGTGTGAAAAAATACTTCCTTTCTCCTAAGAAAATTGCCTGTGATAGATGGACAGATCACAAATGGTCAGGATCTCAGCTGTGCATCTCATCCGAAAGATGGCATGGGTGGGACCATCAACACCACTGTGCCCCCTAAGAGCACACTGGGGCATAGTATCAGAATCAGTACTAAGTCAGTTGGGGAAGAATGCCACCCACTGAATCACTGGTGCTGCGGCTACTCTATTCCTTCCCTTTGCACGTCTACAGAATCTCACTCCCTTCTGGTTACAAGTGAAAAACAGAAGAGCACCATTAATGTGGGTCTCCGCCTGAGGAAACCCGCTAAATCGCTCCCCACTGGTCTTAAGACAAATGCCACCTCTTAATAACTGATGAGTGCCAGGAAGCATGACCTAGTATCAGTATTTTCTGCAAGATGACTGATTATTTCTTCTTCCAGGTCTTCCATATTGTTCTAAGTGTCTTGCTAGACATAAAGAAGAAATGACCTCCCCTTTCTTCATATTGCAAATAACTTGTTGAAATGATGATTGAAACCATGCGACTGATGCAGCCAGGGTAATGGGGCAGGAGTCTGGCAAGAGGAGTGTGTAGCATGCATCTCCCCCATTATTACAGGTAACTTTTAAAATTCAGGAAGATTCAGGAAGCAGAGTATTAGATGCTGACCCCTTCCATGTTGCCACAGGGCATGTAGAGCAGATCTATTAAGCTGCTGTGTGCACAGAGCTCTGTGAGCTACAACTGTCTGGACTGGGGTGGGGGATTGGACCATTTGTTTCTTACAAAAAATAATAACGTGAGAGCAGGCAAAAGAGAACTTTTCATCTTTCACATTCCTTAAGTGCAGGATGTTTTCCAAATCAGAGAGCATGTGCTATTCCCTGCCTTCTGTTGTATCTTATGATGTGAGTTACTACCATGAAATAACCAACTGAGAGACAATAGTTTTAACATATCAATACATAAACCTCCATAATAGTTGCAATGGCATTAAAGTCTATTGATTCATACATTCTAGGACTGGAAGGGACCTTGAGAGGTCATCGAGTCCAGTCCCCTGCCCTCATGGCAGGACCAAATACTGTCTAGACCATCCCTGATAGACATTTATCTAACCTACTCTTAAATATCTCCAGAGATGGAGATTCCACAACCTCCCTAGGCAATTTATTCCAGTGTTTAACCACCCTGACAGTTAGGAACTTTTTCCTAATGTCCAACCTAAACCTCCCTTGCTGCAGTTTAAGCCCATTGCTTCTTGTTCTATCCTTAGAGTCTAAGGTGAACAAGTTTTCTCCCTCCTCTTTATGACACCCTTTTAGATACCTGAAAACTGCTATCATGTCCCCTCTCAGTCTTCTCTTTTTCAAACTAAACAAACCCAATTCTTTCAGCCTTCCTTCATAGGTCATGTTATCAAGACCTTTAATCATTCTTGTTGCTCTTCTCTGGACCGTCTCCAATTTCTCCATATCTTTCTTGAAATGCGGTGCCCAGAACTGGACACAATACTCCAGTTGAGGCCTAACCAGCGCAGAGTAGAGCGGAAGAATTACTTCTCGTGTCTTGCTCACAACACATCTGTTAATACATCCCAGAATCACGTTTGCTTTTTTTGCAACAGCATCACACTGTTGACTCATATTTAGCTTGTGGTCCACTATAACCCCTAGATCCCTTTCTGACGTACTCCTTCCTAGACAGTCTCTTCCCATTCTGTATGTGTGAAACTGATTTTTCCTTCCTAAGTGGAGCACTTTGCATTTGTCTTTATTAAACTTCATCCTGTTTACCTCAGACCATTTCTCCAATTTGTCCAGATCATTTTGAATTATGACCCTGTCCTCCAAAACAGTTGCAATCCCTCCCAGTTTGGTATCATCTGTAAACTTAATAAGCGTACTTTCTATGCCAATATATAAGTCGTTAATGAAGATATTGAACAGAGCCAGTCCCAAAACAGACCCCTGCGGAACCCCACTCGTTATGCCTTTCCAGCAGGATTGGGAACCATTAATAACAACTCTCTGAGAACGGTTATCCAGCCAGTTATGCACCCACCTTATAGTAGCTTCATCTAAATTGTATTTGCCTAGTTTATCGATAAGATGGCTTAAATGGCAGGAGTAGATGCCTCTCTGAAAATTCCTCAGCAAAAACATTTGAATGTCAAGGAAATAACATTTATTCTGTGTGTATGAGCATGTGTGTGTCTATATATAAAGAAACTTTAAGAGGTGTGGTTATCACAAGATCATTACACCTCTATGGAATTAAAGTCAACTGACTGAATCTTGCAGCTCCATGCACATAGTATGAAAGTATAGCTAATGTAAAATGTAAAATATTAGGTTACAGTTTCACCACCAGATTTATTCTTATCTCACATCCATTTTATCTCAGTGTAACTCCATTGACTTCAGAATTAATTCAGGAATTACTTGTGATTTACACTGGTGGAAGCAAGGGCAAAACCAGGACTGTTCTTTGTTGGCCAAATTCTGAGCTCTTTACGTGACTGTTACTCAGTTCTTACTCAGATAAAACTTGTATGAGAGTTAATGGGACTTTTATCTGAGTAAGGAATTTTTCCTACATGTCTGAAAGGAGCATTTCTTCACCAAAGAGAGCAGATTCTAACTGTTTGTGCTTCCCATATCTATCTATCTATCTATATATAGTAGGATGATAGGCTCCTGCTGTTTAAAAGCACAACAGCAAGGCCCCAGGGTGTCATCTTAAAATAACCACACTCCCAATTTTGTGTTTTGCTTCATTATTTTATGTTTAGATTCATAACAATATACCATTAAAAAGTGCCTGTTGTCAGGCCCAGCTGCCTCTGCCAATCCTGAACATGCAATTACACTAACAGAAAAGCCAGGAACTATTCCACCACCCACATGCCAAAATTAACCAACCACAGTAAAAATCAAGGCCAACAACACTCCCCTCCCAAACATGGGCCCCTCCTTCCACTCTGCCAGTAAATAAATAGGCTTTATAGCATGGCCTGAAGGTCAATACATTTAGGATATTTCAGACTAAGGTTCCAAAATTGAGGGCCCTTCAAAGATAATGCACGGCTGGCAACCATCTCTCCCTTATAGTGAGAGAGTGTCTATCTTGAGCATTTCTGTTAATTGCAGTCTGACTCAAACAGTAGATCAGGCTGGCTTGGGTAAAATAGAGGACAGGGTGGGTTATATCAGCATGCTGAAAGCACCGTAGACCCTACCTTTTCAGTAAATCCCCTACTGGCTCCATATACAGGTGAGACAAGAAGGAACCTTTTGAACTCTGCACAGCAGCACCTTTAGAAATAAAGAACAATTGCCCAGTGCCACGCTTTGGGAACACACATAAAGGAGGGAGTGGAACCACATGAGATAGATCTAGCAATATCAGCATGGGTAGCTAATATTCACCCATCACCAGGAGAAGATCATATACCAATATCACCAGTGCATTGTCTGCTCCACACCCAGGTCTGACAAAAGTCAGGGAGACGGCAGGAATCTAGGTACTCTGAGAACATACTCTAGAACCCTGAACACAAAGGGAAGATTAGACACTGGGAAATGATTAGATAGATTACTGGTGTCAAGAAGCCACAGGACAGAAGCAATCTGATAAGTATTCCGATTCCATCAGCCTTCAAGGGGGTACCATTCAAACATGTCCTTTGCCCCAACAGGGCTGGTTTGCCCCAACTTCAAAACACAGGAGGTAATGGTTGATCCTTGACATTGGCCTAATTTTCAGCTGTCTAACCTCCAATCCCAGCCCCACCAATAGATTGAGAATGTGACCAGCTATGTGAATTAAGTGAGTTAAGTTGGGAGCTGCCTGGAATATTCCCAGGGTCATCACAGTGGCTATGAGATCCTGAGCTGATTCTCAAGATTTGTTATGCATCACATTGCTTTTCATCTGAGTTCCTCTTCTCTGCAGAGAGCAGCTGCAACTCCACTTAGCTCCTGGAAAGAAATAGTTCAAAAGCAGCTGAAGGATGCATGAAGACTCTGAGGCTGGATTGATATGGAAGGGCTATGTGAAAAAGCCTGTGTTATAGTAGGTATTTGTTTGCACACAATAATTGTCCTGTGTAAAAAAACTGCCAATTCAGCATTCATTGGGCTACATTCATGCTAGATTCTAGACCCTGGCAGATACCCCTAGCCATATAATATCTGCTGGGGTGGCAACGAAGTTGCAGCAGCCATAACTTTTTCTGAGTTGGGCAAAGGATTAGGAGGATAATGTCACCTGAAAAGTTGCTACGGAGAGGTTTGGCCAGGGAAAACAATGTGCTGATTCAGTACAGCCTCTCAGCACACTGTACAGTGGGACTGGAGGATTTGAAAGCTGCTCCCACCCAGTGGAAACCCAAAGGAAGAGCCATGTGCACTCCCTGGGTTGAATTTCCACTGGGATGCAGGAGTCAGGTTGGAACATGGAAGTGTAAACTGTACATTGCTATGCCAAATTCAGTAAATTTGGACCAATCCCATCAGCATCAAAGGCCTTTGTCTCAGAGGGCCTGCAGCCATACCACCTTCCACTGGAATTTTGCCATATCTCATGAACTAAGGAGGAGTACGGTACTTGGATGGGAGAAATACAAGGAAAATCTGGGTTGCTGGGTGAAGCGGCATCAGTGATTCAGTGTGGTACTCTTCTCCTTGAATTAGTACTGATCCAGTGCTCCAGCACAATACAATGGGGCCCTGTGCTGCTGGCGGAGTTGTTCTTTGGATGAGATATTAAACTCATAAAACTCAGAGGAGGTCCTGAACACTTGTGGTCATTAAAGATCCCATGACTTTTTGCAATGGCTTTGGTGTCCTGGCCACATTCCAACTTGGAACACTTTGTCTAGCTAAACTCCCCACACAGTTTCTATTTATGAATGTATCCTTCACTTCTAATCCTAAAATGGTGTGTAATTTTGATGATCCTTGTTAAACTGCCATTGCATTTCATTCCAGACATGGCCAAAGTGGATAAATAATAGTAATGATAATAATTAGTGAGGAAGTGAAGCGTCTGTGCAGCTTGTATACGAGGCTCAGAAAAATGTTTTGGGTTGAAAAATGCTATATAGATGGAAGATACTATTAAGTCTCTTCTTGGGTTTCTAAGAACTGTAGGTAGGGTTATTTCTATTGAATCACACCTAAGTAATTGGTATCATGATAAGCAGCATGCTTAGAATTTTAAACTCAGACCATGCATTGGGTAAACTACAAATAATGATTGCTTACCGTTCTCATGAGATACATCCCCACAAGAAAGTCAGCCTAGCAAACCAGGACTCAGGATTTGTATTGGATCCCTTTTGAAAAACGGAGCTTTAAATCACATTCATCGCTATATCAAGCAATGCCCAACACACTTCCCTTCACTATCTGATGAAAAGGTCAGATGTGTGAGAATCCAGGCCACTAAGTCTGCTATAGGCTATTAAAATATACCACATCCAGATAACATTTGCTTTTAAGATTTTCATTTTCACGGCCTTACACAGTGAGAGCAGCTTAAGAAGCCTCCTGTTTAAAGCCTGATTTGTGATTTAGAGTGATTTATAACAGCACTAAAACCTCCCACAAAAGACAAATTAATACTCAGATGCTTTTTCAGCACCTCCTTTGAGAAAGAGGGTTTTGGTTCAATGCCAAGAAGTGGGAGGCAAGTATTTCTACTGAAACACAAATGGGTGGCAAGCTCTGTAATAACATTTTGGCATGAGATACGCTCTAAATTTTTGGAGTCTCTTCTCTTTAGAAAGCCTGAAACTTTCAATTTCTTAAATTAAATGTTCCCTAATAAAATCAGTTGGTGAGGAAAAGAAAATTAATTTAAGTTATGGATAAAGGTCTCCTCAAATGCTTTTTGCACATTTGAGTTTTAAGCCCCCCTGATCTGTTGCTCAGTTCATGGTGTTTTAAAATAACAAGTACTTTTTTTGGCTCTAGGCATCATATTATATTACCATTAAAATTCCAGCTAAATCCTTCAGGTTTGTAATTAGAACTATGGAGAGACCCAAAAGTAGAAAACTAAGGCTGCAGAGCTTCAGCAGAGGAAATTGTGGAAGAATTCAGTGCCGGAAGAGCTGGGTGAAACTAAATGGAATAAAACAATCGAACAGATGGGGGAAAGAGAACATGTCCAAAAAACAATTAATGTATGCCTGAGTGCCATGCACACTGCTTAGCAATGCATGGGCTAAGGTTAGACAGGGGTTGAGGCAGCGGCATAATGAAGTGCAAAAAATTATTGAGGATGAGAGAGACATGGATTCACACTGTAGGAGGTCAGTGAATCAAATACTCTGGTCTGGCTGGAGTTAAAAATGGCAGGTTTATTTAATGATCAGCAACATAATAAAGGATAAAGGTAATCAAATCTCATGATTCAGGCCATAAACTGATAACCAGGAAGTATTTTTTTTCCTCTCAAGAACGTTGCACTAGATGATGGTTGTTTTGTGTTGCCAGACCTAGAGACAAAGTCTTGGTAGGCCAAGTGGTCTGACTGAGTGCGACCGATCCGATCTTCTTATGAAAGGTACAAAATATAAAGTAAGCGAGGAGATGAATCTGGATAAAATTAGAGCTTTATTCTGCCTTCATTGCTCTGGCAAAACTCCCAATGACATCAGTGGGAAAGACGACAGAAGAGACTTCAGAGCATGGAAAGGACAATTAAAGCAATCAACCAGAACTGAATACTGGAGGAAAGAGGTTAAGATGAAATAGTTAGGTATCTTCTGATTACCAAGAAACAGGGCAGGACATTGGGACTGATTCAAAGCCCATTAAAGTCATGACAAGGCTCTCATCAACTGCAAATGGTTTTGAATCTGTCCCAGTATAAGGATTTCAGAGTTAAATTTTGCTTTTAACAAAAGGAAAATAAATGAAAAAAAAACAACACTCTGACAAAATTCTTTCCCTTGGTATCCACAGAGGTGGGTGAAAGGCCAGACAGCCAGCAATAAAGATTCATAAGGAAGGAAGGGATTTGGAAAGAAATTAGGATTGTGTCAGAACAGGCACAGAATTAAAAACTCTTTAGCTGAGAAAGCTGCAGGGCCGCGCAATATCTATTCTCGACCTCAGAAAGAAATGGCTAAAGAGAAAGGAGAAACTTTTAGCGTTAACATTTAAAATCAAAAAAAGGAAACAGGGATGCACTGTGGGACTCCGAATAGGTAGGGCCAGCTTCTGCACTAACGTACCGCAGGTAATCACACTGAAGTTAACACAAACCATTACAGAATTTGGCCTGTAAACTCTTCAGGGCCAAACTCTTCAGTACTGCTAGGCCATTGTAAATCCCTAGTAGGCAACAATATCGAATGGGTGTAACTGAGAGCAGCATTTGGCTTCATATTTAAGAAGAGACCTGGCAAAGAGTAAAAAAATTGTAAGCCAGTAAACTGGACATCAGGAGTTGGTCGATAATTGCAAGATAGCCATGCATATAGCAGGGGAACAGCCACAATGTCAGCAGTGAGGAAAGAATGGGTTGATAAGAGGAAGTTGCAGAGAGTCACAGTTAACTAAAATGAGAGGGAAACTGGTTTTGTGATTAAGGCTTTGGAGTGGGACTCAGCAGACCAACGTGCTATTCCCGGCTACGTGAGTTTTGACAAGTCACTTAATTTCTCTGTGTTTCAGCTCCCATCTGGACATTTGTACAGTGTCAATCTTGTCTAGTCAGATTGTAAGCACCCACACAAAGCATGTTTACAGTGTCTGGCACAGTGGAGGTCTGATCTTGGTTGGGGCTTCTAGGTATTAAAGTTATACAATCAGTAATAATAATAATAAATCCTGCTACTGCTAATAAAATGGTTTCCTTCATTGCCTTGAAACATTATTAAAAATATTCTGTTCTCCCTAACAAAAGCCATGCACACCTGCAGGTCAAGAAGGCTTTTCCCCTTCCAAAGCTGACAATGCAGGGCATTGAAAATAGGGCTTATAAGGGGACTATGATTGCACTGGTTGTTCATGGGAGCAGCAGCCTCCTCCAGGACTACATGTTACAGGATCAGGGCCTTAACTATACAAACTTTCTCTGCTGCCAAACCTATGACATATGGAAAAAACTGGTAAAACAGAAATAAGAACGGGCATAATAAATAGAAGCTTCTTTAAAAAAAATGACCACTAAATAGACGCGAAAACAATATTGTAGGGATACATCTGCTAAATCAACATGAGAGAACATGGGTGTAATAGATGGATTTCCTGGAAAACTTTTGTTCCTCATATTTTCTGAAAAATCTAAATCTAAGGTTGTTTTTTTCCCCCCTGAGTGCTCTCACTTTGGACAATTTACTCTCCCTTACAAATGCTTTTAGCAATGAAAGATTCATTTTTGCTGTTGAAGGAAGATAGTTTCCCCTTCCTTTAAAAACTTTCTTCCCCCCGACCTGGCCATTGGACTAGACAGAGACATGATTGTTTATGATCTTACCTCATAGTATTGACTCTAAATATCTGAAGATAGTTCCTCAGCTCCAAAGCCATGTCTGTGTAATGCCTCCCTCTACTGGATTTGTGTGCACAGATAAGACAGTGAAAGAAGGCTTCAGAGTAGCAGCCGTGTTAGTCTGTATCCGCAAAAATAACAGGAGTACTTGTGGCACCTTAGAGACTAACAAATTTATTAGAGCATAAGCTTTCGTGGGCTACAACCCACTTCTTCGGGTTGAAAGAAGGCTGTGCGTCCCCGGCAGCCCTGGAAATAGATGGGCTTCTAGCCCATTCTAAAAAGGCTAGCAGGTTTGCATTGAGTTTACAAGGATTAAAAGTCTGATGTATATGTCGCTTGGATAAGTAATGGCCAAAGAGACTGTGCTAGCTATCTACAGAAAACTGTCAACATACAGGAACTGAAGTTTGCATTTAAGGTGTTACACCCGTGTTTAAGTGATGGGACTAGGAAGGGGTGAGCCTTCTAGAGTTTAGGGCTAGTGAAACTCTTGAACTGTTTTTTGGGGGTTTGCTAGGTTTACGGAACTGGTCTGAGTTCGTAGATTCCTTTTTGTCCTGGTAATTTAAACCTATGCCCCATTTTTAATTCAATTTTGTCAACATGTGTTTCTGGCTCCTGAGAAATCTGTGATATACACCCAGGAGAGACTATATAATTGCCATAAATAGGTGCCCTCTTGGCAATATATATGTGCATAAAATCAACCATTTTCTGCATGGAAATAGGTAAAGATCCTGTTAAAGGGAAAACCACTTGCAGCCTTAATTATGGAGATGCTATTGTTCCTGCGTTCACTCTATGTGTATAAAGTGCCTAGCATCACAAGGCCCTGATCCCTGATGGGGACCCTAGGCACTACTACAGAACTACTGGTTTTATTTTTTAATTACAATTTTTTTTACTTTCTCCCCTCTCCAACTTTTCTTAGACCTTACAGGATTTGAAGTCCATATCCCATTTTTTCCAGAAACTCCCATTGACTTGCAGAATCAAGTCCTTAGAACTGGACTTAGTTTGGCTGTCAGACACAGCTGTGCTAAACAATTGCTGATGCACAAGAGGGAGCAGACTCTAGCTCACTCTCTCTTAGCTGTATCAGCTCTGCAAGGCTAGCAGGAGTGACAAACTTATTGTTGTCACTAAAGTCAGGAGCAGCAGATTTGTTGATTAAAATGGAGCTATTTTTACATAGTTGCCTTTCAGACTAGAACTGTTCTTTACAAATATAGAGATGTAAGTTGATTTTGTTATAACGTCAAATAGACTTGAACCAGATAAACGAATTAGTTACGAGCACAAATCACAAGGGAATGCACTTTGTGGGGAGGGAGGGCAGACTATCCAGAACGGACTTTGCAATATTAGTAAACTTCAGTGAGATCAGACTGCAAAAAGGGAAGGGGTGAGGGTGGAGGAGGAAGATAATGGATACCATTCTGCGAGAGATATTAATTAGAATAATGGTTACATTTTGTAACTGAAAAAATATTTGATCTCATGCATTAACTGTGTTTTGGCTGATGATGCTCATTAAATGTAAAATGTCCTCCACCCAAAAGCCATTTGTCAACATAATCTAAAAATACTTTGCAAAACTCAGATGGTTAGATTTCATCCTCCCCAACCTCCTCCCAGCCTCGTAAGTACTATCAGTTGCTGTGTTGGAATATGTAACAGGGATCATGTTTCCTGTGGACAAAATTCCTCAGTATCTTGCAGCTTGAATTGTAAAGGGTTGCAGAAGCTCAGATCGCTGAGAAGGATCCTGATCTTCGTGTCCCTGTCAGTTCTTATTTCTTGAAGTTGGCTTGCGTTATAAGCATATAAGAATGACCACACTGGGTCAGACCAATGGTCCATCTAGCCCAGTGTCATGTCGTTCGACAGTGGCCAATGTCAGGTGCTTCAGAGGGAATGAATAGAACAGGCAATCCTCAAGTGATCCATCCCCTGTTGCCCATTCCCAGCTTCTGGCAAACAGAGGCTAGGGACACTCAAAGCATGGCGTTGTGTCCCCACCCATCCTGGCTAATAGCCACTGATGGATCTATGCTCCATGAACTTATCTAGTCCTTTTTTGAACACAGTTATAGTTTTGACCTTCACATCGTCTTTTTGTTTGTTTTAAACCTGCCGCCTATTAATTTTATTGGGTGAGCCCTAGTTCTTGTGTTATATGAAGGAATAAATAACATTTCCTTATTCACTTTCTTCACACCAGTCATGATTTTATAGACCTCTATCATATCCCTCCTTAGTTATCTCTTTTCCATGCTGAAAAGTCACAGTCTTTTTAATCTCTCCTCATATGGAAGCTGTTCCATACCCCTAACCATTTTTGTTGCCCTTCTCTGAACCTTTTACAATTCCAGTATATCTGTTTTGGGATGGGGTGACCAGATCTGAATGCAGTATTCAAGATGTGGGTGTACCACAGATTTATGTAGAAGCATTATGATATTTTCTATCTTATTATCTATCTATATGTAATGGTTCCTAACATTCTGTTACATTTTTTGACTGCTGCTACACATTGAGTGGATGTTTTCGGAGAACTATCCACAATGACTCCAAGATCTCTTTCTTGAGTGGTAACAGCTAATTTAGACTTCATAATTGTGTATGTATAGTTGGGGTTATGTTTTTCAATGTGCATTACTATGCATTTATCAATGCTGAATTTCATCTGCTATTTTGTTGCCCAGTCACCCAGTTTTGTGAGATCCCTTTGTACCTTGTTGCAGTCTGCTTTGGACTTAACTATCTTTAATAATTTTGTATCATCTGTAAGTTTTGCCACCTCACTGTTTACCCCTGTTCCAAATCATTTATGAATATGCTGAACAGCACTGGTCCCAGTACAGACCTCTGGGGGATACTTCTATTTACCTCCCTCTATTCTGAAAATTGACCATTTATTCTTATCCTTTGTTTCCTATCTTTTAACCAGTTACCGATCCATGAGAGGGCCTTCCCTCTTATCCCATGACTGCTTACTTTGCTTAGGAGCCTTTGGTGAGTGATATTGTCAAATGCTTTCTCAAAGCCTAAGTACACTATATCCATTGGATCATCCTTGTCCACATGTTTGTTGACCCCCTTAAAGAATTCTAATAGATTGGTGAGGCATGGTTTCCATTTACAAAACCCTTGTTGACTCTTCCCCAACAAATCGTGTTCATCTATGTGTCTGATAATTCTATTCTTAACTATAGTTTAAACCAATTTGCCTAGTACTGACATTAGGCTTATTGTTCTGTAATTGCTGGGATCGCCTTTTTTAAAAATTGGTGTTACATTAACTATCCTCCAGTCATCTGGGACAGAAGCTGATTTAAATGATAGGTTACATACCACAGTTAGTAGTTCTGCAATTTCACATTTGAGTTCCTTCAGAACCCTTGGGTGAACACCAAGTCACATGTAGTCAGCACAATAACGAATAGCCTGATTTTGAGATCTGCCTAGTTCACACTCGTGTTCTTGCAGGTCATTTAGACACACCTATGTAGCTGGTGTGCTGGTACAGTCAGGCACTCTGATGTGTAAATGACCTGAATTGTCGGTGCAAAAATGGAACGCCGGATTTTGTAAATGTTGACCAAACCATTAGTGGGCATGTCCTCCTTTGGCCATAGTCTATGGATATTTTGAAGAGTAACTGGAGATCCTTGAGATATCTGTTTTCTTTCCCTATGTACTGTCCTTGCTTCAGTTCCTTAGAAACATATTCACACCCTCACTGAGCCTCTCGCTTTCTGTCTGTATAAGCAAATATCAATAAAGTATGGTATATACCAGATACCTTTTTAGACTATAAGAACATAGGAAACAAAAGAAGCCTTTACCAGAAAGAGCATTGTTTTCATGTGTTCTTTTTGCCAGCAGAGGATGCCAGTATCTGTGAGCACATAGGGTCAATACTTCAGTTAGAATCTCTTTTAAATAATTTGAATATCTCACATACTAGAACGCGGGGCAAGAGTAAAACCAGTCACTAGGGTGCTGGAGGAGAGGGTAATAAAACGCTGTTTTTTATTTTTTACATTTGAGAGACGTGGCTTTGCTGGTTCAGTTCTATAAAACTCTTACTTCATCTAGATTTATGGATGTATGGTATCCAAATAAAATCACAGTTGAAGAACTCATCAGTGAGCTTCAAAGGGCAGATCTGCAAATTACACTCAGAAAATATCCCCTGTTCTGCTCATCTGAACAAAACAACAGAGGGCAGCAACTTCCAGTCCTGCTTCTACACCCTTTTCCATGCTGCCCCCATGTATGGAATGCTCTTCTGAAGACACTGTGCCTCATTCTGATCTTTCCTGGAAACAGAGCCAGATTCTGACCCTGACAAAGGCTGCTGACAGTCACTCCAGACATGCAAAACAGCCTTAAATACAGCTTGACTGGCTTCCTGGAAGTTCCCAGATGGCTCTACACCACTCTCTCACAGATCCTGGAATAGAGGGTATGTTGGGGGTATGGCCAGGGAAAGGGGGACATGATCAGGAAGCCATAATCTCCATCCATCCCTGGTTGCCAGACCTCACAGGTAGACCCAAGTTTAGCCCCTTTCAGGACTGGGGATTCAGACAGTGAACTCTTTGGCACAGGGACTGCATTTTTACCTGTTTCCATGAAGCACCTAGCACACTTTGGGGCAATTATTATTAATCATAATAATAGCAAATATTTGGATGGGGGATTGACATTGATTGACAGATGTCCACACAGGAATACACACCCTCTGAACCTAGAGGTGTGTTGGTTACTGTACAATAAGATAATGAGACTGTAAAGTAACTTAACATGTAGCGGGTTCAGAAGTACTAAAATAAAGTTCACCTATAGTTCCATCAAGCAGAGGCGTGGTCCTCAATACTATTGTTCTAATCATGTTAAAAGGGTTTCTATCAAGACTGCAGCTGGAGAGACCCAGAATAAGGTTTCTGGGTGCAGGGACAAGGCAATTGTTAGCAGTGGGAGCTGCTGGACCTCTTCCCGAAGGAAGTCAGAGTGAATCCAGATCCTTTGCTCGGCTCAAAATAGAAAACACACTTTTTTGCTAAAGTCTTTCTTGATCTAATGACACCTATAAAAAACATCCAAAGATGGGGAGGAACATGCCTTTTTAGACTTTGTACACTTTCTTCAGAACTGTTGTATAGTGCCTAGATACTAAGCTCACAGATGATGTAGAAATGCCATGGAGGGATGTATGAATAGACATTGAAGAGCATTCTTCCGCACCCCCATTTCCTTGGTAAGTGAAATTTAACAAGTGAAGTGGCAGGGATGGTGCAGTCGATTACAATGCTTTTCCCTGTGTGAGTAACAATTATTTGACAGCTAATGACCATCTTATAATTCCTCATGTGGGCAGAAACTACTATAAAATTGAAACACCTTATGGGAGTGGCTAGATAGTATAACACTGTTAAACTCACTCATGGCTCTAGCCTGATCTCCCAGTGTGTCTATATCACCAAAGGGACTGTGAAGATGATATTATGGGTCCCATATTTGTTCTGTCTCTCAGTGGTTCCATATCAGAAGTGCTCAGGTTACAAAATAAGAGATGAATTTTCTAACTCTCGGGGCTGCACATTCAACATCCTACTCCCATTAAAAGCTGCAGCAAAATTCCTCATCAGGAGCAGGATTGGGTCTCAAACTATGGCCCAGAGCATCTTGTATATGGGAAAAATCCATGTAGGGCACCAGGAACCCAACATGGTGGAGGGCTTGAGCTTCTGTATCATATCTAGGGCCTCTGGACTTCTCTTGGCTCCATGCCAACATGGTTACATTGAAGCTATACTCCCATTGGTTCTCTTACCAGTACCTTGCTCCAGAACTTCCCCCTGGTGGTAGGGATTAGTATCAACTGCCCACAGATGGGGCACAACAGATGATTCTGTACTATCCCACAGTATGCCATGGCAGTCCTATCCCAGTGAGTGGCTTCTCAGTTCTCAAAATATCTTCTCTGGTGTCCAAGGGAGGGGGAGAAATGATGCCACAGAGGCTCTCACAGGGATGGCAGGATAATTTTCATCCCTTCTTCCAACGGTGGCTAAAGGGATGATTTGGGCCTTTGTACTTTCTCTCCCTTTAAAAAAAATCCAGTGATTTTCTGCATGTAAAGCCCTACAAAAATCCCATTTAATACACATGGCATTACAGAATATTGTCAATAAGTCAGCAGTTAGAAATTCATTCAGTGCCAGCTGACGACTGATTTGGCATCTCACATCCTGAAGGATGGTCTTGATGCTCCTCTAATTCTGTTAGTTATCTTTTCCAGAGAGGTACATAGGTTAAGTCCTTTCGGTGACTCATTTTCTGAAAGGACTGTGCTGTCAGGGCCAGATTCAAAGCCCATTGCCGTCAGTGGAAATCTCCCATTTATTCCAGTGCCTTTGGATCAGGCCCTTATTCAAAAGAACCAGGATACAATACCAGTGCTTAATATACTGCCAGTCCCCAACAGGGCATGAATGCCACCTTTTTTCTTGAAATCTGCCCAGGTCTATGGCTACCAGGATATTGATTAAGCAAGTACAAGTTCAGGGCTTCCTAAAACTGAGGAACTCCTTCCAATCCTCAAAAAGAACAGGAGTACTTGTGGCACCTTAGAGACTAACAAATTTATTTGAGCATAAGCTTTCGTGGGCTACAACCCACTTCTTTGGATGCATATAGAGTGAAACATATATCGAGGAGATATATATACACACATACAGAGAGCATGAACAGGTGGGAGTTGTCTTACCAACTCTGAGAGGCCAATTAAGTAAGAGAAAAAAAAAAACTTTTGAAGTGATAATCAAGATAGCTCAGTACAGACAGTTTGATAAGAAGCAAGTGTGAAAATACTCACAAGGGGAGATAGATTCAATGTTTGTAATGGCTCAGCCATTCCCAATCTTTATTTAATCCTGAGTTGATTGTGTCTAGTTTGTATATCAATTCCAGCTCAGCAGTCTCTCGTTGGAGTCTGTTTTTGAAGTTTTTCTGTTTTAAGATAGCCACCCGCAGGTCTGTCATAGAATGGCCAGACAGGTTAAAGTGTTCTCCCACTGGTTTTTGAGTATTATGATTCCTGATGTCAGATTTGTGTCCATTAATTCTTTTGCGTAGAGACTGTCCGGTTTGGCCAATGTACATGGCAGAGGGGCATTGCTGGCACATGATGGCATATATCACATTGGTAGATGTGCAGGTGAACGAGCCCCTGATGGTATGGCTGATGTGATTAGGCCCTATGATGATGTCACTTGAATAGATATGTGGACAGAGTTGGCATCGGGCTTTGTTACAAGGATAGGTTCCTGGGTCAGTGTTTTTGTTCAGTGATGTGTGGTTGCTGGTGAGTATTTGCTTTAGGTTGGGGGGTTGTCTGTAAGCGAGGACAGGTCTGTCTCCCAAGATCTGTGAGAGTAAAGGATCATCTTTCAGGATAGGTTGTAGATCTCTGATGATGCGCTGGAGAGGTTTTAGTTGGGGGCTGAAGGTGACAGCTAGTGGTGTTCTGTTATTTTCTTTGTTGGCCCTGTCTTGTAGGAGGTGACTTCTGGGTACTCGTCTGGCTCTGTCAATCTGTTTTTTCACTTCAGCAGGTGGGTATTGTAGTTTTAAGAATGCTTGATAGAGATCTTGTAGGTGCTTGTCTCTATCTGAGGGATTGGAGCAAATGCGGTTATATCTTGGAGCTTGGCTGTAGACAATGGCTCACCTGTTACACACCACTCATTTCTATCCTACTGTGATTTCCATTAATTGGATCTAGTGGCTTAGGTGTGATATACATTGTTCTGAATAAAAATGTATAAACACTATGGGAGAGATTTTCAAATGTGCCTAAATGACAGAGTATAAATCTCATTAACTTTCAATGGGACTTATGCGCCTAGGTCATTAAGTGCTTTTGAAAATCCCACCCCAGGTGTTTGGAGATTATTCTGCCTTGCTCATAGACACCCATTCAGTACTCTCATCTATTCTTCTGCCAAACCTCTCTCCTAATTAGCCTTCAATTGTTTTCCCAGGCCTGTATGCTTCTCCCAGTGACACAGATATATTCTAGGTTGCATGATTTTTCTTGTTCAATGAATGTGTTTGCAATTGCCCCTTCAGATGGTTGACGTCAGTGCCTAAGCTTCAGAAATGTTATACAGTCAGGAACCAGCTATCCTCTTCTCTTCTCTCTTCTTCTCCTCTCCTCCCTGAATATATATTCTGAAATTGTTGTGAAGAACAGAAAAAATGGGAGGAATAATTTTTCACCTAATTTCTTAAAATGTCTTTAAAATTCTGTCCTGGAAAACGCACCACAAAGTTTTCATGATGTGATTCTTTTACATTTTCCTGCTGCATCATTCAGAATAATGATAACTCTGATTCAGGGACTCATTGCACTGAGGATGGACAAGCCAGATTGGAGTCTGGCTCACTCTCCCATAGCTGTGTTGATTCTGTAATGCTTGCAGGAATAAAACTCATTTAGTCTGTAAACTAAATGGATATGATTTGCAGGGACATAGGGTCAAGTTCTCTTCTGTTACATTAGTGCAACAGCAATGATGTAGATATGTTGACTATGAAAATGCCTGCTATGCACTAAAGTCAGCATCAGTGCTCCCATTGACTTCAGTAGTGCAAGATCAGCACCAGTAGTGCAATCACTTTTCTGATTACAAACATACTTTAGTTTGTACTTGTTCTGTGTGGTGGTGATTTGCAACTTGATTATGATTTACATATGTATGCATACATATGTGCATCATAATCACATAGATATGTATATGCATCATAATCATGTTGCAGATCACCACCACGAAGAACAAATACGGTACAGGCTAAAGTAAGTCTGTAATCGGAAAAGTGATTACAGTGCTGATCTTGTACTGCTGAAGTCAACAAAAATGTTGATACTGACTCTAGTGCATACCAGACATCTTCAGCGTCAACATATCTACAACTTCGTTGTTGCACTGATATAACAGAGGCGAACTTTATCCTGTATTTATATCCATATCCATTTAGTTTGCTGACTAAACAAGTTTTATTTTTATATATATACATATATAAAATGTATATACATATAATATATATATATATACACACACACACATCCTAATAGCTTGCACAACTAAGAAGCACTTTAAAAATAGTCATATATCACTGCTGAAACTTAAAATAATAAAGGCAGAGGCCCTGACTGAAGGTTAATACTGTACAGTGAGTTCAAGATTTTTTTATTAAAGGAATAAAGGGAATTTTTTTCAGTATCACTGATTTCAAAGAAGAAACACAGTATTGTTTCTATGGGGATTTATGTCACAGGTTTTTTTTTTTACTTTGGTGTAAATCCCAGCTAGAAACAATACGTTTTTTGTGAAGCACTCCCTGCAGAAAATTTGAGAAATAAATCTTTCACTATCGCCGCTCAAGCTGAAGTTGAGCAAGGACTTGAGTACAGACGATTGGTGTTCAAAGGAAATAAATCATGAAAAATGAAAAGCAAGGAGGGGGAAAAGAAAAAAATCTAATTAAATTAAGTTCCTCAGTACTGTGGTGAGTGTGGTGTGTATTCCTGGAGAAGTGTGTCTGGGGCTTAGAACTCAGCTTCCATTGCTTTGCTGTCCTGGGGCACATCTATGCTCAGTGGGGCACATCTATTCTCAGTGCATTTCTAATATTATTGCTTCAAGGATGAATGACTGCCCGGCACCTCAGGAGAACCACTGGGAGGCACTGTGCCTTAGAGAGCCCCCTGAGATATGATTCTCTCCTTGCCCCACATGTCTCCCCTAGGCAAAGGGGGAAGAGTAATTTATACCAACTCAGCTATGCTGTCTGGCACATTGGGGAGGCAGAGCCAAATCTCCTCATCCAGCTACTTGACGGGATAGGAGGGAATAAACAGGCACACAGCTCTCTTACTCCTCCATGTCCAGACTCAAGGTGTGGGTAGCTCGTGCAGACATGTAAGGAGGCATTTTTATTCCTCCTTCCTCCCTTGCACAGGGAATATAATCTAAGTTAGCATCTTGCTCTAAAATAGGCAGCAGAAGACAAAAAACAAAACAAAACCAGGAAAGCTTTGTGCCAGAAAGAATCAACATCAAAGAACCTGGGGTCCAATTCTCCCACCCATATTACAGTCAGTACTAGTCCCAAGGACTATTGACAGAGTAAGTTCCCACTCAGCACTAGCAAGGTGCAGGACTGGGCCCTGAATGGCCGCCAGCCTTTATGTTTTGTACCATTGCAACATATAGAAGGCTGGCTCTTTGATTAGGATGATAGATGAGGACATAGAAGGTTTGGGTTTAAGCCCTGGCTATACTGACCCCCACCACAAGCTCTTTTAAGGCTTAATCCTCCAAAGTGCTCAGTGCCCTCAACCTCTATAGACATCAGTAGGATTTCAAGGCCCTGTGCACTCACACCTTACAGGATTCAGCCAATCAATTCAAAGACTTTCAGAAAACAACAATTGTGGATTTGATACTCCCCCACGCTTCTACCAGTGTAAATCAAGAGTAACATAGCTGCTAGTTACATATACTAGAGTTGAACAGGCTGCCTGGCCCATGAAAGCATTTAAGAATGCATAGTGGAACCTGCAGATCTAAACAAAGGAGCTGGCTAATTTCCTGGAGAAAGCTACAGGAAATCTTCTCCTCGGGTACAAGTTTTCTATTGCAGGTGAGAAAAAGGGGAAGTTTTCAAGCAACCATATACTTGGGTTTTTATATCCAGTGTTTTTTTCATTGGAGTGAAAAATAAAACTGTCTGAATCAGGTCATATCATTGTTGTTATTATTGTTATTTTAGATACTTATTAATGTTATGGTTAACTTTATCCCCTCCTGTGTTATTGTTGTTATACCACATATTAATGTAGTGCTTCTGTAGCCGAGAGAAGTATGGTTGAATTACAGTAACAAGCTACAAGCAGGAGGAAAGTGCTGTGGTTTGGCTGGTCCACTATTAGATATACACCAGCACATCTGGACAGGAGATCATGTGACAAGTAGGAAAGCCAGAAACATATCCTGGATACTATAAAAAATGGGTTCTGTTAAATTAAAAAGGCTTTAAATATTGGCTCAGCTGGTTTCTGTAGAGCATTTTTTAGTAGTCTTGGAATGTGTTGCAAGATTTGTGATCACTGAGAATTTGATTAAATATTGCAAATCTATTGTGTTGTTAGTTTATTCACATAGGCTCCTCACGTCTTGCCAGTTCTCCTGTGCTCTTGTAACTCGAGACATGACTCCTGATTCTGGATTAGAACTTTGTGTCCTCAGAACAACTTTTGTGAAGAAAAACAAAAACCAAAAACAAAAAAACCACAACACTCCCTTTACATCACATTTTAGAGACATCCCATGCTCTAGCAGATTTTCAAGTGCTGTAGGATACTAGACATATCATGTATCCGAGGGGCAGCCGTGTTAGTCTGAATCTGTAAAAAGCAACAGAGGGTCCTGTGGCACCTTTAAGACTAACAGAAGTATTGGAGCATAAGCTTTCGTGGGTGAATGCCCACTTCATCAGACGCATATCATGATTCCATGAGCTAGTCAGTAGATTCAGAGGTAGAAGTTGTAATCTCAGGCCAGACCAATTGCTAAATTTCATCCATGTCTATCCTGATTTACTACAATAGATTGTTCTTGAAACAGAACATTCTGCTGTCATTGGCCATTCTAATTTCTCCCTAAGTAACCCTAGTGGGCTGGATAATCAACGGTTCAGATTTTGGTACAGGCAAGTGATCTATTTCCCTTTTTTGTACACAAGAACAGCAGATCCAGTGGAACAGATGGCTCTCCTGGGAACAATATTACAGGAAGACTATAATAAAGTGTTGCTGAAACATCCCATAGAAAGTCATGATGATATTTATTCTCATTTGCTGACTATTGTACTAAAGTATCAACCAAACACTGGAAAAGTAGATTAAGACTGTGATGGGGTGTCTAAACCCCACCCCAGAAAGGAAGGGGTTAAAGAGCAGACATGGGCTAATTTAGCCCCGCCCTGCTACACCTATGCTGGGTGCTAGGCCTGAGATGGGCTTGAAGGGAGGGAAGCCCAGTAATTGGTGGCTGATGTGGAAGGCTGCTCCTGTGTGGGGCAAGAAGCCTGGCTGAGGGGTGGATGGTGTCTGCAGCCTGCCAGAGCCCCTTTGTAGGAGAGTGGGCCTGGCCCCAATTGTTGGTTTGACTGGAGTCCAGGAACCTGTTGTTAGGCACTAGACCAAGCTGTTGCAGCTGAGGGCCTGCCTGCCAGGAAGGGGGCTGAAAGCCGAGCCTGGCTGGGCAGGAGATTCTTTTGTTTGGTGTCTCTGTTGGATTTTGACTCAAGGACTCCATTACTCTGTAAGGGGTTGAACTCTCTGAAATGACTTGGCCGGAGGACTAAGCCACATCTACAGCGGATGTGGGCTGAAGCCCATGTGCGGAACTGGAGGCAGAGCTGCTGCATCACCACAGCACTTCTGCTACACAGGCATTTCATAGCAATTGTTGAGTGTGTAGTTCAGGGAATTACGTTTCCCTAAAAACGTTTCCATTTTTTGACACACGCATATGGTGTACTCTACAAGAGAGCATCTTCTGTGTTTGGAGGCGAGAATAACTCCAGCCTCCTCCTCTCTTGGAATGCATGCCATATTATTTATTGCTCACTGAGTGCCAAGTGTGGTTGGCGCTCTGCAGACCGATAGGAACAAACATGAACCCTGATCCAAGGTACTTATAATTGAAATCAGACACAGTCAAGACAGGAAGGATGCAGCAATAGACTGGGACTTGGCAGATCTGGATTGAATTCCCAGTTCGGTTACAGACTTCCTGTGTGACCTTGGGCAAGGCACTTACTTTTGTGTGCCTCCGCTCCCCATCTGTACATTGGGAAAAATAATACTTGATTCTCACTCCCTGTTTCTGTCTTATCTGTTGAGACTGTAATCTGTTCAGGGCAGGGACTCTCTCACTCACTCTGTGTATGTACAGTGTCTAGCACAGATGATGCAATAATTGATAAGACCTGTTATCGAAGCACGTGCCATACAAAAGACTTTAAAAAAATATTAAGGGTTAGAGTGAGACCTTACTTCTTGTCCTGTGTTAGGAGTGGCATGCGGCTGTATCCTCCTGGGGACAGACCCTCTCCACTCACTCCCTGCACACGTGGTTGCAGTGGGACTAGCAGCTCCAAGGAGCCTGCTTTCCTTCTATTCCTAGAGTGGTGATCTGGACAGGCTGCACAAGTGAGTACAGAAATGGGCTTATGCCCCCTTACCTCTCTGGCAAGGGCTGGCTGGCTAAGGTAAGTGCCAATATTGATCAAATGTTGCAAAGTGAAGCACTCAAAAGTCTCACAACCTTAACTCTGACCCTTTGTGTGCATACATTGCAATATAGCCTTTAATCCTTTGAGGACACACTATATGCCTGCAGGACTCCTGCATCCATCAGGGCTCAATCCTGCCTCCCACTTAAATCAATAGAAAGCTCCCACTGACTTCAGTAGTGCTGGATTAGGTCCTGAGGGAGTAGGATAGGTGGTGAATGAGGCAAGTCTGTGTAGTGAATGAAGCTGCAGTCTGGGATATTCTTGCCTAATTCATCGATGGGGTTGGTTGTCATGCAGAGAATGGGGTAGGAACTGTACATTAAAAAATGAGTATCTATCTGAGTATGTAGAGAATCCTTTTTACACACACACACACACACACACACACTGCTCAATTCATTATTTTTTCACACTGCTTTGAGGAAACATCACACACACAGTGTGTACATTATGGTTCATTTTAGGGAAGCTTATGGGAATCATTGGGCTCCATGTATTAGTCACAAAGATGATTAATAAGGACTTAAAGGTTCACATGCACATACTTCCATGTTAATGAAGCCCTCATGCTGTATGCATGAAGCAGAACACAAAGCTCCGGAAATAGTTCTCTTCAATGTTCTTTCCAATGCTCCTATTTTTTAGGCTGCAACAGACACTGATTTATTTGAAATCAGCATAAAATATGTACCAGCTCAGTAAATCCCTGAGAGATTCTTAGCCCTGGTTGAGTGTCCTCATCAGGCAATAAATCAAGGAGGCAATAAAGTATGTTAAATAGCTTAACCAATCATGATGTGGAGAGCCACCAAATGGCTCATTTAAATGCTTACAGGACATTAACTAAATAATAGAGTTACCAGAGAGTCTATGCATGTCTCTTTCTCTCTCTCTCTCTCTCTCTCTAGCTATAGAGAGTGAGAGTGTAGGACAGTGGAAGTCTGACGCACAAATAAATAAAAAGTAATCACACTAAGTTATTTTTCTTACCGTTGAATACAGCGAGGCAAATGAAAAAGACTACACTGCTTAGGTAACTTCCTGTCTTATAAACCACCCCAGAGCATCCCCAGATGTGCCAAGTTCAATCTGCTCCACCTTCGACAGAAGACCACCTCCACTAAGTCCCTTTGTTGGCCTCCTGAGTAACTGCAAAACATGTTTCACTGTGTCCCAAAATATATTTGATGGGGCCCCAGGACATTCAAGCATGTGCTATTACTGACCCACCTCACATTCACATGAAACCAACTTTCTCGGTTTCCTTGATTCTCTTCGTTACAGTTGGACATTAGGATTACTTTTTTTAAAAAGGGTTATTTCAGACCCCACTCCCCCAGAAGTCAATGCAAAGACTCCCATTGAGCTTTGCATCAGGCAGTGAAGGGAAAACACAACACATGTGTGACACTCTGTACCTCAGGGGAACACCCTGCACCCCCCATGTTCATCTTTATAAAATGATTGTGTGGGATCTAATGCAAAGTTTGTCATGTTGGGTGTCTCCGAAAGGCTCATAATGCACTGAGCATGGTTGTTATAGTGATGTTATAGTAATGTTATAGGTTATAATTTCATGTGTATAGCTATGAAGCTGAAAATGTATCCTCATGGCATAAAGCAAGCCCAGGCAAAAACTCTCCAAGAACAGAGGGGCAGTTCACAACTTGTCAGGGCATGGATGGGACAAACCCAGCCCAGCCTCACAGGAACAATGGAAACCGGCTTAGGCAGCAACAAAAGAATCTGTTAGGCCCTCGAGGGAGTCACCCCCTTCCTTTGGGCAGTTGGGACTGCGATGAGGTAATGCTCACCTGACTCTGAAAGGGGGAGGGGCAAAGCCAGGGGGAAAGAAAGGACATGATAAAAGGGAGAGACATTTTGCTATGCTCTTCCTCTCTCTTCCACCTAGATCTACAGACACCACCTCCACCAAGCAACTGAACCACTGATCAAAGGGGAGAGCCTGGCTGAAGAGCCAGCCTGTGGTTAGAAACATCTAAGTTTTTAAGGACATTGAAAGTGTTAAGATCAGCTTAGAATGTGTTTTGCTTTTATTTTATTTGACCCAATCTGACTTGTTATGCTTTGACTTATAATCACTTAAATCTACCTTCATAGTTAATAAATCTGTTTGTTTATTCTACCTGAAGCAGTGCGTTTGGTTTGCAGTGTGTCAGAGACCCCCCTTGGGAGAACAAGCCTGGTACATGTCAATTTCTTTGTTAAATTGAGGGACTTATATACGCTTGCAGCGTCTAGCGGGCATAACTGGACACTGCAAGACAGAGGTTCCTAGGGTTGTGTCTGGGACCGGAGATATTGGCTAGTGTCATTTAGTTGCACAATCCAAGGAGTAGCTTACGTGCCAGAGGCTGTGCGTGAACAGCCCGGGAGTGGGGTTTCTCACAGCAGAGCAGGGTAAGGCTGGCTCCCAGAGTCAAGGATTGGAGTGGCCTAATAGATCACTGGTCCAGACAACACCAGCGGGGAGTGTCACAACATGATGCTAGGTGGGGGTCAAGAATGACTCTTGTTGTCACGGCATATTGACAGGGAACTTGAAGGGCTTGGATACTGAGCATCTGTTAGGAGTATGTGCATGTATCCCATACAAGTAAGGTCCAAGGACTACAGGGTTGATCTTTGTCCTCCCCATCTTTTGGTTTTATGTTTCTTTGCTTCTAAAAAAATTTAAGGGAACCGCTGCACAGCATCTCCATGACCTCTTGGCCAGCAGTTGTTGTTAGTCCACAGCAAACTGGAATCAGTTTTCATCATATGAGCAGTGGTAATGCGGACAGGTGGAAGGGTTATTCAAAATGAACCAAATAGGTCCTTCAGTTCACTCACCATTGTCCTTTGCAAACAATCTGGACTCTAAATTAAGCACGCAAAGCCATGCTTGTGCATCCTCCAACAAAATGCTGGGAATGGCCACCTCTCCGCACAGTGGAATAACCTTTTCAGATGTCTATTCTCACCTCAGTAGTTGCAGTTATGTCCAATATGCATTACAAGGAATAGCAAGCATGAAAAGGGGAAGAATATTATTGTCACGGCAAAAAATCAATCGATGACATGAATGGAGGATTATTTACATTTATAGCAGGACCCCTTATCTCTTTAAACCACACACAAATAGGGAATTTATACATACAAATATTTTTTGATTAGTAGTAGGAGTTGTTGGCATAGGGTCTGATACACAACCCACTGTAGTTAATGGGAGCCTTTCCATTAGGCCCATAGGCATTACAAAAATTGGTTGTTTCTCTATTCCTAACCCCACAGAGATGGAGTCATGCAGTCCTTCCTCCTGTCAGTGCAAGATTTTGTTTTAGTGCTTTGTCCAGTGAATCTTTGCATGAATTGTGCACTGGGGATTCTACCTCTTCACTTGGGAGACATTTCCACACATCATCCGATTATTTATTATTAATATAATAAAATAATAATAATAATAGTATTATTAAAATAATAATAATTTCTAAGCATTTGTATTGTGGTAGCAGCTAAAGAACAACCATGTCAAGGTTCTATTGTGTGAGCCACTGTACAAACATATAGTAAGTGACATTCCCTGCCCAAAGTCTAACAGACAAGACCTAGCAAGTGAATGAGATGAACAACTGAGTTGGGGTGGGAGATGGAGGAGACAGGGTAATAAAAATAAATAGAACGTGTGCAATTGTTAGCCAATCAGAAACAGCAATTACAGCTTGCCCAATCTCACAGTTATGAATCTTGATCTGGTAAGCAGGGTACACTTTTTCTTTCATTTCACCCTATCAGTGCTCGCTTGCTATAACATACTAATAGCTTCAATGAGCAAATAATTTTAGCAGTTCCCTTGAAGAATATGTGATCATGACAGAGAACAGCTACGTGGAAAGTTCCACCTTTCTTCTGGTTGGTTAGTCACTTTTTGAGGGCTTTGACGTTGACAGTGGGCAATCTCCATTGACAAAGCGAAAGTGAGTAGGTGATTGTCCTGTTTGACAGAAAAAGAAATTAAGTGATTTACCCAAGTCACCCAACAAGTCAGAACCAGAGCCATTAGGCAGGCTGGTGCTGAACATTTTCAGCTGGCTCCCACTGGTTCCATTTGGCAACTCTCTAACTAAGCTTCACATATAGCCCCCGTGACCATAACATGTGAGAGCCTCACAATGTATTTATTCTCACACCACCTCTGCAACATAGGAAAGTGCTATGATTCCCTTTTACAGATGGGGAAATGAGGCACAGAGAGGCAAAGTGATTTGCCCAAGGTCACATAGAAAGTCTCCAGGGAAATGAACCTCGGTCTCCCTGATCCAAGGCAAGTGCCCTAGCTAGGCACTTCTCTACTGGTCTGTACAAAGCAACTGGCATCTGAGGTGACTGCTCCTGCACAAGAAACCAACACAGACCAGCTGGAAGAGTCTAATGGACCCTCCTGGCATTCTCACTGGATGGAGGAGCAGGAGCAGAGGGATTATGGGAGTTAGGGGACCCAGAGAGGCTGTAGGTTGGTCAGTGGTAGCACACAATTGCGGCTGTGTTCCAGCAGCGAGGGAGCAGAAAGACAGACCTGGAAGAGGCAGGTTGGGTGGAAGGGCTGTGGGAGAGCTTTCAACTACAGAAAGGGTTGAATCATGCTGGTTCCACTATTGCACTTTGATCAAAGGAGCTGTTCCCAGCACTCTGTGTTGGCAGTGAACTGGAGTCAAAGGACTGACTGGGAATCTGAAAAAAAAAATCAGTTTAGGACCAAACGTCAATGGGAAGGGGCAAGGCAGGGAAGAAAGTGTTCTCCACGGCAGTTGACGATATCCCTGACACAAGGCCACTCGCCTGCCCCTTTCAGATGAACATTCCTCACTACAATAAAGTCTGTTCTCTGTGGTTGCCTTTCCATCTCCTACTCTCCATATGCATCCGAAGAAGTGGGTTGTAGCCCACGAAAGCTTATGCTCTAATAAATTTGTTAGTCTCTAAGGTGCCACAAGTACTCCTGTTCTTTCTACTCTCCATAATTGCTCTGAGACCTTCTGGACCAAAGCTTGAGTAAGTTGCATCAGGGTCCTTATTTCTATGCATTAGGGTCCACAATTCAGTAGATGGGATGTACTAAAAAATGTCAGTTCTAAGAGCCGGATCCAATGCCCATTAAAGCCAATGGAAAGACTGCAGCGGATGCTAGCTCTGTCCTTCAATGTTGATCTTGCTTTCTGCTGCACTGTTGGCTACTGAGTAACACACAGTAGCATGAGTCTAACAGAGCATGCCCTTGTAGTCGCTCGTTATAATTACCCTGACACGTCTTTGTAATTCATATACATAGTAAAGATCTACCAACAGTCTGAAGTAATTGTTTTATTTTCCACCCCAGGATGCTTCCCCGGGTATTTCTCTCACTTACTCTTTGAGAGATATGCGATAGGCCGCTTACAGCATGAGATAGGCCGCTTATAGAGATGCTGACTGTGATGGTGCTCAGGTAATTAGTTGCAAATGTCTATTGAAGAGTGATGCTGTTGTCTCTTTCCGTGTCTCCCTTCCCCCAGAGAATATGCTGTCAGTACCAATGCTGACCTGAGCAGCTTTCGGATGCTGGACCTTGGTTAGCCTTCGCACTTGGCAGCTCAAGCATAGCCTAGCCCCAAAGAATTGAACAGCAAGGGGCAAATATTCAGCCTTAAAAGAGGCTTAGGGACTTGTACACATGCCTATCTGAGAGATCAAAAGCTACAGCTGTATGTGTAAGCAGGCCTTAGCAAATGATAAATGGGTAGTTGGACAAGCAGTTACCAGATTTCTGAGCCTAAAACCCTGTCTGGATGAATAAATAGATGCATGCACAGTTTTGTCACATGCAGCTGAAAATGTAGCCTTTGCAAACTGACTATCACTGTAGGGTGACTTGTTTAAAGGGGAAAGAAGGCAGCAAAAGCAGAAAGCCTGGTCTGACACATTTTTAAACAATTTTTCAATATTATAAAATATGCCTGAGAATTCAGTGGTTCCAAACCTCAGGTAAGGAGAAGAAAGATGGGCTTGAGGAGCTGGACTGGAAGTCAGGAGATCTGGGTTTCATGTCCACCTTTGCTACAGATTTCCTTTGGGACCTGGGGCCGGTCACTCAACCTCTTTGAACTTCAGTTCCCCATCCATATGATTAGGCCCTGATCCTGCAAATATTTATTCACACTAGCTTCAGTGGACCTGCTCCCATACTAAAAGTTACACACATGCATGGATTGTAGGCTCTGTACAGCAGAGAATCTCACTCTGTGTTTGAACAGTAGCTAATACAATGCGGCCCTGATCTCAGTTGGTGCCTCTATGTGCTACTGTAATATGAATGATAAATGAAAGGTTTGCAATACCTAGCCTTTGCCGCCTTCATTGTTGGCAAGAGAAATTGTGTTTGAAAAGCATTTTTAAACACAAGTCAAACTGGGTTCCTGCTTAAACAGTAGGTAACCATTTTAAAGAGAACTCGGGAAGAGTTAAAATCAGGAATATCCCATTTAAAAAGAAAGCTCCTCCCCTCAGATAGGACCCTTTGCTACAGGACAGTTTTTAGTGTGAGCAATGGTGTTCTATAAATAAATAGATTATTGTAATGACATAACTTGATACATTATCTTTCACTCTTGAAGGAACCTAAGCCACTTGATGTATACATATTAATTATTATCATAGCGTTTAGGGGCCCTAGTCATAGACCAGGATCCCATTGTCCCAGGTGCTGTATGAACTCAAAACAAAAAGACAATCCTTGTTCCAAGGGGTTTATAATCTAAGCATACCACAAGAGACAACGCGGATATAGACAAATGGGGGAGCACAAGTAAACAATGAGATAATATTGGTCAGCATGATAGGCTGTGGTCTTAGCACACCAGCAGCTTAACTATTGTCAAGTCTTTTGTAGACATAAGAACATAAGAATGGCCCTACTGGGTCAGACCAAAGGTCCGTCTAGCCCAGTATCCTATCTTCCGACAGTGGCCAATGCCAGGTGCTTCAGAGGGAATGAACAGAACAGGTAATCATCAAGTGATCCATCCCCTGTCGCTCATTCCCAGCTTCTGGAAAACAGAAGCTTGGGACACCATCGCTGTCCATCTTGGCTAAATAGCCATTGATGGACCTATCCTCCATGAATTTCTTTATTTATTTTTGAACGCTGTTATAGTATGACTGTGTGTTGTGTGAAGAAATACTTCCTTTTGTTTGTTTTAACCCTGCTGCTTGTGTTGACCCCTAGTTCTTGTGTTATGAGAAGGAGTAAATGGCAAAGCAGATTTTTGAGGAGAGATGAAAAAGGTGGGCAAGGAGATAGCTTTGTGGATTGTAATAGAGCCCTCAGAGGGCCAGATAGTCTAGTGTGTAACACACCCAGAATCACTTTTCACCAGGAAGGTCTTGCAGTCCAGTTCCTCACCCGAGAAGGGATTTAGCTTCTTAGGTTGCAATGGCCTTCCCCACTTCTTTACTAAAAGGGGAGTGAGACTGGAATGTGGTATATGCCCCTCCTAAAGCAGGGGCAGTTTTTAGGGCATCCCAGGCCCTCCCACTCCACCGGGCTCCAACCCAGGGCCCTTGTAGAGTGAACAGTGTCCAGCCCCTTGGCGTGCTCTCGGAGTTATTCTCCCTGGGTCACTTCCTACTGTCCATCTCCTCAGTGGCTCCAAGTCCAATAGAAGGTAACAAAAGAAAAATAAAAGACAACTAAATCTTCAGCCCCCACTAGGCACAGCAGGCAGTCCTACTCCTCACAGGATGGCTTCTTTGGCACCCTTGTCCAGGAGCCCTCAGGGTAGGTCTGTCTTCCTCCCCAGTCTCCCCCTTCTGAGCTAAGTTACTCCCTTTTAAACTTGAGTTGGAGTTGGAGCATGCTCAGTTGGTCTGGAGGGGTGAGTCTACCTGAGCCCACTATTGTCCATTAGCCGCTTTGGGCCCAGTGTGGGCTTTGCACACTCTGTCACATGGATGTTTACTGGGAGTGCCTGCCAAGCACGTGGGGCAGCATGGGAGAAAGCACAAAGGTGTTTGTTTGAAAATTTAACACATGTGTGGTGGAAGCTGGCATCATAGGCTGATCAGAGGTGAGCATCGACAGCTTGAGAGCGAACAAGTAGGTTGGGTTTGGGGGATTGACTGTGCACGGCCTTGAAAGTGAATGCAAGTGGCTTATGCTTGATGTGATAGAGAGCAGGGAGCCAGTGGAGAGATTCAAAGAGAGGGGTGAACATGGTCAAAGTCACGGGCTAGGAACATGATCTTTGCAGTAGCATTCTGAATGGAACTGACAGGCGGAAACGGCATTTGTGAAGGCTAGAGAGAAGGACATTGCTGTAGTGAAGATGTGAGATGGGGAGAACTTGGATGAGAGTTTTAGCTGAGTGGATGGATAGGAAGGGCCATATCGTAGAGGTGTTATGCAGAAAGAATGGGCAAGGTTTAGATATAGCCTGGATGTGAGGACCTAGAGAGAGCTCCAAGCTGAAGATGAAGCCAAGGTTATGGGCCTGAGGGACAGGCCGGGTGGTGGTGTCATCCACAGTGATTGAGGTAGGAGGTAGCAGGGAGGGCTTGGAGGGGGAGAGAGATTAGGGGCTGTACTTTCACCATGGTTAGGTTGAGCTGGTGGCTGGACACCCACAAGGCGATGTATCAATGTTACATTACAATGCTGGGACAGTATGATTAGCAGGATGGTAATGGCTATCTCAGGAGACTATGAAGCAGGAGACTGGGAGCCCAATTCTCCCTCTGCAGAAGATGTGTAACTTCAGTGGGAGTTACCCACATCCTACAGTGAAAGAACTGGGGATATGGGTTCTACTTTTGATTCTGCCACCCAACTTGCAGTGGGACTTTGGCCAAATCCCAATGTCTCTATGCCTCAGTTTGGCTGTCTGTAACTTAGGGCTAGACATTTATTTATGTACCCAATAAAGTGTTCTGAGAGCCTCCAACGAAAGGCACTCTGGGCTTGATCCCTCTTCTATTTGAAATCAATTAGAGTCTTTCCATTGACTTCAATGGAGCTGGAACAGGTTCTATAAAAGGGACAAGTATTGTTAGTAATAGTAATTCTTAGATGAGGGAAATTTTCTTGGCAACCACCGTTCCCCGGTTCTCAGGAATGTCTCTGAGGTTGCTGGAGGAAAAATTGTTTTCTACAAGGTATTCTGCCCTCTGTGTGTGTGTGTGTGTAAGAGAGTGAGAGAGTGTGAGCTAAGTCCACTTGCACAATAATTTTACAGGCTTTGAAAGGGTTATATAATTCACCAGGCAGTCCTTATCAGCGGCACTGCTGGGAATGCTGGGCCCAGTTGCCCACGCTATGACATAAGTTTAACTCCATTGACTTCAATGGAGTTACACAGACATAAAATAGGTGTAAATGGAGCAAAGAATCAGACCAGATGATACAATTCCCATACAGCCAAACAATTGTCGGTTCAGCTATTAGCAAGTGGCTTGATATGTATATTTATTATTATCATTACTACTATGTGATGAATGGAAATCAACTCCTGTCGCATTCTAGCCAACACCAGTATGACTCAGCTTCCATTCAGATTCACTTTTACCTACAGTTCCCAGTTTTGAACTGCACAAATCTAGAGAAAAAATCAGTTAATGGAGGAATTAAACAAACAAAAATCCCATTCGAACCATCGTGTCTTGGAAATGCGCAAGTTTTCCCACCCACTTAAATCTCTGGGCATAAATTAAAGCACACGAGAACTGGTTCCAAAACCCAGAGACAATGGCAACATTAGTCTATTGGCAAGACAATTAACTTGTATGTAATAGCATCAAGAGTTTTCAACTGAGCAAACCACCAGCGCTTGCATGGTTTTCAGTTACCGCCCGCCAGGGCAATTTTCAGAAGGGCTTCAAAACAACAGGATGAGCCTCAGTCAGTTTAACTGATGTCGGAGGGATTTCTTTCTTTCCATGGGGGAACTGCAAACGCAGTCACTGTGACAATGAGCTAAGGTTTCTAAGGTTTTCCTTTAAGGATGTAACAAATGTAGGAAACTGTGCAGGAGAACTCTCCATAAATCAGAACCTGAAGGGATGCATTGTGGGCTGCAGCAGCTCTGAACCTTCGACAAGATGTTTCTCGGGCAAGTTTTTTGGAATTTTGGTGGGCTCTGACCTGCAGTTTTCACTTCCAAAATAACTTGACTTTTCTAAAGTGGTAATTTCATTTTCATGATAATGCTAAACTCAAGCCACATGTGCTTTAATTTAAAGCAGGGCTCGGGCTGCGGAGCCTGCCAAGAAACAGTAGAGAAACATGCTTATTCTACTAGTTTGCTTGAGGCTCTCTGCATTTTTGAATGCCTCGGCAAAAATATAGTTTTTAAATAAGCCAATCCCAGAGAGAGAGCGGTGGGCTGTGGAGGAGTTATACATTTTTGCATTAAAGTCTTGTTGGCGTTCCATGCATTGACTGGTTAATTAAGAACCGATGAATTGGCACCAGAGGGACACATTATTTGATAACCTTGTTGGCTATCTAATTTGACAGCTAAGGTGCTGTCCAGACCCTTTCTCAGCCCTGAACTGGCACATTCGACTTCACCGCAGCACAGACAATCATACTGGTTTAGCTATGCTAGACCAGCCCGTGTTATGTGCTGTTTTGGAACTTTGGTTGTGCAGCTCTTTCTGCTAATTAACCTCCCCATGATGGATATGTTTACAATGTCTTTGTCGACACTTTTAGGATTATTTAAAACTCTCTTGGGAGGCTGTAAAAAGCAATCCTGTTTTTTTATTTAGAGAGAGGGAATGAGAAATACAGAAAAGACAGACAGAAATGAAGAGACAGAAAAGAAGAACTTTTCTCCCCTCCTTTGGAAAATGTAGGGCTTGGATTCTCAGTCAGTGAACGCTGCTGCTTTGCACCAGCTGAGGATCTGGCCCATTCTATCAGTTAAAATGTCTTTCCGGACCACTCACAATAACACTTTGTAATGGTGGAGCACTTTTCCAGCCAGAGTTCTCAAAGCAGATTACCGAGCTGGGTAAAGCTTATTAGTCTCACTTTGCAAATGATGCAGCTGAGGCACAGATGTGTTAGGATCAGTATTTGCAGACTTGCTTTCCACTGGCTTCAACTGGACGTGTGGGAGCTCTGCACCCTTCACAATCAGGCCACTTTTATTTACAGGGCCCAAGTGGGATTTAGATGCCTAACGTTAGGCATCAATGTTTGAAATGTTGGGCCTATTTTCACTAGCAGGGAATCTGGACCATTTCCACCGACTTGCGTCCATTACATCAGCAGAGAATCTGGTTCATTTCCTAAATGATTTGCCCAAGGTTACACAGAATGTTAGCAATTAGAGTTAGGAACAGAACCCAGCTTTCCTCGCTTCCAGCACCATGTGCCATCCACTAGACCACAACTGCCCGTCTCTCTGTACCACTGTTGTGGCTAAGCACTGTCCAGAGAGGAAGTCAGTTTCTGACACATAGGTACAAGCCAAAGCCCACGGAAGTCAATGGATTTTCAAAGTTCTTCCCTTTCTCTTTGTACCTATCGGACAATCTGTTCACTTTAAGTGACCTGATTTCTGACTATGTATTCTGCTAGACATGCTTTTCCCTCCTGCGTGTGAGAAGCATTAACACTTTAATAGATATTGCCTCCCCCACTTGCTGCAGCGTTGTTTCCAAATGGCCCCCATGCCTAATTACTCAGCCTTCTGCTCAGCATCACGATTCCAAGCCCCCTACAAGGTTCCTCTTATTGGTATCCTGCCATTTCCAGCTAGGAGCTGCTCATTGTGTGCCAGCTTAAGAATGCAGCAATGAATTTTCTGTTTCCATTGCATCTGCCTATATCTGAGACTGTAAGTGGGATCAGTGGGCTTTGCTCACAAGCCTTGAATTCCATTTAATTCAGCAGAAAGGCCCTGACAGACTCCATGTGCCCAAGGTCACCCACGCCCCCTGGGGGAAAAAAAAAGCCTGTTGCACTCAGGGTATGTTCTTGAAAATCCCTGAAATTATATCTCAATTTCCCCAAAGCAGCTTTAGACTTGAAGACAATAGGGGGAAGATTTTTAAAAAAGGATCTTTAATTTTTAGGCCACTAGTTGCCTGCAAATCATTCTTCCCAGGCTGTGGACAGGGCAGCCTAGAGACCGGTTGTTTTACAGTGACATATCTTCAGGAAGAAGTATTTAGAAACTGAACCACAAATGTCTCAAGACAGACATGATTCAATGATTTCCCAAAACAGGGATTTTAAATAAACATTGCATTACATCTTTCTGTATTTTTTAATAAACCAGAAGTAAAACACATGCAGCAGCTTCTCGGAAGGATGTGCAGGTAGTGAATTATCTACAAGAAATGACACGGGGCTGATTGCTCAAAGCTCCCTTCTTTCCCTGAACTATCTGGCTGGCTAGTTCTTATATATATGCACACACAGGCACGCACACATGCAAAGTATGTTAAAAGAACATATTATGGTTGAAAAGTCAGGCACTCAAAAGTTAGGCAACGCCAGAATTAAGGTTGCCGGTGCAGCCTTCCCCTTTGTACCTATGCATTATGATACAGTCTATTATTTCATGATCACGTGATATTTTTTCCCCACAGGATCCCTGCCTCATTCATTCTGTTCTGGGGATGAATCAGGATTGTGTAGCCAAGGAGGCTATAAGACCCCCCCTGCCTCATTGGTTGCAGAAGTTGGAATGTGTGTAGTGGATGACGCAGAGCATTGCAAGAAGAGAAAGAATGGTCTCATGGTTAAGGCAGTTCAATGTTGCCCTGGAGTACTGGATTCCATCTCTGCTTTCGCCACAGAGTTCCTGTGTGATGCTGGGCAGGTAACCAAGATGTTGTCTGTAGGACCCCTGGCTCATTTGTGGCAGAAATTGGACAATGCTCATTTAATGGGCAGCTATTCAATATTTTGTTTTCTCCTTGTTGTTCAACAAATGCCTTATTAACGGCACAAACCCTGCTCTGAGGACAGAATTATTAATTTCCTCATGGTTCTCATTGCTATAGTATTGGAGTGCTTCACAAATATTACTTACTTTATCTTTACAAAACCCCTGTGAGATGATGGGGTATTATTATCCCCATTTTATAGATGGGGAACTGAAACAGAGACATGATGGTTGAAAATATCCACTAATTTTGGGTGTCCAATTTGAGATGACTAGGACCTAATTTTTTCAGATTACTTAGCATCATATAGCACTTTATTAGCTCAGAGCACAGCTCCCATTGCCTTCAGTTGCGCCTGTTTGCACTCAGCACTTCTGCAAATCAGATCCCAGTGTCTCAAATCAGGCACGAAGAAAACAAGGAACACCCGTGAAACATTTGATTTAACTGACTTGAGTAACATCACACAGGAACTCTGTTGCAGAGGCAGGGACAGAATCCACTTCTCTGGGGCAGCATTCAACCGCCTTAACCTTCAGACCATCTGTTCTCTTTCTGCAATCCTCAGTCTCATTCGCTACACAGCTTCCAGCACCTGCAATAAATGAAACGGACAGATCCTGCAGACAACAACCCCTTTCAGTACACACCCCTGATTTATCCCCAACACAGGACCATCCTTTGCACTGAATGAGGCAGGCAAAAATAGTATGTGATCATGTAATTAAAGACTGTATCATAATGTATATGCACAAAGGGGTCAAATTAAGGTTGCACAGACAGCCTCGGCTCCAGTGAATGACACCAGAAGTAGTCTAACATCCTCGACCAACATGAGGGAGGGATGAGACACATTGCCAGGGGGTTTCAGATATTTGCTGATAGCAGAGGAATGGTGAGACTCAGGAATCTTGGGTTCTGTTCTGGGCCTCTGCAGCAGAGAAAGTGATAGTGGGCACAGAAGCTTCTCCCTTATCTCCTCCAACCTGTTCTTGTCCCATCCCCATTCTCCTTACCTACAAAATCCAAGTCTCCACTCTTCAGAATTCCCATCCCAGTCCCAATCTCTTTGCCCAGTAAGTCTCTGTATCACCCTTCCAAACTACCCACTGCATTCTCCCCAACTCCTCATCTAATCTGTCTATCTCCCTAAACCTGACCTTCAAGCACTTTCGCCTGCCTATACTCCCTCTGCCCACTGCCTCCTAATCTCCCTTCCTGGGCTCCTCATCCGATCTAAGTGTCCCCCACTGCCTCTTTGTTGCAGTCTCCTTGCCCAGCCACTCCCAGGCTTCCCCCAGCTTCTCATCTGATCTCAGCTTCCTCACTCACCTACTGGCTCCCAGTCCCCACCCCCACCCACTCTCCCTGGCTTCTGGACTCAGTCTGTTTGCCCAGCCAGTCCCAGTCTCCTGCCCACCACTCCCAGGCCCAGATTCTTTACCCAGCTAGTCTAAGTCTCCCTTTCACTCTCCATCCTTCTGCCAGCTGCTAGACCCAGCATGTGTGAACTGCAAATTTGCAAAGTCTTATAACTTGGCCAAATCTGGGCAGATTTTCCCATGGATGGAAAAAGGCACATCCTTGACACAAAGGCCAGCCCCCTCCAAATTGCAAGTCTCTGCTCCATAGCTTGGGAGCACTAGAGCAGTTCAACAAAAAGGTCACCTGATTGTTTAACATGGGAAAAACAATGTATTTTTTCCTAGCCTAGTTCTTGGAAAAGGCTAAACCATTTTGACTGAAATTAAAAACAAACAAACAAACAAACAACAGCAACAATAAAAACAGCCTGAGGCAGACACCCAGCATGGAAAACTTCAATCCAAATGGTTAAAGTTTGGCAAAGTTACAAGCTACTGAAAACAGGGCCTTATAATGGGATATGGCAGGGAACCTCAATAATAGTGGTGCTACCAGGCCAGCCTATAACAGAAGAGAAATTCTCATCTGTTTTCTCCTTCCATCTGATACCAGTAGATGATCTTGGAAATAACATGACATGAAAAGTCTCATTAGGGCCATGCTTTGATAATGTTCCCTTTCTTTACTACACATTAGTTTACCAGCTGTCCCAATGACCGACTGGATACTCTTTATCTCTCTGCAGATCATCCTTTTAGTTATAGGCCAATCTCCCTCTTGAACACCACCTACAAAGTGACGGAGCACATGATTCTGAACAGAATTGGCTCCTCTGTGGACACCAGCCTACCCAAGGAGCAAGCTGGTTTTTGACTGAAGAGAAGTTGCTCCAACCAGATCCTGGCCCTCAACTACAAACAGCAGGGCTGGATTCCAATGAAAACTCAAGACTGGTACTGCTTTCATGGATCTGTCAGCAGCATATGACACAGTCTGGTAGGATCCCTATGTGTGGATTCTCAGGCTGTTGAACACCACGCTTAGCGGCTGAAGGATGCATGTGTACCTCGGAGGTCAAACTAGCAAGCCGCGCACTTTGAATAATGGGCTACCACAAGCCTCTGTGCTTGCTCCGACACTCTTCAATGTACACATGCATGATACGCCTCAATCGACAGCGCAGAAGTTTGCATATGCTGATGATTTGGCACTTTCAACTCAGGTCCGTAGCTTTAAAGAACTTGAAGTAACCCTTACCTCTGACCTTAAGATCATGGAGAAGTACTTTCAAAAGTGGCAGCTGAGACCAAATTGGTAGCCTCTACTTTCCACCTTGACAACAGAATTGCACAAAACACTAACTGTCGACCCAGCAGAGGAATATTAAAGACACCTGAATGTCAGAAAGTGCTGAGCACCCACTCTCAAAATCAGCTCCCCCAGAAGGGGATCAAAAATGGAAGCACCCCAAATAGCAAATCACAAGCAAAACCCTTGTCACGGTGTTTAACCAGCTTTAGGTCCTGTTCATGCAAGATTCTGAGCTGTGTACCCTCCTCTCCCATTGAGTGATCTGCACCTGGCAGGAACAGACTCCTATAGCACAATGCAGGGCATATTTATTACTGAGGCTTTTAATTAAAGATCACACCACACCTTCCAGTTCATTCATTTTAAAGCTCATTATCTGTGATTAAGAGACTGTTCTGGAGCCTGCTCCCATAGTTCTCAGTGGGAGGAGAAGGGGGCCTTAGGTGACTGTTCTGCTGTTTGTTACGTTGCCCAGATTAGACGGCAATGAGCAAAATTAATTCATTAAGCAAAATATGGATTAAAAGACTTCTGATCATTTAGTCTGACATCCTACGTAACACAGGCCCATAGAATTCTGCCCAAATGATGAAATACATACCTTTCCTCTAGCTCTATCTAAAATATCTTCTCACACCCTATGGAAGAAGATAGGTAGACCAACTATTGGATTAGTCAAATACACTCGATTTCTGCCCATAGGAACTGAAAAAAAACTTGGTGCCTATGCTCAAATTAGAGAAAGCATGAGTTTCTCCAATGAATTATGAGAGCCAAGAAATATGTTTTTTGCATGGAGAACTATGGAAAGCTGACAATGAAAGGGATGAGAAAAGCCATTCCACTGTATTCAGATAATTACTTTCTACTTCCACTTCCTTGTTTCAAACACAAGATCCGTGATGACCCAGAAGGATTGGAACCCCAGAGAAGGAAGCACTGATTTTAGTGAATGTAACACTTCCAGGTCACACAAGATGATCTAGTGGTTCCTTCTGGCCTTAAAGCCCATGAATCACTGTCCCCTCTCCTCTGTGATCAGCCTTACCAGGCATCTCAGGCCACTTGAGGGATAGGCTCATTTAAAGTGAACTAAACACAATTAAAAGTAAACTTGTGCTAACTATGCACAATTTAGGCCATTTAGACATCCAAGAATCAGCTTCTTGGGCATCTAAATTGCATCTGCCACTATGTAAAAATATAGGCCTATATGTCTAACAAATCTCTCCCTCTGAAACACTTGCTGGTTTAGCTCTGTGAATGTTAAATAATCCCTCTATGGCTCTGCTCTACCTTGTGGGAAAACTCCTGTAGCTTTACTGTAAACATAATTATGTTGTGTGGAGCTTTCATTAATCTAACACAAAACCACAGGCTCACATGCATCAGGGTGTTTCCCCCCCCCCCCTTTCTGGAATCTGCCCTTACTTGCAGTTGCGGCATGGCACTTATTTGTATAGCATGAGCTTTTTGCAAATGTACCATCAAAAACTAAATCTCCCCTGTTCTTTACATTACGATAACTAAACAGAAGGTGTGTAATAATAGGGAGTTCCAGGCAGGCCCTTTCCTTGAGCCATTACTTTTCAGACTGGTGTACTTAAGCTGCTTGGCTCAGTGAGTATCCTGTGCAATTATTACTGGGCTTTTGAGTTAGCAGAAGTAGCAAACTATAGCACCAGGGTTAAAAATGCAGAGACTGTGAAGTAAGTTCAGAGATGCCTGGACAATCAAGGTCGTTTCTTTTGTCCCACGGTCATGGGTTATTCCTCCATGACTGGGTAAAAAATATCTGAGGTCTTTTATTCCATTTTAGGGTGTGCTCCTTAGGCAGAAAGAGGCATGGCCTAATGACTTGAGTACAGGCCTAGCAATCACAGATTTAATTCTTGTAACCTCAGGTACATGTACATGCTCAGCCTCAATTTCCGTATCTGTGAAAGGGGGAGAATGACACTTACCTACTCACTTCACAGGGCTATGGGGGAAATTAATTAGAAGTAATGTTTGTATAGTGCTTTGAATATGAACAATGCTAATTATTATCATTCAGACTTGGAAATTTGCAGCAGGGCCTCCTGTTTGCCTGAACGGTTGCAATTAAATATGGACAAAACGGAGGGTGGTTTTTGGTTTTCAAGAATTTCGGCAATTCAGGGTGGGGTTTTTTTGTGAAACCAAAATCAGGTGGTTCAGATCTATGTTCTCTTTGACCAGAACCCTAACATCAGGTAAATTTCTGATAAATGATTTCAATTATATTGCATGGCATTGTTTAGTGGTTAGAGCACAGAGAGAGGCATGGAAAGGAGAGTTAAGGGTACACATTCAGCTCTGCCACTGACTTGTGTGACTTTGCCCAAGTCACTTCACCTCTAAGTTCCTTCATTTCCCGGTATGCCTCAATTTCTAGTGCAGGTCTATTTTAGGTTCTTGAATTGTTTTTACTAGTACCCTTCGCTCATGGGTTTCCTCCTTGCATATGTTCCCAACATTTCCTTCACCCCAGCTGTGACTATTGTCCAGTCCTCCCAACCTGTAGATTATGAACTGCATCCCCATATCATACCACCTCTTAAAAAAATAGAAATCCTCTCACCTCATTCAGATTTTTTCCATCATTCTCTTACTTCCTGAGCCGATTTCAGCCCAGCTGCAACACTGGTGTCAGTTATTATTATTTGTCTTACCTACAGGCCCCAACTGAGATCAAGGCCCCATTGTGCTAGGTACTGTACAAACACATAGGAAGAGACTGTGTCTGCCCAGAAAAACTACTGTGTAACTAGGCAAGGCAAACATAAGGTGGGGAGGGGAAACAGGCACGCAGAGGTATAGTATCTTGCCCAAGTTTACAAAACAGGAAAGTGGCAGAGAGGAATAAAACTAAGTCTCCTGAGACCTAGTTGACTGCCTTACCCCCGGATCATGCTGCCTGCCACTAGATCACACGGCCAGAGCGGCTTTGGTGCTCAATGTTTTGACTGATCTGAGCTAGTCCATCCCTTTTATTGTAACCCTGAGAAGAGATATACAACAGGGTGGGATTCTCTGTGGAGAATTGAGTAATTCTATTCCATGCTCTGTAAGTTCTCTTATCGCGCTCATCCTGGTAGTATCTGAGCACCTTCCAGGAGTCCACTAAGCAATGTGACTACACATGTATTCACAGATTCTAAGGGCAGAAGGGACCATTGTGATCATCTAGTCTGACTGCCTGCCTATAACACAGGCCATAGAACTGCCCCAAAATAATTCCTAGAGCATATCTGTGAGGCAAACCCACAGCCAGACCAGGGCTGCTCACTCAGGTACTATGACTTACCCTTACAACAGAGCCTGCACTGACTCAGCCCTCAGGCATGCTGCAGCAGCCTATCCCTGAGCGGAGCCCAGGTCAGATGACCCCCAGGCTCAGGTACTTCACCAGCCCTGCCAGAGCTGCAAGTTAGTCTGTGCAACAGCACTACCCAGCCAGGAACCCCCCTGCTTCCTCGCAGTGCAACAGATTCTCTAGGCTCCCAGCCTGCTCTTGATCTGGTTCCTGTTTCGGTCCAAGTACTGTCTCAGCCTTGTCTAGGCCCTACTCCAACCTTGCTCTAGCCTTGTTACTGACCCACTCCAGCCCTGCATCCACCGCCTGACTCCCAGGCCCTCAGACTGGCACCCAACGAGCTTTGACCTTTGGCCTGCATCTGGACTCTAGCTATGATACTGACTTGGTTAGCCTATCGACTCTGAACTTGGTTCTGACCCATGGCCTGTCCCCGGACCACAGTTTCAGCACTGCCCTCGGAGAAAGTTCTATCTCCTGCATAGACAAGCTTTACTCTTAACTCTGTGGGTAGGTTCTGTACTGTAGATCATAGAATCATAGAATATCAGGGTTGGAAGGGACCTCAGGAGGTCGTCTAGTCCAACGCCCTGCTCAAAGCAGGACCAGCCCCCAACTAAATCATCCCAGCCAGGGCTTTGTCAAGCCTGACCTTAAAAACCTCTAAGGAAGGAGATTCCACCACCTCCCAACATTCCAGTGTTAGGTACAGCAGGCCTATACTTAGGCCATTTCTCATTATTAATAAAACCATCATGTTTCTTGATGCCATCTTTAGCAGTATTGCCTCCCGGAAGTGACATAGAACTTTCATACACCACAAAAAAACATGGTTGGCAAGTAATTATTTAGGCACATGGATAGCAAATAATTATCTGCATATTGCTAATCCTCTATCACAACTAAGACATCTAGTAAACTTAAAGGAATACTGTCAAGACATTTAGGGTCTACTTGTTCAAGAAAAATTGGGGACTTAATGGGGCAAATTCTGAATAACTCTCTTAGGGACAGAGTCTGCAACCCATAGTCAAATTGTGTAGTTTCTTACTTGATGAGTAATGGGACTGCACATGGAATATGAGACTATGCAACACAAGGAAGGGCCACAAAATCTGCTCCTTATTTTTTGCTTGCACTGTTTTCAATAAGTGTTTTGCCTGAGTAGTAAGCACTCTTGGATTTGGCTCAGTCTGAATGGACGTTTTCCCATGAATTAAAAACCCCAGTTAAATGATCAGGAGAAGAATGGTCCAGCGGTCAGGACCCCAGCTTGGTAGACTGAGGTTCAGTTCCCTGCTCCACCATACACTTCCTGTGTGAATTTGAGCAGGTTGTTTAGTTTCTAGAGCTATGCCTCAATTTCCCATCTGCAAAGATGCAAATAGTTACACAACACCCCTGCGAAGTACTAAAAAATATGTTCAAAGATTCCTAGGGCATGTCTACGCTGCATCTGGGAGTGAACTTCCCCACACAGGTCCACAGACACACTAGTGCTCTACAAATTGCCGTGCCGATTTTGCAGCTCAGGTTCTCAGGGCCAGCTCCCCAGACTTCAAAGCCTGAGCTCCAGCCCAAGTTGCAATGTCTACACAGCTACTTATAGAGCACAAGCGAGAGTCTTTGAATCCGGATGGGCAGGTTCAGTCCCAGATGCAGTGTAGATATGTCATTAGGTGCTCAGATATTATAACAGGCTCCATGTAAGTACCATAGATAAGAGTTGTGGTCTGTGTGCATCTTTAACTGTAGACATGGTCCTTACACATACTATCCTGAGCATTTCAATGAGCTGTTTCGTATCAATAAAATGTGCAAATGGCTTCTGTGTAGTGGTGGTATGAAGCAGGACATGACATCAATGCTGGTTTTGCTGAGTGTATATGCCCCAACTTGGTCATGGTATCAAGCCACATTCCTTGCATGAACCAAAATTTGGTCCCTTGCATGTGATCTGGAGTTAGCAACATAACTGAAATTCTTATTTTCATGAGGACTAATTGAATTTTTGAGTAACTGGTTCCTGTGCAAACAAAAAGGGATGTCATAGAAAATCCTACCCTGAACATTTATAAAGACTGACTCCAGGAAACAGAATGAATGCCAAGCACATTTTTTCTGCAGACCTTTTTGACTGGTTTCTTTTTAGTTTGGATGAAGGGCTGGTGGGTTGTACATGGAATATGTTTCGAAACTAATTAGCTTTGACTGTTCATTATGCATCATAAAAAGAAAATGTCTAATTTTTTCTTTATTATTCAGATTGCATATTTTCTTTATCAGATGGTTGAGAACAGTTTAACTAGAAAGATTATGACAACTCGTCTCAGGAATAACAAAGAAAATCAATTTTTTCCATATTTGTAAAATTGGTTTCGACCCCACATCATTGGGTCAAGGGCACTCATCTTTGAAATGAGCACAGAACCATGATTTCCTGGCTCCCAATCCTGTGTTCTAGCCACAGAAACAATCTTCCTCTCACATATCTAATATATTCCATCTTAATTTCAATGGAACGCCTTGAGCTACAGGACATTCATTTAAATTCATATAGCTCAATCTTAATTTATATTGATCTTTAGTTTCAATTCTTCTTCCATGCCTCTTCTTAATCATATTCTCTAAAGACTAAATAATCCCAATTTTGGTCAACCCCTTTTAACATGTGAGCCATTCTGTTGCATTTATCATTTTTATTATCCTAGGCTGTGCTCTCTCCAGTTTAAATAGATCTTTCTTCTAAGTAGCTATTTATGAGTCAATTTCAGCTTTATATATTAGTCAATAAATATCCTCAAATGACCCCTCACATTCTTATCCCAGATAACTTAACTGCAAATCCTATTCCAAGTCATACACGTCATGTTTCTAATCTCAGTACAATATTTGCCATAATACTACGTTGCATATTCCTGTTATCCAATGTAATGGCCTGATCTGACATCCACTGAAACTGGTGAGAGTGATTCCATTGACTTCTATGGGCTTGTGTGGAGCTCTGTCCATACCTGGAGAGGTGGCTAACTGCTGCCAAGAAGCCAGAAGCTGCTGCTGAGAGCCTGCTGGGGCTTTCATTGAGCAGGGAGCCTCAGAGACGGTTGGCGGCTTCACTGGAGTCAGGGCAGAGATTGTTGCCATGCCTAGAGCTGACTGAGGTGGGCCTGAGGTGAAGGCAGTGTGAGTAACCACCACCCTTGTTTGGGAAAGTACTTGCAAGGGAAGGGGGACAGCAAAGAGACTCTAAGGGTATGTCTTCACTACTGGCTGGATCAGCGGGCAGCGATCGATCCAGTGGGGGTCGATTTATCGTGTCTAGTCTAGATGGGAGAAATCAATCCCCGAGCGCTCTCCCGTCGACTCCTGTACTCCAGCTCGGCGAGAGGCGCAGGCAGTGTTGACGGGGGAGCGGCAGCAGTCGACTCACCACGGTAAGTCGATCTAAGTACATCGACTTCAGCTACATTATTCACGTAGCTGAAGTTGCATAACTTAGATCGATGCTCCCCCCCCCCCCCCCCCAGTGTAGACCAGGCCTAAGGGGTTGTTTGCGTCTCAGAAGTGGTGAGTGGTCTTCTGAACAAACCTGAACTCAGGATTGCGGACATTTTGTTAAAACAACTCCCATCTTGAGAAGGGGTGTGTAGCTTGTTGCCTTGGCTGGACTGATACACTGGACCAACAGAGTGCTGTCTCCATTTTCAAGATCTCCAAGCGTGTCCACGCAAGTGTTTAGAACTCGGAAATCCAGAGAAGTGTACACTCGGGGGTGGGGTAAATGGTGACAGTGTAAATGCAAGTTAGATAAGTTTCATTTACTGTTGTAAACTGTATTTGTTAATTGATTTCTTGAACTGCCCCCCTGCTCATTCAAATTAGTGATGACAATTAATTTCAGTCTGTTATATCATGTTTTCTTAAGTTGTTAAGTAAAGGGGTGTTAATTCTAATCAAGGTGTATATTGGGTATGTATTGTTTATATTTTTGAGTTAGACCCATTGCATAGATTAGCTCAGGTTTATTCCTGGAGGCTCCCAAGTGAGTGTGGACAGGGCCCAGCCAGGTGGAGGCACTACCAATTTTAATTTTCTCTACAAATAAAAGGACTGCAGCAGAGGGGTGGACAGAGGATTCCCATCTATCCAACATCACCCCTGGGATACTCAGGATCTCCTTTAATGTCAACATCAGGCACCTGGGCACACAGGTAAGTGGTGCCTGCTCCCAAGTAACCCAGAGAGGAAAGGGTGAGGTTACATAAGGTTCTACTCATCCTGAGTAGAAGTGGCAACATCTGGCCCTCGCTATACACAGCATCTAGTCTTGCGCAAGAAACCACAGGCAAGATTATCTGGCTTGTTCTGAACATTTCTAGTCCTCTAAATCCTCTTAAATGACCACTGTCCTATTGGTACTGGATAGTCTAGTCTGCACACGCACAGCTTCTTGGCACTATGCAAAATCAGTCCAGCTGAGAGTCTCTTCTTTCTCTTCTCACTGGATATTGTGGGCCAAATTCTAATCTTAGTTTGAGTGGCATAAACCAGGAGTGCCCCCTTTTTAATTAATGGATTACAACTAGTGCAACTGAGATCAGAATATGGCTCCCAATGACTTGGTTCAGAAGCTTTCAATTCCTATTTAAATAGTGAATGTGTCAGTTAATAACAGTAATTAATAGCAAAAAAAATCTATTTTATGCCATTGTTTCAAATATCTAGTGTTTTGTGCAGATCAGATGCACTGATGAACTGCATTATGTTACCAACTCTCTTTTCTCTCTAGTTTTCCATCTTAACTTGGCATCTGTATCTGAAGCAGATTTCTAAGTTAGACTACAGCTAGGTTAATTAGGTCAGTGTTAAATGTTTCCTGAGCAAGTTCCTGCAAAAGACACTCAGATGCATGGCGCATTCAACGCCACATGCTATGTAGTACAATTATTATTATTATTTGTATTACAGGAATACTAAGAGTGTCAGCTGAGATCAGGGCTCCATTGTTCTAGCCATTGTACAAACAGACAGTGAAAGAGAGTCCCTGGTCCTAATTGCTTGTATTTCAAATACACAAGATAGACAAAGGCTGGGAGAAAGGATTACTATTGGAGCTTGCCAACAGTTTTAAAATGAAAGCATTTTAAATCTAGAAATGACCTTTTTTTCCACAAATGAAAAATGTCACAACATTTTTTGAACATTTTTGCTTTTTTGGAATTTTTTGACAGAAAAGTTAAATGAAAAAAATTAGCCTGTTGGGCTTTCAGTGTTTTGTTTTAGGTCTTGTTCAGGTCCAGTCTGTGTCAGACTCATCTTAACTCTCTTCTCTGTTTCAGGGTGTGTTTCTAGGCCATCCCATTTCTTTCTCCATTTCATTTTGTATGTGTGTGTCCTTTCCTTCTGCATGCCGAAGTTTTACAGAGCAGGCTCACTAGGCCATTGCCCAACCCTCCCTCTTGATCTGGGCTTGGGATCAGCACCAGGAACATGGAACTCATTGGCAAGGTGTAGCGGGCTTCTCATGGGTGCCAGCAAGCCTAGTGGGCAGACCACAACTCAGTCTCCCAGAGCTTTGGGATGGTCTTACCGGGCAGTCTGAGGGCCTGACGGCTGAGTTACAGTCTTCTTTTCTCTTCAGTCTGGGGTACTCTGCTGCCCTCTCAGGAGAGGGTTGCTCACACAGTCTAAGCAATTCAGCTAATCAGCTGGGGCTTCTTAGCTAACTTTCAGTGTCCAATTGCTCCCCCTTGTCAGGGAGAAGGGGTGGGAAAGGGAGCTAGGCCCCTGGCCTCCCAGTCAGATCTTACCCACAGATCTTCCCCTTCCCCTGTAGATTGCTCTGTCCCAGAAGCCATCTGAGTCTATGAATTTGTCTCTGGCGCAAAGAGTGTATAATCTGATTTTTAAAAAGATGCAACCGGTGATCATAATGAATCATAGGAGAAAAGGAGGGCCAGGCTATAATAGCAATAATATCATTCATTCAGACTTTTTACTGAAAAATGCTTGTTTTTTGGCTCCAAAAGAATTTCTCAAATCAAAATATTTTGGTTTTGAAAACTGAAATTTTTCATTTTTGATTTGGAAAAAAATTCCCATCATGTACCTAAGATTCTGAAACAGAATTGGCAATACACACCCCAGTCCCTCACCTCACACACAATCCCTCATCCTCCCCCACCAGGAACACACACACAAAAGAAGGAAGGTAGAATGACTGGTAACTGAATGTGCACAAAAGCAGGGAGCTTCAACAACCTCACACAAACACAGCAGCAGCACGAGCAGATTCACATGGCTATAATGTAGCCATGGTATCGTGCAGAACAGACTTCCATCTTGAGTGGTCTCTTGCAAGTTGTATTCCTTCATCGAGTCAATATGAGAGAATTTGGGCTTCTTAAATCCCTCAAAACTGCATCTTCCAACCTCATCCTGGTGCCAAATTCTGTTTGTGTTCATATGATTCTTTGTGTCCAGGTTACATGTTGCTGACAGTTAATTATTAGTGCTACCACCTAGTTCTTATGTAGTGCTTTCATCTGTAAGTCTCAAAGCGCTTTACAGAGGAGGTCACTGCTGGGTACTATATCTTCCCAAATACTCTGGATATAGTCGTAAGATTTCCATCAGATCAGATCTTTGTACAATTTCCTTTTTTTAAACAAAGGAGAGGAGAATTCACTTAGAAGTGAGAACTTTATGAAAAGCCGTAACAAAGGGATAACTAGTAGAGGTGGATAAGAGTCATTTGACCTCAAAAAGGTAACATATTATGGAGTTTCAGGATAAAAGTTAAAAACATGAGTAATTTTTAATACTGTTTACGCCTAAGTCGGATCCCAAATTCACGCAAGTTTCAGGCACCTGGTGCAGGCAAATGATTCCACAACCTCATTCAGGAGTGGCTGCATTGGACACTCAGGTTGTTCAACACAACCTGCTCTTCTTCCCCACTAGCACTAAGTCAACATCCTTAGCTGAGCATGATCCCAATGAGTCCTCCCTACAAAATGCTTCCTTTGATATTATTACTTGCAGGCAATGAAGAACAGTGCAAATAGAACTTCCAACTCCCTTTCAAACCTGGTTACGTGGGGCCTGGCTGGAACAGCTGCCAATGAGGGGGAGCCCATCTGAACCTTTGGCTGGACTGAGAACAGAACCATTCATTAGGGGACAGAGTGAAGCAAAATGCGTGAGACAGATGCAAATAATTCAGTTTAGCACCAAATTCTAGACAAATGGTCAATGTAGCTCAGGAGAACACTAGGACTCCAAGTCACTTCATCCTATATTTAATGTTTTTGTGCACCCATGTGGTTGGAGTTAACTCAGCCTTTGCCTGTATTTTGAATTTAACCTGCTTGCATGTACTTTACTGCTATTATTGCTCCCTGTTCTGCTGGTCACAAATGACACAGAATGCAAAGCCAAATGGAACAGTCTTAGTGATGTCACACTGCTGTGAAACTCCCTGCTTTGACGTTGTAATGAACCCCATTGTGGGCCAGAAACTGGGTTTGACCAGGATCTTCAGCACCGCAACACAGATCTCTGCCACATGAGTGGAGGGACTAGTGGCCCAAACTAGAATTTCCATTGACTTCAATGTGTGCTGGACAAATTTCTAACTCCGTTAATGCAATCGATACCAGGGTGGTATCCCAAGGGGATCAGCCACAGCTACATATCCTCTCCCTGCCAAAGGAAGCTCATTGCAAGTACAGCTGCTTGAAATTTTTATGGAACAACACTGTTTCACCAAAATGTAAATTTTTGCACAAACGCATCAGTTTTGACAAAACTTCTCAGGTCCAGAATGGAATTTCAAGAGCAAGCCCTGCCATAGAATAACAAATAGCCCAGTGGTTAAGACCAGCTCCGAGGGGGTGTAAGAGCCAGGGTCACGTGTTTGCTCTGTCTGATTCAGAGCAGGAATTTAAATGTGGGTCTCCTGCATCCCAGGGAAGTGCCCTAACTACCGGATTATAGAGGGTGGACCATTCTCTCTCATGTTTTCTGTGAAAGACCTTGTTTTCTTTCCTCACTGGAACAAAACTTCAAAACCTTAAATATTTTCATGAAATGAAATTGTTGTTTTCCAGCCAGTCCTAGTTACTAGGGCCTGAGAATCTAAGTTCCTGTTCAGGAGCAAATTTTCATAATAACCAAACACTGTGACTATGAAAGTCAAAAAGAATCTCTTACCAAGGAGCAAAAGACTGAGGAATGCCATCGGAGTGATCCACCATAGTTGTACAAGACCCTAGGCATGTTCTGTAGTTATTTCTGTAAGGATTAAAGGGCAACTGGAATGTGTAGATGGAATAGCAGCATGATGGCTCGGTTCACCCCACAGGCAGAACACTTAGTAACAGTGTATGGATCTCATCAAAGACAGACTGAAAATGGGAGCCTTATTGGTTTGTATTCCTCCATGCCCTGCCAGTTCTATTCCCTTTGATCACAGCATTCCTTCTCACTGCAATTTCAAGGAAACGGGGAGAAAATGCACAAAGTACATTGGAAAAATTCACTGGGGCTTTTAGAACAATTTTCTGTTAAGGATTCAATATTTTGTCTCCAAGTGGATTTACAACATTTCACCCAATACTAAATAGGAAACTAAACCAACCTGTCACTAAAAGTAAAATGTTGACTCATGTTGACGTTTGAGCTAAAACTTATAACAGGCCTTGGAAAGAACATTTAAGATGCCTTGCATCTGCTTCCTATCTGGCAGTGGAGAATTTTATCATGTTGCTTTCCTTTTGGCTAACAACAGCATGGGGGTGAACAAGAAAAAGGTGAATTGCAATTAAAAAATAATGATAATCTTTATTGTAAATAGCATCTCCCATGGACAAGTATCGCAAACCTAATTACAGAATTATACTGTTACAGAAATAAATAAACTGCTCACTGTTAAAATCTGTCATCCCCATTTGCAAGAAATGATTGTATCCATGGTATTAATGGAAATAAGCAGAGGAAATACTATGGATTAAGTACCATTATCATTAATTGATTACAACAGCAAAATTAAGAAGGTTTGATTGGTGAGCACAGTATATATAAGGATACTGTGCCATAACCTCAGCTGGTTTAATCTGGGGTCGCTCCATTGTCAATTGAGCTGAGGATCTGATCAAGTCATATCTCAGATCAAAAACATAACAAATAAACTATTCATCCTGCCATAAAACCTAACCCCTCTCCAGATGAAAACTTTCCACCTACCCAAATGTCTGGGAGTTAAGATGGGCATTGCAACATGTTAAATTTGGAGGACATATCAAGTGGGTTCATAGGGTCCAGTACTCTTCAATATTTTATTTAATGACTTTAATGATGGAGTGGAGAGTGTGCTTGTAACATTTATGGATGACAAAGTTGGGAGGTGTTGCAAGCACTTTGGAGGACAAGGCTTGAATTCAAATGATCATATAAATTGGAGGACTGGGCTGAAATAAAAAAAGACCAAATTCAATAAAGACAAATGCAAAGTACTACACTTAAAGGAAAAAACCAAATGCACAAGCACAAAATGAAGAGCAGAAAAGGATCTGGGGGATATAGGAGGTCACAAATTAAACATGAGTCAACAGTGTGATGCTGTGATGAAAGAGGCAAATATTATTCTGAAATGTATTAGGAGGAGTGTTTTAAGTAAGACTGGGAGGTAAGTATTTCACCAAGCTTCATCTGGAGTACTGTATCCAGTTTTGGGCATTACTGTTTAAGAAAGATGTGGACAAACAAGAGAGAGTCCAGAGGAGAGCAACAAAAATGATGAGAGCTTTAGAAAACATGAACTATGAAGAAAAGCTGAAAGAACTGGGCAGGTTCACCGACAGCAATTCCGGGCCTCAGGGCAGAACAGTCAATGGGCCCCCACGCACACACAAGCTGCGCCGGTGCGGACATGGTCACCTGACATTTGGGCAGTGCTGCGCCTGTACTGGTTGGTGCTCAGCGAGCTGCCGGCTGCGCTGCTGGGTGCGCTCTTCTGGCACTGCCAGGGCTTCCATATGCCCGCCCGGTAGGGTTGCCAACTGTCTAATTGCGCAAACCCAAAGACACTTGCCCCGCCCCCTGCCCCGCCCCTTCCCTGAGACCAGGTCCCTGTCCCACCCCTTCTCTGAGGCCCCGCCCCCTGGTCACTCCATCTCCCCTCTCTCCATCACTCGCTCTCCCCCACCTTCACTCACTTTCACCAGGCTGGGGCAGGGTGTTGGGGTGCAGGCTCTGGGAGAGAGTTTGGGTGCAGGAGAAGGTGTGGGGTACAGGCTCTGGGAGGGAGTTTGGGTGTGGGGTGCGGGCTCCAGGCTGGGGCAGAGGGTCGGGGTGCAGGAGGGGCTCAGGGGGTCGGCGCTTACCTCGGGTGGCTCCTGAATTCCAAAAGCGACCGGTACACCCCACTGGCAGCGGCTCCTAGGAGGGGGGCCCAGCAGGTCTCCACATGCTGCTGCCTGCAGGCACCAGCCCCGCAGATCCCATTGGCCACAGTTCCCGGCCAATGGGAGCTGCAGAGTCGGCGATCGGGGTGGGGGGAAGCACACGGAGACCCCCTCCCTCCCCTGGGGCCACAGGGACATGCCGGACAGTTCCAGGAGCAGCGCAGAGTGACGAGTAAGGGCGGGCAGGAAGCCTGTCTTAGCCCTGCTGTGCTGCCACCAGCAGCTGTGGCCGGGGGCCCCTGGTCCCTTTTAAATCGCCCAGGACCTTGGGCAATTTCCCCTTTTGCCACCACCCGCTGGTTGGTGGGCCTGTAACTGGGCATGTTTAGTCTAGAGAAAAGAAGACTGAGGGTGGGGAATGATAACAGTCTTGAAATATGTAAGAGATAGTTATAAAAACGACGGTAATCAATTGTTCTCCATGTCCACAAAGGATAGGACAAGAAGAAATTGGATTAAGTTTGCAGCATGGGAAATTCAGGTTACGTATTAGGAAAAACTTTCTAACTATAAGGATATTTAAATACTGGAATAGGTTACCTAGGGAGGTTGTGGAATCCCTGTCACTAGAAGGTTTTAAGAACAGGTAATGCAAACACCTGTCAGGGATGGTCTAGTTATATTTAATCCTGCCTCAGCAGGAGGGAATGAACTAGACCTCTTGATGTCCCTTCCAGGCCTGCATTTCTATGACCCTCTGTCTAGAAGGTTAGAAGAAATAGGCTCTAATGGACAAAGGTGGGGGAACAATATACTAGAAATGACACAAAGAACACCCTGATCTTAGCTCCCTACTAGGAGTGAATTATCAGGATTTCTGCCCTAATCCGGCCTTCCTCTGTTCATATACAACTAGATGCAACTCAAAATTTCTTCCATGTCTACAAAAATAGATGGGTACCTTACTTCAAAGTCTATCATTGAAGATAGTTTAGTGCAGATATTAGAGTCTAATCTTGATATTTCTGAGACCAAAGCTGAGAATTGGACTAGTTCTGTGATTCTTCTTCTTAACTAATCATCTGATATCAGAGGTGCCCAACCACCCACAGTTCCAACTGATTTCAGTAGGAGTGGTAGATGTTCAGAACCTCTGAAAATCAGGCGTAGTCTCTTAAAGATAGTGTTTATGCCTTTGGCTCTTGGTTTTCTGTGTTTATTATCAGAATTCTAAACTCTTTACAATAACGGGATACAGCTTCCCATGCTCCACTCTGCTGGGGACGCATGAGAAAAAATTACTATATTTAGACCTGGAGGTGTTGGGGTATTTTTTTTTTGTCTCATTGTGAAAGTTTCTCTGGCATAGGGGCAGAAGCCACGTTTGTTCTAGATTTCTGCATTCTTTACTATTTCACCTGGAATTTAAACACTTTTAAGGGTGTTGTTTAAAATACAGGCAGTCCTCAGACTTACGACACAATTGGTTCCTGAAAATTGCATTTTAAGTCGAAACGTTGTAACTCGGAACCGCAGTCCACTCCATTGTGGGACCGAGTTTCGTAAAGTTGAAACTGATTGTTGTAAGTCAAATCAGGGGGTCAATTCAGAAATGTTGTGAGTGCCATTCGTCGTAAGTCAAACGTCGTAAAGTCGAGGACTACCTGTACATGTGGCTCTTGCTCTTCATCTAGTCTTGCATGATCCATTTCCTACCCCATAAGCCCTCCTGCAAATGAACTACGCTAGGTCTGCTACATTTTTGTCTTTCTATGCATATGTGAAAGTGAGCAATGGGCCATGATCCCGCAAACACCGACGGCGTTAATGGGACAAAACACATGCACACGTGTTTGCAGGATCAAGCCTTAACAGGGCAGTCCATTGAGGTCTCCTAGTTAAAGCCAAATCCTATCAACCCATATTCATGTGCATGATTCCATCAAAGCCAACAGGACCATTCCCATGAGTAAAGACAATTTGCATGAATAACAATTTGTAGCATCAATTCCTAAGAAGAGTCTAATATAAACAGTATTAAAGATCACTGATATAGGTATGATATTAAAGACTATAGGTATAGACAATCTGTAACAGTTACACAGGAGCAGTGAGAAGACACTAAAGATGTGACTTTATCAAGCCTGTGTAAGGGTTTTGTCCATGATAATATTTTTTAAATGTCCCTTAAAATAGCATTAGCTCTCCCATTCCACAGAATGCTAAGAAAGTCCTTCATTTTCTTCTGTTTTCACCATCATACAAATGAAGTGAAATAATTTACTATCTTAATTTTCTCTGCACTAAATGAGGCTAGAAGGAACAACTCTCACTCATGAATATATGTGAATTTAACATCCAACATCCTGTTAATCTATATTCCTTTGACCAGTGGCTCAGAACAACATCTGGGAGTATTTCTACTGGGGGGTGGGAAGGGTGGGGAATGTAAGAGCCAAGTCTGAATTGATGGAATCTGGGACTGAGAACTAGATATGGAATTGGGAACCTCCTAATGGCTGGCTTTCAAACAATCTGGGTGGGAATTGACTTTCTTCCCTTCAGGCTGCAGGGTTAATTTGGCTAAAATAACTGTTCCATCTGCACGACAAACAGGGATTATGATAATCAGGAGAGATGGGTGGCCTAGAATAAATGAATATTTGTGACAATAATTAATTAGGGATGTTACAAAGCACTTTGTTCAGAGGGTACCAAAGATCAGACTTAAATGTAATCTGAAATCAAACCCAGGTCATAAAACAGAGAATGGAACTGGTTGAAATAAATGTTTTATTCAAGATAGCAGAGATCATGCATGGTTTTAGTTAATAAACAACACTTTAGATGTGGGAGAGTTTTCCCATCACAATTCTTTAGAAACCATGGTAAAAGGGACATCCCAGATCACCAAGGAATGAAGCAGTATGGGGTCTGGCTTGAGGAAGCCCCTTGAAGTTGGCTTGGGATTGCAGAGGAGAAGGTTCAGTGAATACTCTAAATTCAACTAAGAGCAGAACCAGGCCCAATGTATGGGTAACGTACCCTATTGTGACTTTTTTTTTTCTTGACCAGAACAGAGGAATGGGAAGATCTTCCTCAAGCACCAGATAGAGGAATAGTAAGTGCGAACTTTCATTTACTTGGAGCTATTGATACAGAATCTTAAATATTTTACTAATTTTGATTCTCCCTCTCTTTTGGGCAAATCCCAAGATCCTCCAACTCAGGCTAATTTCTAATGATTTCAGTGAGTAGGGACCACTGGGGTGTCCCAGGTGGTTTCTCACTCACTGCACAAAACTGGAGACACTCTGGAACTGAGGTTTGGTCTGGGATCGGGGGCCATTGGGATGGACAGGATTGGGACTTGCCAACTGTAGATCATTACCGCCTGTGGCTTGAGATCAGGGCTTCTCTTTGCCTCTGTAGCTGTGGAAGACCCAAGATTGATTCACTGGAGCCCTGTTCCATTAATAGCTTAGCTGAACGTTATGGGACAGACCCTGCACAAGATTATTGGCACCTTTGTCCTGCTGCTTTGGCCCAAAGTTGCCCTAAAGCTGGCATAGTTGACCATTGGAGGACTCTCCAGTGAGGGAATTCTTGGTGGTATGGATCTGTCATAGCAGCTCCTTTGCCATTCCCATCTACCTATGGCCACCCCAGGGATGTGGCTTTCCCCCAGGGATGTCTAGCTGCAGCAATGGCCTGTTGGGGCCATTGGCAGTCAGCACCAGGGAGACTGGCTCATCATAGACAGACCCCAGAATTGGTAAGTTGTCTTTTACTCACACCCCTGATCAGCTGCACCGAGTTCACCTCAGATACAGCAGAGGATCTAGCCCTAAGATTTGGTCACGGGGTTCTCTACTGATGTTGGGTGGCTCCCCTTTCAAGTGACTATAAGGATTAGTTCTGCCCAATTTAGCACCCCTTGTCTTCTCTTCTATCATTGCACTCTCTTCCCACTCACAGCATTGCAGTCTGGCCAGTTTGTGATTTGGCCTTCCGGACAGGTCATGCTGCGATTTCTCCTTCTGGGGGAGCAGTTCTCAGACCCTCTGTCCTGGCTATGTCACTCCCACAATGACTCAGTTCACTGCCCTACGCAATACCACTCTGCAGGGGAGTAGGAGAAGCCAAGCCAACTCTCTACTCTGGGTTCCAGTAGAGCCAGCATCTACACCACCCTTACTGTGCTCACCCCTGGACTCCTTCTTACTCTGCTTCTTCCCCCCCCCTTTCTTCTCCCTTAATCTCAGGGAGACAGACTGCAGGCTTCTTCCCTGCTGCCAACCTCCTGGTTTTATACAAGCCCTTCCTGTTCCCTCACAGGTGAGCTTCCTCCTAACTAATGCCCTTCACTCTGCCTAATTATCCCCTTTCACTCTTCCCCCCACCCCCGCCACTTTGCAGCTTAATTGGACGATTGGGCCCACCTGGACTAATTCAGCTCTTTCAGGGGCAGGGTGGTGAGTACACCCCATCGCATATTTGCTGTTGTCCTCAGCTATTGATCAAGTGGCTGTTGAATAGCCCCGTGTTGTCCTTGCAGATTGCAGTGGTTTATGGTTGGCTCCAAAGGGAGCTGCAAGAGCTCCGTGCCGGTCAAGATCAGGCCATAGGATCGTGAGCTCTTTTGGAGGTTTACCTCTGTGAGGTACTGAGTGCTCTCAACCCCCACTGAATTCCAGGGAGCTCACAGGATTGGGCAGGGGTTCCGTTCTTTGTTTGGCAATACTTATTTATTGCAAAGCACTGAACCAAACCCCAGCAAAGTCAATGTCAGTCTTCCATTGATTTCAGTGGGCATTGGCTCAGGCCTTCATAGCACTAGATAAATAATAAAAAAAATAATGGTTATTATTGCTATTGTTTCTACAGGTCGAAACCAAGATCAGGGCCCCACAACACTAGGGGCTGTACAGAGACATAGTGAGTGACAGTCTCTATCCTAAAGAGCCTACATTCTAAATAGGCAACACAGACAAAGTGTGGGAGGGGAAAAACAAAAGCACAGAGAGGTGAAGTGACTTGCCCAAGATCAAACAACAGGTCAGTGGCAGAAGCAGGACTAGAACTCAGGTCTTTGAGTCCTTATCAAATGTTGTATGCAGCAGAGCACACTGTCTTTTCATGCTTAGGGGGAACATGTTTGTTATTTCTGCTGACCCTGTTCTCCACTTTCTACTCTGACTTGCCAAAGAATATTTAGTCAAGTTCAAGATCTCACTCCCTGTCTTCAAGGCATTCAGGTCCCCGTGTCCCCCCTCCCCCCCCCCCGCCTCGGAGTATCTACAAGATTTTCTTAAGCTTTGGGTTGAAGACCGGGGCTGACAACTTTGCTCTTTGGTTCAATGGAATTCTCTGCAATAAAGGGTAAAACTCATTTGTGCAGGAGACAAAGTTCCCCCCTCCGAGGCTGGTCTGAGATTGTGGAATGAACTACAAGAACTACGGACCATCACAAACCTCCCCATCTTCCACTCCCAGTGCAAGGCATGTTTCTTTGACCTTGCCTTCTCAACCATAAATACACAGCAACATGCATATTGGGGAAAAAAATCCCTTACAAAACAAAACCCTCCACTGTACATACTTCTCCCCCTGGGGAGTGGATGAGAGAACAAATAACAGTTGTTGGTCATGTCACTTAATGCACTACTGAAAAGCTTTCAGATACTATGTGGTAAGAGCAGTGCAAGAACCTGAATAGAACAGACTTTACCTAAGTATATAGAAAACCCAACACACTATCAATTACAAAACCAGAACTGGTTCTGTCAGTCCTTATTCATAGAATATCAGGGATCTCAGAAGGTCATCTAATCCAACCGCCTGCTCAAAGCAGGACCAATCCCCAGACAGATTTTTGCCCCAGATCCCTAAATGATCCCCTCAAGGATTGAACTCACAACCTTGGGTTTAGCAGGCCAATGCTCAAACCACTGAGTTATCTGTCCCCCCCCCCCCCCCCGGCTGAAAGTAGTTTTTCACCCCAGATGGAAGAGACAAACTTTTGGAGTCAATGGGAAATTCTCCCTCAGTTAGGACTGCAGCCCAGGACCCACAATCCCAGCTTTTACATTTGCTGCGTCAATATTGTTTTTGTTTGTCTTTTTAAGTTATTTTTTCCCAATAAAAAGTTTTAAACCAACCCCTCCCCCACCCCTCAAAATAACCACCTCAATCTTTTTTTTTTCTCTCTCCTTTTTTGGTTTTCCACATTTGCGGTTGAGGAGGGGTGTGTTCTAGGAAGACAATAGCAGTCTCTTAGGAAATCTGTCATTTAAAAACAAACAACCAGAAACTAAATGCCAGTGTCAGTCAAAATGAAAAAGGATCATCAAATTCTTAAGCAAAAGCTACAGATAAAGTGAGCCAGACACCAAACTGATTTTTCATGCCTCCACGTTAGCATAAATAGGCAACTGTCAAAATACAGCATCTTGTCCTTTGACAAAGTGAAATTCCACTAAATTGAATCAAGTTGAACAGAGAGTTGACTGTAGTTTAGACAGGCTCTCCCTCCTCTTCTGAGATCAGGGGCCTGTTTGGCAGAGCTCTCAGGTTCCAAATGAAAGAAACGTGTTGGAATAGAATGAGTGATGAAAAAAATGTCCCTAACAGGAATTCCATTAATTAAAACCCAAGAGGTTGACAAGCCTTGAGCGAATAGTTTGCAATGTTAAGAGAGGGGAGCCATACTTCCCAGTGTCTTGAACCAGTTTGATCCCCGTTTCTGTTAACAGATTAATTTATAAAGTATAATTTATAGAGTATTCACTTCTTGCTATCAATAAATAAAAATAAACACTGTATCGATAAAACTCAGAAGAGAGTTTACCATCCATACAAGTCACTTTTGCTATTATGTAGTGCCTTGGTCTCTACATTTATCTATGTTTAAGCTATCTATTTTAGGGATTTATATTGCTGTCTATCACCACAGTATCTGATACGTCCTACAGAAAACAGATCAGCAATTGTGAAGTTGCTAGTGGCCTCCATGGACGCACAGAGTCTTTTCCTGTTGGGGGGTACAGAAGCTCTACTTGGCAGAGGTTGACTGGTTGGTTGGTTGATTTGTTTGTTCAATACTTTGGGGTCTTTTGGGGTTTCCTTGAATTTGTATTTCTTATGGGTTTGATATTTTGGGAGGGCAATGGGTGATGGCTGGAATGGGGTGTCAGTGTTCTGAGTGTCATTCTTGTTATGCGGAAAGGCACTGTTAAAGACAAAGGTTTTGCAGCATTTGTAGCAGTAGGTTAGGTTGCCTACTCACCTCTTATTCCCACTGAAGCAAATTTTGAATAAAGATGATAAAGATTGTTAAAGTAGCTCTGCCTATAGTTAAGTTTGCCGGACACTTCCCATTATAAGATTCTGTTTTCAGTTGCTTATATCTCTGTTCAGACTGAATTTTTCCATTCTGGGCATCTGCCTCCAGCTAAATTTCTTTTGAAAGTTTCAGCAAAAATGGTTTAGCCATTTCTAAAAATGAGGTCAGGGGAAAATATATTGTTTTGTCCATATTAAAAATGGGGTTGAGGGTCAGATGAGGAGCCTGGGGTGTTGTGGGGGAGGAGAATGGGACTGGCTGGACAAGGAACCTGGTAAAAGACAAGTGGGATCAGCTGAGTAGCCCCGGGATGACAGACTTTAGAACAGCATTCAACTGCCTTAACCATGAGACCATCCTTTCCCTTCCTGCAATCCCTTGTCTCATTCACTGCACACCTTCCAACTTCTGCAACAAATGAGGGAGGGGTTCTACAGACAATAGCTTCCTTTACTCAGGGTGATCATACATCACGTTTTGGCCAGGACCGTCTCTTTTTTAAGCCCTGTTCCGGCCGTCCCTACTTTTTTGGCAAAAGTGGGCATTTGTCCTGTTGTTTTTTTTTTTGCCAACTTGACCAGTTGGCAAGAGCAAACAGGACAAATGCCCACTTTTGCCAAAATAGTGGGTGTGGAGGAATGTGTGGGGGGTGGGGGCAAGTGGTGATACCAGCCCTGCACATGGGGAGAGGCAGGGCTAGGGCAGGGGACAGGCAGGGCTCGAGCGAGCAACGATGCCAGCCCCGGACTCGTACTGGGGGCAGGCAGGGCTCAGGCAAGCGGTGACGCCAGCCCCAGCCTTGCACAGGGATGGAGACTCAGGCCAGTAGCTCAGGCAAGACCCATGAGGAGGTGAGGGGACTCGGACAAGCAGCCGGGGTCAGCCCTGCGCGGGGAGGGGCCCTCCGGCTAGCCGCACACGGTGTTCCATTTCCCCTCTGGAAAATATAGTCACCCTACCTTTACTACACAATCCTGATTCATCTTTAGAGCAGTTCCACCCTGTGTACTGAATGAGACGGGGTCCTGTGGAAAAAATAGTGTATGATCAGAGAATCCAAGAAATATAGGGCTGGAAGGGATCTCAAGAGGTCATCTAGTCTAGCAGCCTGTGTTGAGGCAAGACCAAGTATATTGAGATCATCCCTGACAGGTATTTGTGTTCTTATTTGTGGTGGGGATTCTTTTTATTCTGTGTTTGTACAGCACCTAGCACAACAGGGTCATGGTCCATGTCTGGGTCTCCTAAGCATTACAGATGGGATTCACAAAAGTATTTAGGCACCTAACTGCCATTAGGAGGTGCCTAAATTCTTTTGTGAATCCCACCCTATTTTAATACAGATAAATAAATAATAATAAATGGGCCAAATTCTCTGCTAGTATCAGTGGATGAAATGCTGTTGATGTCAGTGGAGCAGACAATAAGGTGCCCAGCACTTTGCAAGCTCAGGCAGGCTCTGCTGATAACAACAAAACAGAAGCTCGGAGGGCTGGTTGCATGTTCCATAACATAGATATGGGCTCAACACCATCTTAGTATGTGGTGTCATAAATGTGTTGAAAGGGTGCTGGGAGTTTCAACCAATAAAGGTAGAGGCCAGTAACTTCTTCAGCTTTCCCAGACCTTCTTCATTAACTGAAACATGTAGAGCTAACCACTGTTTACCAGTGTAAAAGCACTGCCAAAGGCGAAAAGATCTCCCCTGTCTCCCATGTGAAACGTTTGAATCTAGGCTTCCTTCATAGCAGCTCTATTAGGCCAGCAGAGGAGACTGCTCTATACTGTGCCCAGATTTCTTTATGGAGTAGCTGGCAGAAAGGAAAGAAGGGAAACAGCAGGGAGAGGTGTGAGATAAAAGGAACGGTCTGAAGTGAAATGTTCTGCTTATTTGGCTGACTGAAGTTCAACATCTAGGCAGAGCACTTTTGGGAGCCAAGAATTTGCATGTTACAGTGAAACTTTTATGAAATACACACAAATATATGTTGCAGTTGGGGCTTTCTTCCTTGGGCCGTTCAGCGCAATACTCCTGATGTCTAGTTACACGGATGTTCGTAAGTTTATGTGACTCAGCTGACCATCAGGAAACAATAAATTTCTAAACATTCTTCAGATTTCATGGACAGGTTTCAGGATTAAATGTAATTTACTCTTCAGCATTTACTTGAAGCTTTTGTTTCATTTCCAAAATGGAAGTACTTTTCCGAATACTTTCATCATCATTTTTAGCAGCTTGATTTTTTTTGTTTAGGCTCATGCAACATTAATATTGGTGTAGAATACAGATGACAACCTTCCTCTCCGTTTTACTTTTCTAAGCAACCCCATTAATCCATCCAAACCCTTTTAAAACATCGGGAACAAAATCCTCTGGAACTCCAGGGCACATTGACACTTCTCCAGGCTTTAGTTTAGGAGCCATTTTTGTAATTTCTATCGTTTACACATAAGACTCTGGATTTACAGCTCTGGAGACAAAGGGCTAGTTCCCAACTGGTGTAAATCACTGTAACTCATGTAGGTTTTACCAGCTGAAGATCTGGCCCAGGGCCGGCTCCAGGCACCAGCTTAACAAGCAGGTGCTTGGGGCGGCCAAGGAAGAGGGGCGGCACGTGCTGCAATTCGGGGGCGGCAGGTCTCTCACTCCCTCTGGGAGCGAAGGACCTGCCGCTGAACTGCCGCCGCCGATCGCGGCTTTTTTTTTTTTTTTT
>NW_020664393.1:71914648-71917978 GCF_002925995.2 Terrapene triunguis | reverse complement strand
TTTTTTTTTTTTTGCTTGGGGCGGCAGAAATGCTGGAGCCGGCCCTGATCTGGCCCTATATAGTCCAATTACGGTGACAGGAAAGCACAGGCCGTTCAAAACAATCTGCTGTCTTATGCAAACTTCAGTTTGCCATCCCCCTCCTTGCCCTCTTAGATGTTGATGGCTGATGCCCAGCGCCTCCCCTGCTGCTGCCATTCTGTGATGGGGTGCCTACTCCACACAAAGCCTGAGTGGGGACATTAGTTGGCAGCTCCTTCATGGAGCTGTGAGCATGGGTGTGTACCTGGCGCAGTTCACCCCTGTCCCCGATGTCTGTCCCTTTTGTGGCTTAAGGGCAGGGCCGGTGCTACCATTAAGGCAAACTAGGCAGTTGCCTAAGGCACAAAGATTTGGGGGCACCAAAAAGCGGTGCCCCCAATTTTTTTTTTACAGCGTTCCTGGGCTGGGCTGCCGGCAGCGCGCTGACACGTGCGGCTCAGACTCCCTTTCCCAGCGCAGTGGCCGCTCCACTTCTCCCGCCTCCCAGGCTTGCGGTGCCAATCAGCTGTTTGGCGCCGCAAGCCTGGGAGGGGAGGAGAATTAGAGCGGGGGCAGCATGCTCGGGGAGGAGGCGGAGCAGAGGTGAGCTGGGGTAGGGAGCTGCCGCACAGCTCCCCGGGGGGGGGGGGGCTACCATGGGGGGGAGGCCTTAGGGCGGGGGGGGGAGCTGCCGGGGAGGGGGTGCCTCAGGGCAGAGGGGGTGGCGGGGAGCTGCCGCAGGGCTGCAGGGGTGTGTGTGCAAGGTGGAAGTTTCACCTATGGCGCGAAACTCCTTGCACCGGCCCTGCGTAAGGGAGACCCTGGCGCACGCCTACCTTCAGTGTGCCAGGTTGCAGCCCCTTTTCTGGCTCCGCCTGGACTTACTTTTGTGGTTTTGGCTGCACTTCTCCCCCCACCTTCTCATATACTTACACCCCATCTGTGGCCACACAAAGTCACGGGACCTCCTCATCAGCCTCCTCCTAGAGATGGCCAAAGTGGCCATCTACAATACCAGGGAGAGGATGTTGGCTGAGGGGGTACTCTGAGACTGTGGGGCCTATTTCCGTTCCACTCTCTGTTCACGTATCCGGATAGAGTTCCTCTGGGTGGCATCTGCTCAGGGCAGGATTAACTCTCCTGTGGGCCCAGGGGCTAATAGATTTTGTGGGGTCCCTGGTAGTTTGGAGTGGGGGAGCAGGCTTAGAGTTGGGACAGGGGATTGGGATGCAGAAGGGGGTGCAGCTCCAACTGGGGGGGTGGGCTCTGGGGTGGGGCCAGGGATGGGACAGGGGATTGGGGTGCAGCAGGAGGTTCGGGGTGCAGGCTTTGGGTGGGAGTTTGGGTGCAGGAGGAGGCTCGGGCTGGGACGGGGGTTGGGGTGCAGGTGGGAGTGTGGGGTCTGGGAGGGAGTTTGGGTGCAGGAAGGGTCTCTGGGCTGGGGCAGAGGGTTGGGGTACAGGAGGGGGTGCAGACTGCAGGCCGCTTACTTCAGGCGGCAGCACAGCAGGTCTAAGGCGGGATCCCTGCCTGCCCCTGGCTCCCCACTGCTCTGCTCCCCAGATCCGTATCTGCACTCCTCTGTTCTTTCCTCTCATGTTGGCACCATTATCGTAGCCCTGACCTCTCATGTCAACTATTGCAATTCCCATATCTTCCAGCTTTTTAAGAAGCACATTTGTCATACCAGCTCCTGTAGTATCATCAATGTCAATACATTCTAGAAAATGCTGTCTGACAGTCACCATTGCAGGGACATTTTCACTAGGTTCTGTTGTTGTTACAAAATGCACCATTAAAGTCATTTGTTCCATATGGCTGATGTCAAGTGTGCAGTCCAGAATAACAGAGTAATATCTTGCTGACTTCAGATCTGCTGCAATCTTCTGTTTGACTTTTGTTGCCAGTAACTGTATGATCTCATTTTGAATAGTTTTTCCAAGGTAGTGGTGTGTGTACATTTCTTGGGTGGTGACTCTTCTTAGATGCTCCTGGAGTACAGCATCAAACTCAGCCATCAGCTCCACAATTTTAAGGAAGTTTCCATTGTTTGACACATACAGCTGATCGGAAGTGCCACGCAGTGCTAGGTTTTGGGTAGCAGGCATTCTCACAATGGCAATGAGCCTTTTCAGAACATTTTGCCAGTAAAGAGACTCTGATGCAATCTTCTCTTGATGCTGATCATCTATGGTGAGTCTCATCTCAAGCTCTTTCCACCTATGGAATGCTCTCTGGTGATTTGCTGCCTTCTCATGGCATGCCAGATTTTGAGCCAGATTCTTCCAGTCCTTTGTTCCTGTAGAACCCAATGTGGCTGGAACATTAGACTGGAAGAGTTTGCAACAAAACCAGTATGCAGCATTCTGGATTTTTTAGAACATAAGCTATGACCTCTCCACTTTGTCATCATTGGGGATTTCATGCCAGTAATGTGTTGGATGGAAACTTCTATTTTCATTGTCTTTGGGGAACATGAAGTTTTTCACTTGCTGTGGCCCATGCAGTACAAGGAAGTCCCTCAGGCTACTGCTCAAGTGGGTCCACAGTCCTGGATCATCTAGACTTAAGGAACTAAACTCAGCAGCAGCTGTTTCTTGTGCCTCCACCGCACTCTTCTCTGATCTACACTTTTCTTCAGGAATGTGCATGGTTACATCCATTTGAGATGGAGATATGGATACTGCAGTAGCTGCCAGGTCACCTGCACTCTGACTAACTGGAAGATCAGGCATCTCCTCACCACTCACATCCTCACTGGGGCCAGAAGGCTCACCGGGAACATTTGTGTCTGTGTATCTCAGGAGAGCTCCTTCCTGCTGAGATTGAAAAGCTTCCTTTGCTTTCTTTCTTTTTCTGAATGCTGCCCCAGAGGGACGTTTTCTTCTTTCACTCATGACTGCTGTTCTGTGCCAGCTATAGTGGCTCTCAACACTCAGTTGAAGGGGACAAATAAGCAGGCTGGTAGCAGGGCCTGAGTGAGGAAAGATATCAGCATCTTAAGGGCCTGACTGGCTCCTACTACTTCAGTTGACTGCCTGTTCTCCTCAAGTGGGTTCAGGGAAGCAGCAGGAAACAGGAAGCTCCCTGAGAAGCTGATGTTAATCAGTCCGGGCTCCTGGGCGTGCTAGAGAGGTCAGTAAGAGCAGGGCCGGCTCTGGCTTTTTTGCCGCCCCAGGCAAAAAAGCCTCCGGCCGCCCACCCCCCCGCCCCGCGTGGGGGGAGGGGGCGGCCGGAGCCCCGGGGGGAGGGCGGTGAGCCCCGGCCGGGGCTCCGCTCTCCCCCCGGCGGCCGGGGGGAGGGTGCCGG
>NW_020664393.1:71913869-71914248 GCF_002925995.2 Terrapene triunguis | reverse complement strand
TTTTTTTTTTTTTGCTTGGGGCGGCAGAAATGCTGGAGCCGGCCCTGATCTGGCCCTATATAGTCCAATTACGGTGACAGGAAAGCACAGGCCGTTCAAAACAATCTGCTGTCTTATGCAAACTTCAGTTTGCCATCCCCCTCCTTGCCCTCTTAGATGTTGATGGCTGATGCCCAGCGCCTCCCCTGCTGCTGCCATTCTGTGATGGGGTGCCTACTCCACACAAAGCCTGAGTGGGGACATTAGTTGGCAGCTCCTTCATGGAGCTGTGAGCATGGGTGTGTACCTGGCGCAGTTCACCCCTGTCCCCGATGTCTGTCCCTTTTGTGGCTTAAGGGCAGGGCCGGTGCTACCATTAAGGCAAACTAGGCAGTTGCCT
>NW_020664393.1:71797009-71913769 GCF_002925995.2 Terrapene triunguis | reverse complement strand
TTTTTTTTTTTTTGCTTGGGGCGGCAGAAATGCTGGAGCCGGCCCTGATCTGGCCCTATATAGTCCAATTACGGTGACAGGAAAGCACAGGCCGTTCAAAACAATCTGCTGTCTTATGCAAACTTCAGTTTGCCATCCCCCTCCTTGCCCTCTTAGATGTTGATGGCTGATGCCCAACGCCTCCCCTGCTGCTGCCATTCTGTGATGGGGTGCCTACTCCACACAAAGCCTGAGTGGGGACATTAGTTGGCAGCTCCTTCATGGAGCTGTGAGCATGGGTGTGTACCTGGCGCAGTTCACCCCTGTCCCCGATGTCTGTCCCTTTTGTGGCGTAAGGGCAGGGCCGGTGCTACCATTAAGGCAAACTAGGCAGTTGCCTAAGGCACAAAGATTTGGGGGCACCAAAAAGCGGTGCCCCCAATTTTTTTTTTACAGCGTTCCTGGGCTGGGCTGCCGGCAGCGCGCTGACACGTGCGGCTCAGACTCCCTTTCCCAGCGCAGTGGCCGCTCCACTTCTCCCGCCTCCCAGGCTTGCGGTGCCAATCAGCTGTTTGGCGCCGCAAGCCTGGGAGGGGAGGAGAATTAGAGCGGGGGCAGCATGCTCGGGGAGGAGGCGGAGCAGAGGTGAGCTGGGGTAGGGAGCTGCCGCACAGCTCCCCGGGGGGGAGGAGCTACCATGGGGGGGATGCCTTAGGGCGGGGGGGGGAGCTGCCGGGGAGGGGGTGCCTCAGGGCAGAGGGGGTGGCGGGGAGCTGCCGCAGGGCTGCAGGGGTGTGTGTGCAAGGTGGAAGTTTCACCTATGGCGCGAAACTCCTTGCACCGGCCCTGCGTAAGGGAGACCCTGGCGCACGCCTACCTTCAGTGTGCCAGGTTGCAGCCCCTTTTCTGGCTCCGCCTGGACTTACTTTTGTGGTTTTGGCTGCACTTCTCCCCCCACCTTCTCATATACTTACACCCCATCTGTGGCCACACAAAGTCACGGGACCTCCTCATCAGCCTCCTCCTAGCGATGGCCAAAGTGGCCATCTACAATACCAGGGAGAGGATGTTGGCTGAGGGGGTACTCTGAGACTGTGGGGCCTATTTCCGTTCCACTCTCTGTTCACATATCCGGATAGAGTTCCTCTGGGTGGCATCTGCTCAGGGCAGGATTAACTCTCCTGTGGGCCCAGGGGCTAATAGATTTTGTGGGGTCCCTGGTAGTTTGGAGTGGGGGAGCAGGCTTAGAGTTGGGACAGGGGATTGGGATGCAGAAGGGGGTGCAGCTCCAGCTGGGGGGGTGGGCTCTGGGGTGGGGCCAGGGATGGGACAGGGGATTGGGGTGCAGCAGGAGGTTCGGGTGGGAGTTTGGGTGCAGGAGGAGGCTCGGGCTGGGACGGGGGTTGGGGTGCAGGTGGGAGTGTGGGGTCTGGGAGGGAGTTTGGGTGCAGGAAGGGTCTCTGGGCTGGGGCAGAGGGTTGGGGTACAGGAGGGGGTGCAGACTGCAGGCCGCTTACTTCAGGCGGCAGCACAGCAGGTCTAAGGCGGGATCCCTGCCTGCCCCTGGCTCCCCACTGCTCTGCTCCCCAGATCCGTATCTGCACTCCTCTGTTCTTTCCTCTCATGTTGGCACCATTATCGTAGCCCTGACCTCTCATGTCAGCTATTGCAATTCCCGTATCTTCCAGCTTTTTAAGAAGCACATTTGTCATACCAGCTCCTGTAGTATCATCAATGTCAATACATTCTAGAAAATGCTGTCTGACAGTCACCATTGCAGGGACATTTTCACTAGGTTCTGTTGTTGTTACAAAATGCACCATTAAAGTCATTTGTTCCATATGGCTGATGTCAAGTGTGCAGTCCAGAATAACAGAGTAATATCTTGCTGACTTCAGATCTGCTGCAATCTTCTGTTTGACTTTTGTTGCCAGTAACTGTATGATCTCATTTTGAATAGTTTTTCCAAGGTAGTGGTGTGTGTACATTTCTTGGGTGGTGACTCTTCTTAGATGCTCCTGGAGTACAGCATCAAACTCAGCCATCAGCTCCACAATTTTAAGGAAGTTTCCATTGTTTGACACATACAGCTGATCGGAAGTGCCACGCAGTGCTAGGTTTTGGGTAGCAAGCATTCTCACAATGGCAATGAGCCTTTTCAGAACATTTTGCCAGTAAAGAGACTCTGATGCAATCTTCTCTTGATGCTGATCATCTATGGTGAGTCTCATCTCAAGCTCTTTCCACCTATGGAATGCTCTCTGGTGATTTGCTGCCTTCTCATGGCATGCCAGATTTTGAGCCAGATTCTTCCAGTCCTTTGTTCCTGTAGAACCCAATGTGGCTGGAACATTAGACTGGAAGAGTTTGCAACAAAACCAGTATGCAGCATTCTGGATTTTTTAGAACATAAGCTATGACCTCTCCACTTTGTCATCATTGGGGATTTCATGCCAGTAATGTGTTGGATGGAAACTTCTATTTTCATTGTCTTTGGGGAACATGACGTTTTTCACTTGCTGTGGCCCATGCAGTACAAGGAAGTCCCTCAGGCTACTGCTCAAGTGGGTCCACAGTCCTGGATCATCTAGACTTAAGGAACTAAACTCAGCAGCAGCTGTTTCTTGTGCCTCCACCGCACTCTTCTCTGATCTACACTTTTCTTCAGGAATGTGCATGGTTACATCCATTTGAGATGGAGATATGGATACTGCAGTAGCTGCCAGGTCACCTGCACTCTGACTAACTGGAAGATCAGGCATCTCCTCACCACTCACATCCTCACTGGGGCCAGAAGGCTCACCGGGAACATTTGTGTCTGTGTATCTCAGGAGAGCTCCTTCCTGCTGAGATTGAAAAGCTTCCTTTGCTTTCTTTCTTTTTCTGAATGCTGCCCCAGAGGGACGTTTTCTTCTTTCACTCATGACTGCTGTTCTGTGCCAGCTATAGTGGCTCTCAACACTCAGTTGAAGGGGACAAATAAGCAGGCTGGTAGCAGGGCCTGAGTGAGGAAAGATATCAGCATCTTAAGGGCCTGACTGGCTCCTACTACTTCAGTTGACTGCCTGTTCTCCTCAAGTGGGTTCAGGGAAGCAGCAGGAAACAGGAAGCTCCCTGAGAAGCTGATGTTAATCAGTCCGGGCTCCTGGGCGTGCTAGAGAGGTCAGTAAGAGCAGGGCCGGCTCTGGCTTTTTTGCCGCCCCAGGCAAAAAAGCCTCCGGCCGCCCACCCCCCCGCCCCGCGTGGGGGGGGGGGGCCGGCCGGAGCCCTGGAAGGAGGGCGGAGAGCCCGGCCGGGGCTCCGCTCTTCCCCCGGCCGCCAGAGCGCCGGGGGGAGGGCGGCGAGCCCCGGCCGTGGCCCCGCTCTCCCCGGCGGCCGGAGCCGGAGCACCGCGCCGCCCCCCTCCAGGTGCCGCCCCAAGCACAAGCTTGGTGGGCTGGTGCCTGGAGCCGGCCCTGAGTAAGAGGCTCCTCCTCATCTCTCTCCCTGCAGCTCCTGCTGCTTTCTGTTATTCCCTCTCACCTTTTCTCCTGCCTGCCTGTTATGTCTCTTGTGCCCTCCTTCCTCCGGCACAGCACTCCACCATCTCTGTGCATCTAGAGCAGAGAGAATACATATGCACCATCAGCAGACACAATTTTCTTCACTCAGGGTCCTAGTGGCGCCCCCCACAGTCTGGCACCTGAGGCGGCTGCCTCAGTTTGCCTCATGGTAAGGCCAGCCCTGCTCTGCACTAAAGCAGGGTGAATGGGAAAAACAATATACTATGAATATTCATTAGAATGGTTACATTTTCTTTGACAGTGTGAACAGCATTTTTGTTTTGTTCATGTCCCAAAAATGTTTTAGCAAAACAAATCGCTGCCAGGGATTTTCATAACTGCAGTGAATTTTAAACAAATATTCAAAGACAATAAATTACATATTGAGAATTGAGAATTTTCAGAGTGGACATCTGATTGTAAGAGTAATACTCTTTCAACCAGAGGACACAAACATGCCATTGACCGGTTTGTCCAATTAAAACCAGATGAATATTGAATACTCCCTGTAACAGGGTGGAGTGCTCCTTTAAGGGCCATGGGGGGCCACCAGCCCCATTCTGGAGGAAGACCCAGCAGGCAGGGGCTGGGAATCAGTTTACCGAGCTGGACTGCCCCTCATGATTGGGTCTGATTCCCAGCTGGACAATATAAATGAGGGAGCCTGGGACCGGGAAAGAGTTGAGTGCACACTCTCCTGTGGCTGCAGCAGAAAGTTGCAAGAGGGCAAGCAGGACCTTTTGGCCTCCCTGGGCTGGGGAGGTCCAGACCCTTCAGGGGATGTCTACGTTGTATCATCAACAGTGGACTCGGTGTTTCCAACCCTGTGCTAGAGTGTCCGCACTGCATAGTAGACCTGGGTTTCCAGTTGCTGGATCCATGTCTCACTGCTGTGCTAACGCGTCTATACTGCATTGCACAGACCTTCTGACTCAGGTCTGCAGCTTGAGCTGTGTCCACACTGCAAAATTAATAGGGCTTGGACCTGAATCCCAGTGGGACTTGGGCTCTGCCCTACACCACTAGCGAGGTCCTAGGACCTGGGTCCCAAATGGTTGCTGATCTGAATCAGACTGATGTGTGGGATGAAAGGGGGGCTTGGCTCAAACCTGAGTCACTGGGCTTAAGTATGCAGTGTGTAGAGATACTGTCAGAGGTCCCCACAGTCCCGGTCAAGAACTGGGCTTTCCCTTTTGTTTATTGGTCTACATTTTCTTTTGTTTTGGTGTTTGGAGAATAAACAGAGTCCTGGGAAAAGGCTACAAATAGAAACGGGCTTGGCTAATTGTTTGTCCTAGTCTGATGATCAGGTCCGCCAGCCTCCGCTCCCCCAGAAAGCTGCCCTTGAATTAGCCAGGGATCCATAACTATTTGTAGAGAATTATTTGAACAGTTTATTTTAAACTGAATAAATTCAAGAGTGCTGTGTTCTATCCATTGGCAAATATGGAAAATAAGGAGAGGGAAGGGCGGAAATCACTGAATAAATTGTTTGTTACGCACCCACCCAAAAAACCTTATAGTAGCCTAGTTTTTCTAGGAATGATGTTTCAGGAATGTAGCCTAGAAAGGAAAAAGTTTAAAATTCTCTAAAATGTCCTAAACTTACTTATCAATTATCTTTCCCCTGAGAGATTCAAAGCCCCCAGACGGCTTCTTCAAATCCTACTCCAGATAATAAGAATTTCACTTTTCCAGGCAGGGAACATAAACAATACCATGTGACTTATGGAACTAATTACAACAGAAAAAAATAGCTGGAATTGGAGATACATACTGCATTTTCCATAGTGAGTATCAATTTATTGATCATACTTATTGAAAACAAGTCATTATAGTATCTAAGTGCTGCAAGTAGTAAATATACTCAGGGGCCCAATCCAAAGCCCACAGAAGCCAATCAGAGGCATTCCTTTCCATTCACTGGACACCAGTCTGTTCTGGTCATGATCAATCAATATAGGTTTAAAAACCAAAAACAACTCCCCAAAAATATGAGTAAATCAGTGTCAATTTCACAAGCAGAAAAATAGTCAAATTCGAAGAGGAAATGATTTGTTGTGGATTATTCTCTCAATGCTAATATATGAATGAATGCATGTTATGGGTATATGTCATATATATATAATTGTTATGGCTGGTGTCACCAAGAATGTTGTGACACATAGTTTTCAAAGTTTTTTGTTAGTGTGTGAGCAAATTTTCAGTCTTGTGAAGACATTATGTGTGTGTGTATGTGTGTGTGTGCTGTTAGTTTTGTCATGCTGGCTTTGTGCAGAGCAGAGATCGGCAACCTTTGGCACGTGACTTGCCAGGGTAAGCACCCTGGCGGGCCGGGCTGGTTTGTTTACCTGTAGCGTCCGCAGGTTCGGCCGATCGCAGCTCCCACTGGCCGCGGTTCACTGCACCAGGCCAATGGGGGTGGCAGGAAGCAGCGGCCAGCACATCCCTCAGCCCGCGCCACTTCCCGCAGCTCCCATTGGTCTGGAGCAGCGAACCGCGGCCAGTGGGAGCCGCAATCGGCCAAACCTGCGGACACGGCAGGTAAACAAACTGGCCTGGCCCGCCAGTGTGCTTACCCTAGCAGGCTGCGGGCCAAAGGTTGTCGATCCCTGGTGTAGAGGCTGCTGAATAAAAAGCAGGAGAGTTTGCTCTCTGCCTTGGCCTCTGACTGGAGCCAATTCTTAAGGTGGATTGCTCCCTGGTAAGTGGGCATTGGTGTTGAGCTGGGATTCCTGAAAAAGGGATTACCCTGTATGCTCTTTGTAACCTGGTATATGCCAGGAGTGGTGTGGATATGTAAATAAAACAAGTTACACTTAGAACATACCCAGACTCTGCATCACTCATTTCATTCAGCAGAAGGTTATCTTATCAGACACGTAGTAGATATTACTGTCTAGTAGCTGTTTTCCAACTAGTTTCTAATAAAGCAATGAACTTCAAACTTACTAAATAAATGCAGAGCGGACAACTCCTAAACTGCCTTGGAGAAGTGAAAGCAGCCCTGGCCTACATCCTTGCTCTTGTGTGCTGGGCATGGGCGAAGCCATACTGGGAAATCTACGGCTCTATACAGTAAGATGAAAAATAAAACAGCCCAAAATAAAAAAGAGGTGATTAGAGCTGTGGGTTTGTTGGTGCAATTCAAACCCACAGTCTGCAGATGGAAACGGTTAAGCTTTTGGTATAAAACCTAAATACAGTTTGCCACGTTGGTTCCATGTTACTCACTACCCCACTGTTTGTTTTTTCAGATGTTCTTTGCCAGCAAGTGGGCTTTCAGATCCCTGATCATGGGCAAAGACTTCTGCCACCAAATGCATCCGGAACTTCTGCATTTGTTCTTAGTTTTGTATTCCTTTGTCCCTGACACATACCCACATCCCACCATCATGGCCTCTTTCGCCCACGTGCTGTCCTTATGGAGCCATGGCCAGTGGATTTGCTGGAGACTTGCATAGTCATCACCTTCCTAATGTAATCTGCTCTGCAAAGCACCTGAGACCATCTATGCCCTGCATGATTCATGTTCTCTTTGGGACTGGTACAGTGAAGCAGCAACGCTGATGTCACATGGAATTTAAACTAAACTAATTTTCCAAACAGTGTTCAGATTTTCTGCAAATACCATTACACAATGCCTAATTGACTTGTAGGACTTGCAGCCAACAAGTATCACTAAGACCAAGAGCTTAGTAGTTAAAACAGCAGTAGATGTTTACATCTATAATGACAACACCCAGAGTTAATTTAGATAGTAGTAGTAGTAAGCTTTTCTTTTAATCCTCTTATATGGCACTAGTATCAGTAGATCTCAAAGTGCTTTCCAAAGGAGGTCAGTATCATTATCCCCATTTTATAAATGGGGAAACTGAGGTACTTGCCCAAGGTTCCTGAGCAGCAAATGTAGGTGTAGAATTGAGGTTTCCTGAGTCCCGGTCCAGTGCTGTGTCTACTAAGCCATGCTGTCTCCCCATAAGGAGTCTAGTACTGGATTTTCATTCTAATAAGGAAAATTCAGACCTGGTGGAGGCCTAAACCAATTAACAAGATCTCTTAAAAGGCAGGGAAACAGTTAATCCGAGTTGCATAAAAACATTGTTTTATTTCTCCATATCAGCTGGCATCCTGCTGAACTGCTATAAACTATTCTGCAGTACAGCGTCTGAGTAGTACAGTTAAGCTTGTCCCAGATAAGAAAGCTTTGTTGATTGTAGAGATGTTGTGGTTATCCCACAATAATATATCCTCAGACGTAGGAATCCTTGCCTGCTTGTGCAAATCCTTGTGCCTGCTAGCCACGCTGGGAAAAATTATTAGTGCAGGGGTGGATCAGATGACATAGAATTAGTAATAGGCGTTCCCATCCCCTGTTGTAACCGCTAGACACGCTGGACCAAACTACACTTCAGAGGTAAGTCTAAATTGTGAAACTAGACTTCAGAGGTAAGTCTAAATTGTGAAACGAGATTTCAGAGGTAAGTCTAAATTGTGAAACCTATAGCTTTTCCCATCCCTCATGATGTAAATTATACCCAGTTAGACTCAGTGTAAACCTGTGTAGCTGCATTGGTTTCAGTCATTTACAGCAGCTGAGGCGTTGGCCCAGATTCTTCCTCTTAGAGTCAGTTAGACTTGCACAGACTGAGTGATGTGTAATATACACCCTTTTGCACATCTGAATTTGATTAACTGAATGTAAGTTGGGATAGCTCACATGCCAACGTGTTGTAAGAGAGAAGTGTTGCAATAAAAGCAACTTCACATCTTTCTTAAATTCACTGGGCCAGAGGTGTTGTGTAAGCTAGTGCGTTGGTAAGTGGGTGTGAACACGTGGGAGTCTAATTGAGTCTGGCCTCATTTAAACCAGTTTGACACCATTGTGACTTCACATGCAGAGCTAGCCAAACGATATTTTTATGAAAAATTTCTAAATTTCAAGTTTTCATTTTGCGGGGTTTAAACTATATCCATTTGTTTGATCTTCGGCAATTCATTGAGGATGGGTGAGGAGAAAGGCTAAATTGACACCTATATTTAAAAAGGGGAACAAAGAGGTCTTGGGGAATTAGACCCAATCGGCCTAATGCCCAATCTGACAGATACTGGAACAAATGATTAAACAAAAAATTCGTAAGCAGCTAGAGGATAATATGGTGATAAAGTAATAGCCAACATGGATGTCAAGAACAAATCATGCCAAACCAACCCAAGTCCCTTCTTTGACAGGATTACTGGCCTAGTGGATGGAGGGGTAGTAGTAGACATGATATATCTTGATTCTAATAAGGCTTTTAACACAGTCCCACAAGACCTTTTCATAAGCAACCTAGAGATGTGGTCTAGAGGAAATTACTAGAAGGTAGGTGCAAAACTGGTTGAAACACCACATTCAAAGAGTAAGAAACAGCTATACTATGTCAGACCCATGGTCCATCTAGCCCAGTAGCCTGTCTTTTGACAGTGACTGGTACCAGATGCTTCAGAAGGAGTGAACAGAACAGCGCAATGTATTGAATGATCCAGCCCCCTAGTGTCCAGCCCAAGCTACTGGCATTCAGAGGTTTAGGGACACCCAGAGCATGGAGTTACATCCCTGACTATCGCGGCTAATAGCCATTGATAGATAATTTCATGGAGGATAGGTCTAATTCCTTTCCGAACCCTGTTATAGTTTTGGCCTTCACAAAATCCCCTGGCAAGAAGTTCCACGGGCTGACTGAATTGTCTAAAGAAGTACTTCCTTATGATTGTTTTAAACCTGACTGCCTATTGATTTCCTTGGGTGACCCCTAGTTCGTGTGTTATGTGAAGGGGTAAATAACACTTCCCTATTCACTTTCTCCACACCATTCATCATTTTATAGACCTCCATCATATCTCTTCACAGTCGTCTCTTTTCCAAGCTGAACAGTCCCAGTATTTTTAATCAGTCTTCATATGGAAGCTGTTCCATACCCTTAATCATTGTTGCCCTCCTCTGTACTTTTTCCAATTGTAGTATGTTTTTTGAGATGGGGTTACCAGAACTGCATGCAATATTCAAGGTGTGGGCCATGGATTTATATAGTGGCATTACGATAGATAATAAGACAGAAACTATCCCTTTCCTAATGGTTCCTAACATTCTGTTTGCTTTTTTGACTGCTGCTGCACATTGAGCAGATGTTTTCAGAGAACTATACATGATGACTCTACGATCTTTCTTGAGTGGCAACAACTAGTTTTGACGCCATCAATTTGTATGTATATTTTGGGATTGTGTTTTCCAATGTGCATTACTTTGCATTTATCAACACTGAATTTCATCTGCCATTTTGATGTTCAGTCACTCAGTTTTGTGAGATCCCCTTGTAACTCTTTGCAGTCAGCTTTGGACTTAACCACCTTGATTATTTTTGTTTCACCTACAAATTTTGCCACCTCATGGTTCTCCCCCTTTTTTCAGATCATTTATGAATATGTTGAACAGCACTAGTCTAAGGACAGATTCTTGGGAAGACCCCTCTATCTACTTCTCTCCCCTGTGCAAACTGGCCATTTATTCCTACCCATTGTTTCCTGTCTTTTAAACCAGTTACTGATGCATGAGAGGACCTTCCTTTTAATCCCACATCTGCTTACTTTAAGAGCCTTTGGTGAGGGACCTTGTCAAAGGCTTTCTGAAAGTACAAATACACTATGTCCACTGGATCACCCTTGTCCACATGTTAGCTGACAACATGTGGCTCACTGTCAAACTGGAAGGGCATATCAATTGGGGTCCTGGGTCTGGTACTGGTCAATATTTTCTGTTAATGACTAGGATAATGTAGTGGAGAGTATGCTAATAACATTTGTGGGTGACACGAAGCTAGGCGGTGTTGCAAACATTTTGGAAAACAGGACTAGAATTCAAAGTGACCTTGATAAATTGAAGAATTGTTCTAAGGACAACAAGATAAAATTCAATAAAGGCAAGTGCAAAGTATTACACTTAGGTAGGAAATATCAAATGCACAAATATAAAATGTGTAATAACTGGGTAGGCAGTGGTACTGCAGAAAACGGATTGGGGGCTTATGGTGGATCACAGATTGAATGAGAGCCAACAATGTGATGCTGTTGCAAAAAGGCAAATCCACCCCATACTTATATTAACAGGAATGTCATATGTAAGACATGGGATGTACTCATTCCATTCTACCCAGCTCTAGTGTGGCCTCAGCCGGAGTACGCTGTCCAGTTTTCGGCGCCACACTTTAAGAAAAATGTTGACAGATTGGAGAGGATCTGGAGAAGAGCAACAAAAATGATAAAAGGTTTAGAAAACTTGACTGATTAGGAAAGGTTACAACAACTGGGCACATTTAGTCCTGAGAAAAAAAAGACTGAGGGGGAGACTGATGGCAGGCTTTAGATATGTTAAGGACAGGTATAAAGAGGACATGATCAGTGTTCCCTCTAATTTTTCCCACCCATGTGCGGAATGACTTTTGTTATGTGCACCAATATGGAGGTGATGTGTGACATATCACCTTCATATTGGTGCACATAACAAAATTCATGTGGTGGGGGTGGGGCCGAGGGGTTCGGAGTGTGGGAAGGGGCTCAGGACTGGGGCAGAGGGTTGGGGTGCAGGATTGTGAAGGCTCCAGCTGGGGGTGTGGGCTCTGGGGTGGGGCCAGGGATGAGGGGCTCAGGGCTGGGGCAAAGGGTTGGGGTGCAGGGGTGTGAAGGCTCTGGGATAGGTCAGGGGATGAGGGGTTTGGGGTGAAGGACGGTGGTCTGGGTCTACGGCAGGGAGAGAGGACTCCCCCCAGCGCTCTCTCTCTGCAGCAGCATCTGGGCTGGTGTGGGGAGAGGTGCTTCTTCCCGCCGTGGGAACTCTGGGGCTGGGGCTGCAGGATAGGCGCCCTCCCCTGGCTCCAACAGGTCCAGGCCGGGGGAGGGCCACCCCTCCCGCACCTGGGTCCAGGTCAGGGGAGGGCCGCCTTGGCTGTGGCTGGGGCCGGGCCACTCCGGGGTTGGCCGCGCCACACTGCCCTGGCCATGCCTGGGACAGGGCCGGGCCAATCCAGCCACAGCTGGGCCCAATCCTGCCACTCCGGCCGTGCCGCCCTGGCTATGGCAGGTCCGGGCTGCAGGTTGAGTTGGGGCCGGGGTAGGGGTGCCGTTGGGGGCTGAGCTAGATGGGGGCTGGGGGACAGGCGCCCCTCCCCCCCAACCACAGCAGGTCCCTGGGCGGGTTCCCTGAGTGCTGTGCGGCGCTAAATAGGCTGCTGCCCGGCCGCACAGCCGCTTAGCTTACAAGGAACTTAGGACATGATCAATTGTCTCTGAAGGTAGGAAAAGAAGTAATCATCTTAAGCGGCCACAAGGGTTAGATATTAGGAAAAACTTGAACTATAAAGATAGTTCATTACTGGAATAGATTACCAAGGAAGGTTGTGCGGTCCCAGTCATAGAAGGCTTTTAAAAACAGGTTAGATAAACACGGTCAGAGATGGCCTAAGGTACCCTTGGTCCTGCCTCAACGTCGTGGGGAGGGGCAGAGAATGGGTTTGATGCTCTCTTCAGGTCCCTTCCAGCCCTATATTTCTATCATGGTATGACTTTTTTGTTTTTTGTTTTTTTTTGGCTATTTTTAATCTGAATTCTCATCAAAATGGTTACTGAAGCTTAAAAAGTAGGTTTCTAGTAAATGAAAAATGTAGCTAAATATTTCAATAAGGATTGCAATAACAATTTCCATAATAACTTTGATTAGAATATATTGTGAAAAAGAAATAAAAATATTGGCAATCTTTCATGAAATATTTTGGATTTGAAAACCTGCTATTTTTCATTAAATCAACTCTTCATTCTAAAAATTTCTACCAGCTCATTTGACTGATCTCACTTACTCCTTATTTACATTGATGTGAGATCATTTCTGAACCCTAAGGGTCTAAGCAAGTCACTTACATGCTGAAGGGCTGGGAAGAAGGTGGGTGTCATGGGGTTCACTCACTGCTGGCCATCCTGGAGATTAGCTTTGACCAGGTGTTGGCCGTGCTCTCCCTGGGGGGAGTGTAACAAAGTCTTTCCTGGACCAAATTGTCCCAGGCAGTCCACAGTCCACTGATTGGTATTTGCAACGTCCCAGTGGCTGATAGGGGAACCCAGGCCTGCCCTTTACTCTGGGTTCCACCTCCGAGGCCACGGTCTGCACAGCTATTCACAAGCTGGGAGGGGTTGCAAGTGCTTTGGAGAATAGGATTAAAATTCAAAATTATCTGCACAATCTGGAGAAATGGTCTGAAGTAAATAGGATGAAATTCAATTAGGATAAATGCAAAAGTACTCCACTTAGGAAGGAACAATCAGTTGCACACATACAAAATGGGAAGTGACTGCCTAGGAAGTACTGCAGAAAGGAGCCTAGTGGATCACACGTTAAATATGAGATAACAGTGTAACGCTGTCGCAAAAAAAAAAAACCCCAAACATCATTCTGGGATGTATTAGCAGGAGTGTTGTAAGCAAGACACGAGAAGTAATTCTTCCAGTCTACTCCACACTGATTAGGCCTTAACTGGTGTATTGTGTCCAGTTCTGGGCGCCACATGTCAAGCAAGATGTGGACAGATTGGAGAAAGTCCAGAGAAGAGCAACAAAAATTATTAAAAGTCTAGAAAACATGACCTCTGAGGGAAGATTGAAAAAATTGGGTTTGTTTAGTCTGGAAAAGAGAAGACTGAGAGGGGACATGATAACAGTTTTCAAGTACATAAAAGGTTGTTACAAGGAGGAGGGAGAAAAATTATTTCTCTTAACCTCTGAGGGTAGGACAAGAAGCAATGGGTTTAAACTGCAGCAAGGGCAGTTTAGGTTGGACATTAGGAAAAACTTCCTATCTGTCAGGGTGGTTAAGCACTGGAATAAATTGCTCAGGGAAGTTGTGGAATCTCCATCATTGGAGATGTTTAAGAGCAGGTTGGACAAACACCTGTTAGGGATGGTATAGATAATACTTAGTCCTGCCATGAGTGACGGGGACTGGACTAGATGACCTCTCGAGGTCCCTTCCAGCCCTTTGATTCTATGATTCCTTGCTGCTATTCCCCGAGCCTTCTCCTACCTTCCTGGCTTCCCCCCTTTGGCCTCCCAACTCCCTCATCCAAGAGAGCAACTAGGGTTGCCAGGCATCCGGTTTTCGACCAGAATGACCCATTGAAAAGGGACCCTTGCAGCTCCAGTCAGCACTGCCGACTGGGCCGTTAAAAGTCCAGTCGGCAGTGCTGTGGGTCTAAGGCAGGCTAGCCCCTACCTGTTCTGGCACTGCACTGCACACCCAAACATCAGCTCAGCACTCCCATTGGCAAGGAACTGCAGCCAATGGGTGCTGGGGGGCAGGGATTGCAGGCGAGAGCAGTGCACAGAGCCTTCTGGCCCCCTCGCCTAGGAGCCAGACCTGCTGACTGCTTCCCTGGTGCAGTGCAGAGCCAGGATAGGTAGGGAGCCTGCCTTAGCCCCGCTGCACCCCCGAGGTAAGCCCATGCCCCAACCCTGAGTCCCAACCCCCTTCCCCAGCCCAGTGAAAGTGAGTGAAGGTGGGGGAGAGCGAGCCACTGAGGGAGAGGGAATGTAGTGAGCAGGGGTGGGGCCTTGGGGAAGGGGTGGGGCCTCTGGGAATGGGCAGGGCTAGGGTTGTTGGTTTTGTGTAGTTAGAAAGTTGGCAAACCTAAGAGCAACTATGGACTACCTTCTATAGACCCAACACACTTCCTTCTTCCCATGGAGTGACTGCAGGCTGCCTTCCTGCCGCATCCTTTTGTTGCCAGCTTCCTGGCATATGTAGGCCCCACCTCTTCCTCCTCAGCTGGGTGCCATCAGCAGTTAATTCCCAGCCCTCCCTGCTTCTCCTTCAGGTGCAGCCTGGGCAGTTAGTAGGCCTACCTGGCCACCTTAACCCCTTCCTGTCCTATGTGGAGTGGACATCCCATCACAGTGGAAGTTAGAGTCCATTACATTTACTTATTCACACCTGTGAATTTAGCTCACAGGCCATAACCCCTTCTCATTTACTCTGATGTAAATCCATTAAAGAACTCCCTCTAAACCTCAGACCTGAGTCTCCTCTCACTTTTAGTGGTTTTCACAATGGTCTAACTATACTGCTGTCAATAGTGCTACTCCTGACTTACTGTGACATAAAGTGAGAGGAAAGTCTGGTCCCATGAATCCAGGCCCGCCGAATGGGGGCGGGGCGGGGAGAGGCAAAGGGGGCAATTGCCCAGTGGCCCGGGCGATTTAAAAGGGCCCAGGGGTGGGTGGGCCGCAGGGCTCCTAGGTGCGCGTGGGGTGGTACCAGCGGCAGCGAAGGCAGCCGGGCGAGCATGTGGAATCCCTGGATGTGCTGGAAGACTGCACCCTGCAGTGCAGCCGGCAGCTCCCTGGGCACCAGGAGCACAGCTGGCAGGAGTTTGTTGGGCACCACCTAGGGCAGGCGCAGCACCAACCAAATGTCAGGCGGACCACGTCCGTGCGGGCACGGCTTGTGCGTGCGTGCACCAGCCACCGCACGTGGACCAGCTCCGCGCCCACGTGGCAACGCCGGGCCAGCAGCAGCACGGAGCCCGGCTCCAGCCCGCCCTGCACGATCTGCAGCGGCAGTGGCTCCCCACCCCAGCCACCCTTACTAGGGGGCCTATTGACTGTTCTGCCCTGGGGTCTGGAATTGCTGTCAGCGGGCCCGCATGAATCTCAGTCCACCAAAGGGAGTGCTTTATGTTATAAAAAATGAGAGTGTTTCTAAATGGGGTTTCAATATCTGCTTACAATTGGGTTAAAAAGAAATGATAATATTATTGAAAAGCCATTGGCCAGCTATGTTTGCCAATATTTGATCAGAAAAGAAGTGTGCCCTAAGGGTAGGTAGGATCAGGTTTTTATTGGTAAATGTCAGCGTGTACATACAAACCAATGAAAAAATATTTCCACCATCGATGGTATTAGAAATGTACAGATAGGCAAAGTAAGAAAAATTCTGCTTGAGAACTTAGAGTTTGGTGTAAGGATATTTACTTCGTATATTTTGACATGTGATATTGACAATTGGTGCTGTAATGGTTATACAGCTTTAACCCTTTCAATCTCAATGTCTACTGTCAATAAATAATTATTGTATGATCCCCGCTTAATTTCCTGCAACTGTGAAAATTTAAATCAAGGGGGAAAAAATGCATAAGCCCCACAATTTTGCTCAACTGTGAAAATTTAAATAAATTAAAATAGAAAAAAATGCTGACAAGTAAATATTGATATTATCCACTAAAATTATTTTTAAAAAATTCTGCCCAGCCTAAGGGTGTGTCTACACAGCAGCTGGGAGAGTGCTTCCCACTCCGGGTTCCAGCATGGAACTTCCCAGCATGAGTCGACAGTCTGCTTGAGGGAGTGGCTTGGGGTACAATCCTGTATAAGGTCCTAGAGATGTACTCAGACGGCTAGTCTGGGCTTTGGCCTGTGGCACCGTGGCCACGCTGCTACTTTTAAGCACGCTAGCTTGAGCAGAGGTAGCACATAGCTGTCTATCTGCTGTGGGAATGACACCTCCCAGCTGCTGCGCAGACCCACTCAAAGGGTGAAATTTACCCGCTTAAGCCCTAAGACCTTCACAGGAGTGAGTTTCACCCCAAGAGCGCTTGGGTATTATGAAAGTATACTGCTGCAAAAAGTATTCTAAGTCTGTAACGTTGTCTTTGAGCACAATATAAATGCTACTGTGGACCGCAGAGGTTAATCCATTACAACAAGGCAATTAGATTTAGTGACTGTTTGGAAGATAAAAGCAGTGAGTTGTAATCAATCCTGAGAACCCAGACATGATAAATTTCTATAATTTCCTCTTACTTCATAGATCTTAGTATGCCAAAGCAAGTTAAGGTGGAGTGATTACAGTCCCGTGTCAGAAATGCAAGAGGAATTTTATTTTTATTAAACAAGTTACTTGTGAAAAGGGTGTCTCGCTCTTTTTCTTTATTGAGATTATGTTCCAGATGGCTCTAAAATTAACCCTCAAATTTTTGGTAGATGCTTCTTGCTAAGCTTTCAATATCAGCTTCTCTGGAGAGGCGATGCAAAGAGATTTTCTTCTAGGTTACATTATTCCACTCTAATTTTAAGAGGGGCTGTTATACCCAGCATGCTGTCTAAATTCCAATTTGGGTAATTACGTTCTGCCTATCTAAAAGTCCCTTTGCAGTTTCTGTAACAAACAACCATCTCACAGCATGGCCCTAGTGTGGTGTAGCATTATGCACTGCCAGAGGCAGTTGCATTTCAGCAGTGGACCACATGATTCCTACAGCTGAAAATGGCCAGTCTCCCAACCCTTCAACTGCTAAACCCTAACATAACTAAGTGATCAAGAACCCAAGGGCAAGGTGGAAAGACACAGTTTGGGGCAGGGGTTCTCAAACTTTTTTTGCTGGGCCCAACCTTTGAAAATATTTTAGCTTTGATGACCTTCCCCCTACCCCGCACACTCTTGGCATTGGACATAGCTTTTGCGGCATCAGTGCAAATCCCTACAGAGCTAAGTAACCATTCCCTGCCACCCTTACTTCGGCCCTGCCTACAGAGCTGGGCGGCCAGGAGTGCTGGCTAGAGCATTGTTCATTGCGTTGTAAGTGACATGAAATCCACCATGGCGATATGGTGATATGAACAGCTTACTTCAGATCAATTGTTTCTTTTCTGTGCGTGATTTATTACGGCTTTAGACTTTTTTAAAAAATATAAGAACGTGTGAAGAGGAAGAATATGGTAGCACTTAAGTGCAGCCATGAATTTTATGAGCAGTTTGCTGGAAACCACATTAATGACTTCATCAGGGCTAAGCACGCTGATCGGCCCAGCACTATTTATTTTTTTAAAAGTGAATATAGTGTTCAGGAAAGATGTCCAACTGGCAGCTCTGGAGAATGAAGTCCTCTGTTTATGTGCAGAACAGATACAGCACAACGACTAACAGGACAAGCTTCACCACTTTGCCTTGCAGATGAAGGCTCTGACCCTGTTTTGGAAAGGACACCTCTCAACTGAAGGCCTAGTTTGTTATTTATGCCCTCTGACGCTTATCCATATTTGAAAAGAGGTCCAGCTGATGCCAGGTGTGATGGTGTCTTTTGTGACACTGAAGCCCTAGGCCCGATTCTCCTCAAAATAACAGCAGAGCAAATCAAGAGATAACGCCACTAACTTCTGTGGAGTTTCAATAGAGGCTCCCTGTTTACTTGGAACTAGATATCAAGATGTGGAGTCCTACTTCCAATCAGCCAATAACACCAGTCTTCATAACCTACCTATTACATTTTCAAACAAGCACCTTCATGCTTTCTCCCATGCTGTCCTCATGCTTGGGAGGAGACCCCTGTAAACATCTGCAGAGTTCTCTGACTGTCCTCCTTTAAAGCTGTTCTTAAAATTCCCCTTTGCCATGATGCCTACAAAAACTTGGCAACAATTACACCACTGGTGGGCTGAGACACTGCATATCAGGCTGGCCACTATTGTCTCATTGTTTCCATGTGTTCCCCCAGTGGTCTGTCTTTATCCATCTGTGGTCTCATCGTATATTTAGACTGTAAACTCCCGATGGCAGGTGCTGTCTTTTTTGTTGTGTTTGTACAGCACCTAGCACCACAGGATCCTGGTCCAGTGCTGAGGCTCCTGGGCACTACCATAATATTAAAAATCATAACAAATGATGTACCAAGCCACAAAATCCAGCTCCATTTCAAGGTTATGAACCTGTATAAACTGTTATCCTAGCTATGAAATTCAGATCTAGATTCTGATTCAGGACCATCTCCAAAGTTCAGGGTTGTTTGGATCAAAGCCATTCTCTACTAAAAACTGGACTGTGACCACAACTTATTTCACACAGGCCATTGAAAAACAAACAAGCAAGCAACCCTCCCCTCCCCCCCAAAAACAAATCCAACCTGCCACCCTCCCCTCCAAAAAAGAACCCCCCCAAACCATCGGTGGGCAATTATTTCCATATACTGCCAACCAGGGTCTGATTTGAATGGGTGTCCAGAAGGCAAAAGGCTACATCCTGGGTATCCCATTCCCAATCCACTGAGCCACTTAATCTAACTTTTCATGTTTTTACTCTGAGGCCAGGAAAATTGAGAATTCAGAAGATGCTTGCTTTCCATAGTGACCATTTCACACAATGCTATTTGAGTTAGAAAGGAAACCAAGTTCTCCTGTTTACTTGCCTGCACAATGCAAGAATAAGGGGAAGCTCAGAGAAACTGAAAGGGAAGAAATTTAAAACTGATGGAAGGAAATAATTTTGTACACATTTCACAGTTAGCCTGTGAAACTCATTGCCCCTAGAAATCATTGAAACTAAGACCTTAGTAGTACTATAAAAAGGGTTAGACATCTATATGGGTAACAAGAACACCCAGAGTTACATTAGCTAAAACAAATACTTTATAAGGGATATATGCTTGAGGACTTAAATCAACTACTAAGTGATCAGGGTTAGGAAGAAACTTCCACTATGGGCAGATGATTCCATTAAGAGGTTTGGCAGGATCGGGGCCTTAAGCTGTAAGCTTTTGGGCAGGGGCTATGTCTTTCATTTGTCTGTGAAGTGTCATACACACTTATGGCTCTCTGCAAATAAATAAACCAACAAGTAAATGGTAATAATAAAGATTTTCTCTTTACTCATACTATTCTAAACTGATTTGGACCATATCTATTTCCAAACACCACTTGATCCTGCAAAAATGTATGTATGTAACTCTAAGCATGTGTGCAGTCCCAGTGGACTTAGAGTTACTCTAGCATGTAAGTATGTGCAGGGTCAGAACCTTAAATAGAAAAAATATTTTAAAATATCCCCTTTAGATACAAAAAAGAAATATGCATTTACCATCAGAATGCACAACTACTGGGCTTCTCACAAACACAGCTAATAATTGTGTATATGTGAGGAAACCTATGGGGTAAAATAGTAAAAATGGAAACTGAATATTTAGCATCTGTCTGTTTTTATTTTAAATGTAAATTTCATTAGAGCCAATTTCTTCATTCCATGTTTTTAAGCATTTCCATACTTTCCAAAGTATTTAAGATATGTTAATAGCCCCTTTGATGCAATGCAAGCAAAACCACCTTGTGCTTTTAAGTTATCAACGTTTCTACTTTTCAAAAACGTTCAAAACTTCCATCCACTTGGCTCTTATTTTTGTTGGGTTGTACTTTTTTGTATCTTTTATTAACCGAAAAAGGCGGGCAAAGGTAGGTGATGAAATGTGCTGTGAAACATAGTTATGTACAAGGAACCGTGCATGTAAAGTGTATTTTCAGAACGTTCCCAGCAACAGCAGAACTTCCACTTCAAAGGGATTAGGCTTTCGCATTTCTTTTTTCTACCTAAGGGAAGATTTCCAACACTTCAGTGTTTACTTTCCATATCATGCTTTTGCTGGAAATGTCCTCTTTCCATACATTACCTCTGAGTCATGGCTCAATGGGAGTGATGACTATAATCTCCTCTTGACATTAAGATGCTGCTGAGCATCTAGAGGATATTTCGAGCACTGGAATTCATGTTTGGCCACATGTTTGGGCTGACAACCAGTTAAACCTTGCTAAAGCAATATTTTTCTATGCAGTTAGTTTTTATACCAAACAAGGTTTGTAGTAATTGGATGCCCCACTTGAGCAAAACTGTTTACAAGAAATAAATCACTCCTGGCGTTATGAAAACATAAGACCCATGACTCGCAAGCACAGCATCATTCAGGTCTTCATTTCTCATAAACCTAGCCCCAAACATGTGTATTCTCATGTGCTATGACTTATGCCTTGACTTGTGGTAACTGTATTTCTATAACCCATTATTATCATGCTTACCTAAAGATGTAGCTGTATTTAGCTGCAATGCATAGGCGGCCATGTCATTGCCTGAAAACTGAAACCCAGTGTAGGAACTGATATAAAAGAGACATTTTATTTGGTTACGGTAAAATCCTAATCCAAAAGCAAAACTCCCACTGATGCACTGGGACCAGTAGTCTGCCTTTAACTTGTCATTTTGCCCTATGCTTCTGTTGCTTTTGGAACCCACTGGTAAGTGTGTATTTTAGGTCCCACTCTGAAGATCTGAGTTATTACAACCTCCAGCCAGGGGATTTTAGCTCAGGTCACAGCAGTTCCTGCTTTTAGCTCTGGAGGTCAACAGTTCAATACCCAGTGTGTCAACCAAAGGGGCAATTGTCACACTTTTTCTTTATTAAGCATCAGCCTTTGGTGTGCAAGCCCCACTGAGGCAGTTGCTGAAAGGAAAGAGCAGAGAGCACACCATTATGAAAAAAAGAGGAAACGGAGGGCTACATCTTGTTTGCTTCTCTTTCTAACACAGAAGGACGCTGAGTTGCAGCTACAGAACAAGCAATGTGCTGGGGCTGAACTCCTAATCAACCTCAAAGCCACTAGAGGGCATCTGTCCTAGCATCAAATAGTGCATTGATTTTTAGACATTAGACATGGGATAGATCCATTAGATCATCTAACCTATGTGCTCCGGTGACTCTAATACAGTCTGGAGTTAAATTTCCCAAGCAATGTGGTTTCCATCACTCCTACTCTAATTTTGACATTTGCTCCTGTGTACAAGGGACCCAGACATTAATTCCCCAACTCTTCTTCTTCGGTTATCCCTAGATGCGAGAATGAGGTCTATCAAGGGAGTTCACTGGTGGGTTTTTAGGTGGCTGAGGAGCCCAATTCTTGCCCTGCTGATTTTCCCACAGAAGTGACAGGTTGTTGGCTGGAGTGTTCTGCCCTTTCTTTCCTCCTTTGTCACTTCTCTGTCTGATGAGCACATCTGTTCTCCTCAAAGTGAGCTGTGGCTTGGTGTATGGTGTGACACCACTGTGTTCTGTTCCATGCCAAGTCCTTCCAGTTTGTTGGGAAGATGTATTTTTTAAGATGTACTTTCAGTATGTCTTTGAAATGCTTCCGCTGCCCTCCGCAAGCCCTTCTTCCCTGACTTAACTGAGAGAAGAGTACTTGGTACGGGAGGCGAGTGTCAGGCATACGTACATAGTGGCCAGCCCAGTGGAGTTGGTATTTCATGACCTGCGCTTCTATAGTTCCCCATCTATAACATAGGGATAACAATATTTCCTTTATCTAACCATTTGTCTGTCTTCTCTATTTAGATTGCAAGCTATTTGGGGTAGTGACTCTCCTGCTAGGTGTCTGTACATTGCTAGCACAGTGGGGCTTGGATTTTTGACTCCTGTCTTCAGGGGCGGCTCTAGTTTTTTTGCGTCCCAAGCACAGCAGGCAGGCTGCCTTCGGCGGCACGCCTGCGGGAGGTCCGCCAGTCCCACGGCTTTGGTGTACCCACCGCCGAATTGCCGCCGAATCTGCGGGACTGGCAGACCTCCTGCAGGCATGCCGCTGAAGGCTGCCTAACTGCCGCCCTCGCAGGGACCGGCAGGACGCCCCCCGCGGCTCGCCGCCCCAGGCACGTGCTTGGAGCGCTGGTGCCTGGAGCCACCGCTGCCTGTCTCTCATTTCTTTACTTTAACCACTATACCAGGTTATTTTGAGGTTTTATAAAGTTTCATACTAACCTCAAAAGCTTCTTTTTCAAATGGGCCTTGTTAGGTAGTTTTGTCCCCAGAGGTAGGTTTTATTTAAGCAAGTCATAGGTTTTTAAAATTTATTATTTGCATTCGTTCTTTTATTTGTAAGTTATCTTTTGTCTTATAACAATCATTTTGATAAGCAATTTCAAATGTATTAACGGTCTTCAGCCCATGTTACCAGTCCAATGGGCATTCACTACAGTCATTAAAAAGGTTTTTTCAAACTTTTAAGCATGTTAATTACAATAAACTAAAGAACAAGCACTGTCCAGTCAAAGTTACACATCAGCCATTATCTGAAACTTGCAATGTCATTAGCAATTATGCTCTTAATTTCAAGCACCAGAGATATATTTCTTTAGCCCTTTCCCCTTGTGGAAGTCTCTTTTAAAAGACACCAATGTTTTGGAAAAACTTCAGTCTCATCAGACATTGGGATATCATCAAACAGAAGACCTCTCTCCTCCCGCATGATTCTCTCTTGGGCCCTTTATCAGGAAAGAACTCAGGCAAATACTTAAATCCTTCCCAATTCAGAAAATCAGTGGGATGTACTAATGTAATATTACTACTGTAATAATACCAATCTCTTATATTACGCTCTTCATCTGTAGAGCTCAAAGTGCTTTTCAAAGGAGGTTGGTATCATTAACCCTATTTTACAGGGGGGAAACTGAGGCATAGGAAGTCAAAGGAAGTGACTTGTGTAAGGTCACCCAGTAGGCAAGTGGCAAGGCCAGGAACACAATCCGTATCTCCTGAGTCCCAATCTATCAAGTAGGCCACACTGCCTCTCTAAGTAAGTGTGTGCTGAATCGAGAGATTTTCCTGAATCAGGGCCTGGGTGCTAACATTAATTCAGGATGATTCTTCTGAAATCACTAACCCCCTGGCATCTTCAATTAAAAATAAAATATTCAAATAACATTTTCCCCTCAAGGTCAATGCCTTCTCCACTATGTCCTCTGGAGGCAAACTGCCTCGGGATTGTACTACCCACAAACTAGAGTGGGTCAGCCTGACATCCACCATATTCAGAAATTCTAACAGTCCTCCCGCTAGCTTATCCTTTACTGCCTCACAAAACGGTCTTGAAAACTAAGCATAAATTGTACTCATCCATCCTTACCATGATAATGATACACTACTTGCCTTCATAAAAAAAATACAGGCCCAAGATAGAATTTTGCAAATATTCCCTCAAATGAAGTGTCCACTGCAATGCTGCCAACCCTCAAGATTGTACCATGAGTTTCACAATATTTGGTGTGTTTTTTAGGTCCCAGCTTGTGGACAGGGTGATTCTATAAGGATCTCAACTTCCATTAACAGGAAGTAAAGGCAGTTTCTAACCTTCCTGGTGTAAGGGCAAATATGTGTGATTTTTTTAAAACTCTCGTGATTTTTGAAAGCTTGAGATTGGCAAAGTCTAATCCCCTCCTCCCCCACTTTCCTGTTCACAGTTACTTCTATTCATATTTGTGACCCTAAGCCAAACAGTTCGGTTTGCTGATTGCTTAACACCCAAACAGCAGGGCCCTAGTGCCATACTTCCCTTATCTTTAATACAGCTGCTTCCAGCCTGAGGCTCCAAAACCCAGTCACAAAAGCTTGCATTACAGATGAAGTGGCAGCCTTATCCCTGAATTTTCTTGTTTTCTGTGGCTTGCAGTCAGCCCCAGGCCAATAGTTTACACTGTGCTCTGGTTTTTTAATATTTTTATGGACAATGCTCCAAGTGGGCAGCGCTCTACCTGAGCCACCAAGCGGGGGGCTTTTTTCACAAAATGCGCTGATAATAACCTTACTCATTCAATGTATTATTTATAGCTAAGAAACACTAGAGCAGTTGATATTGGCTTGTGGAATTTAAACCTACTGGTTGGAAGCAAACGATTAGTGTAGGTTATTCATTTCCTAGCCATTTTGCTGGTTTCGATCATGGAATAAAATATGCCCACAAAGGAAGAGTCAGACTGAGACGGTGATAACTTTCGAGTCATTTAGCCCAGCGTCCTGCTTCAAGTGGACTCTCCATAAGTGACTGTAACTTTCCCTTAAACGGAACACGCACTAAATGAATTCAGAACTGCAATAGCAATATTGCTGTTTCAGAGCCCAATCACATACAAACATGGAGACTGAACTCACTGCGCACCTCAGATCTATGATCAAGAACTGTGGGATTCAAGATCTAATAGATAGCACACTGAAGCTGGCAGACCAGGTGCCAGCTCATGCCAAGGCGCCAAGGCCTCACTGAACACTGACTGGAAACCAGTCTGGCTCACCTATGCGTTAGTATTGTTAAAATAGGCATTCGATTTTTAAAAAATGTGTTTAGACTTTATAAAATGCTGGTAGGATGCTGCATGTATTAATCTTACTTATAAAATCTGTACCCCGTGTTATAAGGTTATATTAAGTGCTTGCATGGTAATGCTCAGTAGCTGTGTAAGTCATCAAGCCGGAAAGGAGCACTAATTAATGTAGAAATGCTGGCTTACTACAGAAGGTAATAGGTCCTTCCCACCAAGGCAGCCCATTGAAACCAAACGAGCCATTGTGAAACATCAAAGAACAAAGACTTTGTTGATTGCGCCCCCACACCCATGAAGAGGAGTGGTATAGGGGGACTCATCCCATCAGATTGAACGCTGGGGGGAAGGGAATCAAAATCCCTGACAATAAGAAACTGTATCTCTATGTTGCTTGAACTCTGAGGGGCGAAGTTTCTTAAGCATAAGCAAGAGATCCCCAGCTGTTTGGACTGGGTTAACCCTAGAGGACTTACAGAGCTTGAGTATTACAGCAGCTTCTATTACCCTTGTGGAACCTAAACCTCACTTATGTGTGTATGTTTATCTGCTTGAAGCTTGTAAATAAGTCTCATTTCTTTTTCTTATTTAATAAATCTTTAGTTAGTTTATTATAGGATTGGCTACAAGCATTGTCTTGTGAGCGATCTAGGGTGCAATTGACCTGGGATAAGTGACTGGTCCTTTGGGACTAGAAGTAACCTGAATACTGTTGTGATTTTGGATGCAAGGGACCCTCTATCACAAAAGGAAGCCTGCCTGGGTGGCAGGATAGATAGGAGTGCCCAAAGTGACTCCATGTGAGGGCTGTTGTAGTGCTAGAGAAGCTTACACTTGATACATGGTTGGTGAAATTGAAGTATAGAACTCGCAATCAGTTTGGGGTTTGTGGCCAGCTTCTTCACAGTCTGCCCTGAGCTCATGAGCCACTCAGGGCAGCTTGGCATACACTATCCTTGATCTCAGGGGACCTGGGATCTAGCCTGCCTCTACCGCTATCCTGTTGTATGACCATGGGCAAGTCACTTTGTTTCTTCTGTTTGTCTGCCTTGTTTGCTTAGGTTGTAACGTCTTCAGAACAGGGACCCCTCTGTACTCCATGTTTGTACAAATGGGGCCCAGACCTTGGTTGGGGTCTCTAGCCCCTACCTTTATATTGAAAATAATGATAAAAAGATCCTGCTACAAGATATAGAAGTGGGTATATGCGGATCTTTCAAAATCTATATATTTGTTCTAATGTGAATTGACTTGCTAAACTAGAGAGACTGGTAGGCTGTGCTTTGATCTGTACAACAAAGAGAAAGATATGTTCCCAGGAAATGTCTGTATTTTCTTTCATGTTTTCCCTCGATGTTGACCTGAAGAGATCATCTCTCAGGTGAATGTAATTCATATTTCCAGGGTCCATTTAGTCCCGGGCCTTCCTGCTAAGACTGCCAACAAAGGTGCCAATTACTGCGAGCAGCTGCTGGTGTCAACCTGTGGAACTCCTTGCCAGAGGACGTTGTGAAGTCCAGGACCATAACAGGGTTCAAAAAAGAACTAGATACATTCATGGAGGATAGGTCCATCAATGGCTATTAGCCAGGATGGGCAGGAATAGAGTCCCTAGCCTCTGTTTGCCAGAAGCTGGGAATGAGCGACAGGGGATGGATCACTTGATGATTCCCTGTTCTGTTTATTCCCTCTGGGCACCTGGCACTGGCCACTGTCGGAAGACAGGATACTGGGCTAGATGGACCTTTGGTCTGACCCAGTAGGGCCATTCTTATGTTTTTGACAATATGAATACCTGTCCACTGGGAATTGCACAGCGACTCTCCAACTCATTTTCTATAGGCCACTCTAAACAACCTTTGAGAGGGTTACAACTTTCATTGCTACTGCCTTGGACTGCATATGAACTGAGAACCAGAGGAGCAGGGTTCTAGGCCTCATCGTCACCAATCTGCAGACCTCAATACTGGCACTTATACTGCACTTGAGAAAGGAGCATGCTGAATAATTCTAGTAGTGTTATTAAAATACAGTGTCTATGACTTTAAACAAAATCTTCATGGTTACCAATGTAGTCATGTTGCAGGATAATTATCACATTGTCTTTATCTTTACGATGGTGTTTGTGACCAACTGAATAACAATCATCAGATGACAGGTTTCAGAGTAGCAGCCGTATTAGTCTGTATCCGCAAAAAGAACAGGAGTACTTGTGGCACCTTAGAGACTAACAAATTTATTTGAGCATATGCTTTCGTCCGAAGAAGTGGGCTGTAGCCCACGAAAGCTTATGCTCAAATAAATTTGTTAGTCTCTAAGGTGCCACAAGTAATCATCAGATGAGTTAAATAGGGCCCCAGTCTTGTAAACCTTTACTACAGGATGTAGTGCTTACTGCTAGAAATGGCCACATGCAATGGAGGTTAACGGGATTCATAGATTTTAAGGCCAGAAGGGTCCATTATGACCATCAATCTGACCTCTTATATAACACAGGCCATAGAATTTTACCCAGTAATTCCTGAATTAAGCTCAATAACTTATGGTGGAACAAGACCATCTCTTTTAGAAAGACATATAATCTCAATTTCAAGTGGCAGAGAATCCATCATAGAAATGTAGGACTGGAACAGACCTCAAGAAATCATCGAGTCCAGACCACTGTGATGAGGCAGAACCAAGTAAACCCAGACAATCCCTGACAGGTGTTTGTCCAATCTGTTCTTAAATCATATCCTTTGGTAAGTCGTTACTATGGTTAACTACCCTCGCTGTTAAAAACGTGCACCTTATTTGAATTTTTCTAGCCTCAGCTTCCAGCCATTTGATCTTCAGTGTGATCACTCATGGTGATAAACACGATACCCAAAAGTAAGTGCTGCAGGACCAGGCACCAAGTCGAAGTTTCACTTTGACTAACTAAAAAACGTCCAGGAAACAGGTGTAAATCCTATAGACATTATCAACTGTTCAACCTTAATTACAGACTTCTGATCTGTGACTTTGAAGCCGTGATAAAAAGTGGCTGGTGTGTATATATAAAACACCGCCCTCCACTGGATGGAATCAGAACTGCTCAACTTTGTGTCATTTGTCCTAAATACAGTAATAATGCCTTGTTTTTATATACTGCTTTTATCAGCAATTCTCAAATCACTTTAAAAAGAGGCAATATCATTATCCTCCTATTACAGAAAGCGGTGATGTGACTTATAGCTAAAACCAGAACTCAGCTCTCCTGAGTCCTGTCAACTAGGTCAGACTGCCTCCCACATTGCTAACTGCTCATAGAAATTCTCCTTAAAGTTCACATGACTGGAACCTGTACTCAGAGAGGTGGGATCTGAGCTCTCTTCCTCTTGTTGCAGCAATGAAGTTTTGACATGGTATCTGCCTTTCCGGGTTCTTATATTGGTGTCTACTGCTGTAGATTGTGCAGTATAGAGACAGTTGTGAAATCCCAGCTATCATAAGCTTGTTACAATAGACTTTTCACTGTCCTTGCAAGCCATCATGAGGAGATGTTTTGGGGAAACTAGGGTATGGAGAAGGGAGAATCCCAAAAGTGTTTTTTGAATGTCTAAGTATTTTTTGTGGATTTTTTTGTCCTTTTATTTTTTTTTAAATCCTAGATTTTCTGTTCTTCAGAGGCAGTCAAATTATGGAAAAAATGCATTGACAATAATTGTTTGATGAAGAAATGCCAAATTCATGACTTATCAGCCACAAATCATTCAATCAGCTCTCCTGTTCTTTCAAGCTTAGATGTTTCCTTCTTCCTCTCATATTATTGTAAGCAGGGACATAGCCAAAAGCATTGGGTTTAAAGGTTCAAATTCTCCCTCCTCTTTCCCCCTCTCCCTGCCCCACCAAAGAGGGAAGACATCCAAAATATTTTTAAAGCAAATTATAACAGAGCCAACCACAAGAATGTTCTACCATTTAACAGTGGCTTGTAGCAAGATGGTCCCACTCCTTTCCCAAAGGACTCAAGCAAAAAACTCACAGTACTGCTGCAGCTAGACCTCTGCCCTGTCTGCCCTTTCCTGGCCCAGGAATCTTAGCTTTATTTATGACCATCCATACTCTGCCACTGTCGCCTCCTACATAATAAATAGTATGTTTGAGGGGACTTACTCCAGTTGACTGCAATGCGTTTTGGATCGGGCCCAAGGCCAGCTGTGCTTGACTGAGGGTATTCCTTTGAGAATCAGACATTAGAACTGTGTGACTGGTTATCTAAGTCACATAATATTGTCGCTGTCCCTGAAAGCCGTCCCAGGATAGCCATGAGAACACTGTGGCATTTGTTATTTGCTTTGAATAGCTTGCCTTTCTGTAAATTGAGATTTTCAGGACCTCTCTGGCTTAATAAAGGGGTAGCAGCAAAATCATGAATCAATATAATTTTTCATCCAGTTCAAAATGTCCCATGCTCCTTGCCAAAACCCTTCATTTAACATAGGTTCATTACTCTCCTACTGGAGGATCATATATAGCTATCTATGTGGCTATAGATATATAAAATGGATGTGAAGCTGCCTCTAGTTAAGATTGCCCTGCACTTCCCATTAGAAGACTGTATTTTCAGTTGCTTATATCTTAATGTTTGGGCTGAAATTTTCCATGCTGTGTTTCTGCCTTAGGGTGAATTCTAGCAAAAACGGTTCAGCCGTTTCTGAGGAAGCAGCTAGGGAAAAATGTTACTTTGCCGTGTTAAAAAAAAAAAAAGTACAACCATTGCATTGAGAAGCTCTACCAGCTCCATGCTTCGGAGCAGAGACTTGAGATTGGTCAAGAAGGTGTCCTGGTGTCAGGGATGTGCCTTTTCCTCTTCCTGTGAAAGCCTGCCCAAATATGGCCAAGTTATAAGCCTCTGAGAAATTTAAATTTGCACATGCTCAGTAAAGACTTGCTAGAATTTGACAACTAAATTCTCTGAACAGTGCCAAGGCTCAGCACCGGGACCTCTAGGCTTGGCAGTTCATATTTCCGGCAGCTCTGGGCTTGCTGCATCAGTTATGAATGTAAAAAATATTGCTTGAGTCCCGGCAACTAATTGTTTGAGCCCCAGCACCTCTTTCATTACAAATTGAGCGCTGTCTCTGAAGATTCCATCTCTACTGAGCATGCTCCAGTTCAGGGCTGAGCAAACTGTTCCCTGCAATTGCAACTCTTGGTTGTTTGGGGCTCCTGTAGTGCTGGGCACAGGAACAACAAAATGGGAGACTGTCTTTCCTGTGCGCTTGCTGCTCCCTCTGCTGGTGCCCACACAGCATCAAGAAGGAATAGCAGGGAAGGGCTAGACCAGCAGGAGTGAGCAGTGGATTGGACTGGAGACTTGGGTTGGCTGGACAAGGAGACTACAATATTACCAATCCTGAGAGTCTGGTTTCAGAGCCTATGCACTAGGGCTGTGTTTTCAAACTTTTCCCCACAACCACTGAAGGCCAAAAAATTTACTTTCGGTTAAATGGGTGCATGTGAATCTGGAGCCTAAGTGGGAAATTGAGACCATCCTTTCTCTTCCTGCAATACCTGCTTCTTCACTTCACACCTCCCAAGATCTGCAACAAACAAGGCAGGGATCCTTCAGGCAGCTTCCTTCATGACACAATCATTCCGACAGCATGGTCCATCCCATGCACTGGGATGAGGTGCGGGGGGGGGGGGGGGGGGGGGGTGGAGGAGGGTCCTGTGGAATCAAATAGTATGTGATCATAATCATATAATTACAAACTGTATCATAATGCATATGCACAAGGGGACCAAATTTAGGTTGCACAGACAAGCCTAATTCTGGCATTTCCTAACTTGACTTTGCAATGCAACCTTAATAATGTTCTTTTAACTTAGTTTTTTGTGTGTTGAAATATTTCAAGTTCATTTTTTGTTTACACACACACACACACACACACACACACACACACACACAATTCAGTGCAAAAGCATACTAGATAAAAATACAATCAACTGCTTATTCCTCTATGGCTAGGAAAGCTGAGGAACACCACAAAGAGGAAAACAAATATAACCTCATCAATTCAGTTGCTCAACAACCTAATATAGCTTTTTCAAAGCCTCAGTCATGGATTCTTGTCACCAGGCTCTGTTGTGGTCAAGGAAGGGTGAAGAGCCACAAGCAGACTACACATATCTGGGCTACTGCATACAGGCTTTGTGGCGGTTACAGAGGACTCCCATACTTCAGGACTTTTCAACTTCACTCAGTGTGGAGATACATACGAATATAAAGACTGAATTTTCAGATTTTTTTTATGCCCCATCTTTTATACAGACATGAACTGGAACATATCCGTGAGTCTGAGTATGAGAGAAAGAATTACATGGCGTATGTATTTGACATGGCTTTTCCATAATCAAACCAATAGACTGAAAAGGAAAACAAGAAAAACCAAAACCTTCTATTCCTGAAAATTAAGAGACGTGAAAGAGCAGGGAGCATCTATGAGCCATCATCCTGTTTTGATTTGGATAAGTTTGAAATTGTTCAGATAACCTGTTGATGAACATGGAATAAACACCTAGATGGAAGGGCTGGATGGTGTTCATTTTAAATTTTACTAAGATGGATTCCTCATTTCTTATTTGTTGCCATGGGAACAAGTTAACTTTCAGGTAATTTTAAAGTATAAAGATGAAAGGTATTTTTGGAACCATTTTGAGAATGTCCAATTCTTAAAATCTTCTGGGAAGCAAGGTGTTCTAAAAGTACTAAAAGTGCTAGGTGGGAAAAGAGTACCCCACTCCTCTCTGAGCTGATTGGTGCTCGCTCTCTGAAATAATGGTCTCACACAAAAGCTAAGCTTCACTGGAACATGGGAATTGTGGAAGACCAGAGCTCTCTCAGTGGATGGCTCAAAGAATGGAACTAATTGCTGAAGGAGATGAGAATATCCATAAAGCCTTCAGGTCAAAATGCAAAATCTACTCCTTTAGACCTAGCATTCCCAAGACAACTATATCATTGACAGTAAATATTCAAAACTTCATTTGAGAGGTAGCAAGAGATAAGAGATTCAAAGACCCTGGTGTGCCTAATTTAGAATTGTTAATGGACTAAGATATTACACACACAACAAACATTAAAACAACATTATTAAGGTTGCAAAATCAAGCACTCATATGTTAAGAAATGTCTTTGCAAACTTTATTTGTCCCCTTTGTGTGTACGCATTATGATAGTCTTTAATTACATGATCTCACACTTTTTTCTATAGGAACCCTGCCTCCTCCAGTGCATGCTCAATGGAAAGCTATTCCATATTTTGTTTTTCCTCACTGTTTAATGTGTAGAGTAAATAAGGCCTGGGGTCTGTCATGGATCCATAGGTCTGGTCTATGCGCCAGCCTGTAACCAGTCCCTTGGGAGTAACCCCTTTAGTGTGCCAGGCCCCAAGGACCCACACACTTCCACAGGGGCAGGCCCACAGCCTCCAAGACTCTCAAATTGGGCCATCAGGTGCCAGTGATTCCTGTCTCCCTCGGGGCTTCCTGCAGTGACTCCTGTGGGAGACTTGTACTGGACCCCTTCAGGGTGCCATGCTCTTAGCGAGTCTTTGCAGTGACACTAGGGAGCCTTTCCAAAGCAAGACTACCATTTATTAGTCACTTGGCATACAGAATCTGAAAATCCTCAGGTTAGCATAGAGAAGCAAAGGTTAAGACAGAGTTCAGACTGGCCAACACCAAGCCAGGACTCCCTGGAGAAGCCATCTTGGCACTCTCTCTGTCTGTGGGCCTTTGCCTTTAGTAACAGGTGTGTGCCTGTGTCAGAGTTCAGCTCTTAATATAGCGGATACCTCTTGTCCTTGTTCTCTGGACCCAGCCATGCTGTGTTCAGCTGCCTCTGCAGCGAGGCGTTAATTTTTGGTCATTAGGATTCCCATTGTTTCTGTAGGGTCTTCCATTCATTCAACCATCCAATGGTTGATTTCAGCCAGACAGTCCTACTGGCTCTATGGCTCAAATACCTAGCCTGATCTCCCATGCCTTAGAGAGAAAATCCATTCTTTCCTCCCAATGTGGTAGTGGTTCCAAGGTGATAAGCACAGAGTCATACAGCTAGCTCATCAAATTACAGGAAATCCCCACATTCACCACAGTGTCACCCAATTCTAACCCTGCTCTGAAGACAGGATTATTTATTTCCTCATTGTTTTTTTTTTAAGATGCCCATAATTATAGTATCTGAACCCAAATGGTTAAAGTTTCAGTCCTAACAGTTCAAGTTTGGCAAAGTTGTAAGCAACTGAAAACAAGGTCTTATAATCGGAAATGTCAAACAACCTTAATACTAGGTGGTGCTACTAGCCCTGCCTATAATTAATGCTGATGAGCACTTTCTGATGACCTAGATAGACAGACACCTCATTTCCATAGTTCTACTCTTAAGTCCCCCAGGCTTCATGCAGGCCCAAGTCCTTGTAGACTTGTCTGTTCATTTTACTGAGTGTATATGTCTGAGGGAAGAGTTCAATTTCTAACGAGGTTGAAAAATAACAGAAAAACATTTTATACTAACTTTAGAAAATTCAGAGTCAGCGTTCCCTCACTCACGTCAAAGCCTGTGTAAACAGGGGCATATTTTATCCTATGGTACCCTTCCTAATGTTTTTTTTCCAGTAGAGGAATTATCTTTTTCGTCACTTGTGGTAGAAAAGATTATTTCCAAAAAAACATAGTAAGTAAAGTTCAGTACGACACAAGGAAGTGGGTATTGTCATCTGCTAACTGGCACACTAGCCTTTGAAATTAGAAGAACCCCTGGTGCTCGCCACACCACCATGGTCTATTTTCTAAGCAGTAATGTCTTCCTCCAAATGCCACATGTGAACCACTATAATAATGTGCTATCTTCCTAGCTTTAAAGGCTTTCCCCCCCATTGTCTAGGATTTTATCGGAAGAGGACCATGGAGGAGTGCCTGCCAAAAGCCAGTTGTGAAAGTTTTAAGTATCAGATTACTGTGGTGCAGCATGGATGACAGTCCAACACAACTTCAGGCTGAGCAAGACAAATCCATTTAACCCAGTCGATTTGATACAGGTTCTCTCATTGCACTGGGGCACATTTTGCTGTTGATACCCACATCTCTCTCATCAACAATAATGGGAGTTACATGCATCTATACTCAGAATAGAGTAGATCCTATAGCAAAGTGAATTTTTCTCTCTCTGTAATCTTCTTCTGTCACTATTATGGTACAGTATATGATTAAAAAATAATTCCTAGTTTTGCATTATCTATTGCACAGTACAAAAAGAGGTGACAGACACCACAGCTGTAATCTGTGTGTCTTCTCATATCACACTTTGTCCTTGTTGGTACCTTCCCTTGTAGAGAAAGAAAGGTTTATGTTCAGCTTATTATAATGGTGGAATGCAAATTAAGTAATTATACAAATTATGATGGCCAAGTCAGCAACTTTGCAGTACCATTAGACACTTTGCTTTTGAGGACTTTATGAGTCAGCCCTAAAAATTCACTCTAAAATGATCGTCTTCAACCTGAAAAAAGCAGCTGGAAGTTTTTAAAAATGAAATTCATTAGAAGTGGCTCTAGGTCACAAATGTTTATCTGAAACCCCATGACCTCAGATAAAACATGAAGCTGCTCTATCTAGATCCTTATATTGCATCCATACCAATATTATCCTTACACCACCCCCAATCAGTAGAGAAGTATAATTAACCCTATTTTACAGATAAGAAACTGAGACCCAGAGAAATTAAAGTCAATTTCCCATAGTCAGACATGAAGACTGTGGCAGAGTCAGAAAATCCTCCCATATATCCTGAGTGCTAATCCAGTGCCTTGCCCACAAGACCATCTATCCCAGGGGTGGCCAACCTCTGGCTCCGGAGCCACATGCAGCTCTTCAGAAGTTAATATGCAGCTCCTTGTATAGGCACCGACTCCGGGACTGGAGCTACAGGCGCCAACTTTCCAATGTGCCAGAGGGTGCTCACTGCTCAACCCCTGGCTCTGCCACAAGCCCTGCTCCCACTCCACCCCTTCCCACCCCCTTCCCTGATCCTGCAGTGCCCTCACTCCTCGCCTCTCCCTCCCACAGCCTCCTGCACGCCACAAAACAGCTGATCGGGAGGTGAGGAGAGGGAGGGGGAGGCGCTGATCGGGAGGGCTGCTGGTCGGTGGGAGGCACTGGGAGCGGGGTAGGAGAACTGATGGGGGGCTGCTGACATATTACTGTGGCTCTTTGGCAATGTACATTGGTAAATTCTGGCTCCTTCTCAGGCTCAGGTTGGCCACCCCTGATCTATCCTGTTAGATCAGAGTCACTTGATTTTGGTATCCCAAACCTGATTTTATGTAAAACCATCCCCTGACTTCAGTGGGGTTGCACTGCTATTAATGAGAGCAGAATTTGTCCCACTGTAATTTGCCTACGAAGGTGTATACAAGACTAATATTTTAAAGAAATTGGAAATGACCAAGATGTGGCAATTCGCAGATCACCTCTTGTTGCTTTCTATTCATTTTCTTTCAGGTGGGCTACTTAATAAACCAGGAGGGCTCATGATCAGCCATTTGTCAACTGTATTGATATTGGGACTATAACTTGGAAGCAGGGTGGATAAAAATCAATGATTTTTAAAAAAATCAAAAATTGGATCTTTTTAAATTTAAATCGGATTTTTTATTTAAATTGGATTTTTTTGATAAAATGCTTTTTGAGGAAAAACCTATATAAAGATAGTTTTAATTAAGATACATTATAGCTCAAAGATATCTCATCATGGAATAGGGATTATAAATTCTAATTCTATAGTATGAGACAATATATTCATGTAATGTTTAAGAAAAGTTTTGTAAATGAGTTCCAATAGTTCATAGATTATGGACCCAATCTTATGGGATTCCAGGAACTTCTGTATAGATTATTTAGGCTAATCTTTCTATCTACCCAAAGGGACACAGTGCTCAGTCTCAAACTGTGGATTTGTGTCTCCAGAGATAACATGCTTGTTAACAGCAAAAATGTTTTAAATAAATAAACAACATATAGAGGTGAGAAATAACAGACCTCAACCCTATTGTCCCTCTACAAATTTGTGTACACAGAGTCAATCCCTTACTTCTCTCTAAAAGTGAAAAGTTTCAAAAAGTTCATTGAATAGAAGATTGTTGGGGGCAGAATAGATCTGGACAAGAAGTCTGGAGATAAATGTGAGAAGGGAGGGACAGGTAGTACACCTCTACCTCGATATAACGCTGTCCTCGGGAGCCAAAAAATCTTACCGCGTTATAGGTGAAACCGTGTTATATCGAACTTGCTTTGATCCGCCGGAGTGCGCAGCCCTGCCCCCCCGAAGCACTGCTTTACCGCGTTATATCAGAATTTGTGTTATATCGGGTCGTGTTATATTGGGGTAGAGGTGTATAAACAAAAGTGAAACTGTTTGAGCAGCATATTCCAGAAGTTTTGAGGTCTTTCTGAGTGAAGCCTTCATTGATTTGAGATCTACCATACCATTCTCTCACTAGAAGGGAAAACCTATAATGGCAGCAAGCCATAAAAGAGACCCAGTTTGGGAATATTTTAATCAAGTTCCTCTACCTGTGGGTAAGACAGGCATGTGTGCCAATTGCAAAGAGTGAAACTGCAAGGCCTGGTTGCCTGAATGAAACAACATCATGAGAAGTGTCCCTTCTCAGGAGGAAGCTGCGTTGAAGATGATGAAAGGAACATGTCTGAACATGCAGGATCTCCAGGTTGGTAAACTTTTTTATTTCATACTTTCTTAAGGACTGCCTGTCTTCCTTCTGGACTATTCTTGAATTCTCATGTTGGAGTAAAAAATATAGTTGTTACTCTATTTTAGATGCAGTTGTGATAAAATATAAATAGCTGAAATAGGCAGATCTTCCTTTTACAATTTCACTTTTAAAGTAGTACTGAGTGTCAATGAATGCAATGAGTAATACTAAATGAGCAGTATGGTAATAATAAATAACTGCATTGACTTATTTTGTTTAGGAGAATCCATCCTCAATATACAGGATTCTGAAGACTTTCCACCTTCAAGATCACCATCATTTTCTATAGTTTCAGAGTTATCTGCTAATGATAGTGTTTCAGTCACATCATGTATATCACATAGCAATAGTATATCACCTGTAGCAAAAAGAAAAAAAAAATCTCCATCATCCAGAAACAACCATAGATAAGTTTGTGATAAGAACCAGCAGATTACAAAAAGAAGTAATTGATGAAAAAATTGCCCGGTTTGTTTATGCAACAAACTCTCCTTTCCGTATGAATGAGAACCCACACTTCATTAACATGGTTCAGTCATTAAGACCAGGATACAGTCCATCCAACAGACCAGATGTTGCAGGCAAATTGCTGGATAAAGTGTATGAAAGAGAAATTGAGCAGTTACAAAAGGTCTAGAGGGTAAAATTGTTAACCTGAGTCTTGATGGGTGGAGCAATGTCCACAGTGATCCTGTTGTATGTGCTTGTGTGACAACAGAAGAAGGGACTGTCTTCCTTACAGAAACAATTGATACATCAGGAAATGCACCCACAGCAGAATACTTACAAGAAGTAGCAGTCAAAGCTATAACAAACTGTGAAAAAAAATTCAAATGTCTAGTACGCAGCTTGGTCACAGACAATGCTGCAAATGTATCCAAGATGAGAGGAAATTATTTAGAAGAGAGTCGCAAGCTAATAACATACGGTTGCAGTGCTCATTTGATGCACCTCCTAGCCAAAGACTTCAGTGTTCCAGAAATAAAGGCTAATGTTGTTGAAATGGCAAAATACTTCCATAACAACCACTTTGCAGCAGCTGCTCTGAAAAAAGTGGGAGGAACCAAGCTAACTCTCCCACAAGACGTGCGATGGAACTCAGTAGTGGACTGTTTTGAGCACTATATCAAGAACTGGCCTAATCTGATGACAGCTTGTGAACAAAATCATGAAAAAAATAGATGGCACTGTCACTGCCAAAGTTCTCAACATTGGGCTTAAGAGAAATGTTGAGCACATGCCGAATACCCTGAAGCCTATTTCTGTAGCCTTGAACAAAATGCAGGAAAATAGCTGTTTTATTGCCGACACGGTTGAAATTTGGAAGGAACTGAGTGAGATCTTAAAAAGAGAAATATGCAATGACAGCGTATTTACAATTATAAATTACAAGCATTAAAATAACGAATGGGACAAACACCATCTCCAGCTCATTTTCTTGCAAATATTCTCAATACTCGGTACCAGAGTCAAACCTTAACTGCTGAAGAAGAGGAATTGGCTATGACTTGGACATCCAGCAATCATCCCTCCATAATGCCAACTGTAATAAACTTCAGAGCTAAGGGTAAACCGTTCAAGAAATATATCTTTGCTGATGATGTTTTAAAGAAAGTCACACCAGTGAACTGGTGGAAGTCTGTCATAACTATAAAGGGAAGGGTAACAGCTCTCTGTGTACAGAGACTCCAAATCCTTTTACCTGTAAAGGGTTAAGAAGCTCGGGTAACCTGGCTGACACCTGACCCCAATAAGGGGACAAGATACTTTCAAACTTTCTCCCCATCTTTCTAAACAAGTCTCTCCTATTTCAAACTTGTAAGTAAAAAGACAGGCAAGGCATCTTAGATTTACTTTGTTTTCTCAACTTGTAAATGTACCTTTTACTAGAGTGTTTATCTTTGTTTTGCTGTACTTTGAACCTAAGACAGAGGGGGGTCCTCTGAGCTCTTTAAGTTTAATTACCCTGTAAAGTATTTTCCATACTGATTTTACAGAAATGATTTTTACCTTTTTCTTTAATTAAAAGCCTTCTTTTTTAAGAACCAGATTGATTTCTCCTTGTGTTAAGATCCAAGGGGGTTTGGATCTGTATTCACCAGGAGTTGGTGGGAGGAAGGAGGGAGGACGGTTAATTTCTCCTTGTTTTAAGCTCCAAGGGGGTTTGGATCTGTGTTCACCAGGGAATTGGTGAAAGGGTTCTCAAGGCTTCCCAGGGAGGGGATTCTTGAGATGGTGGCAGCGGGACCAAAGCTAAGCTGGTAGTTAAGCTTAGAGGTTTTCATGCAGGCCCCTACATTTGTACCCTAAAGTTCAAAGTGGGGATACAGCCTTAACAAAGTCACTTAAGCATTTGGATTTAGAGACTGTTGAAGTGATAATCTCACTTTTAACAGCAGTAGCTTCTTCCGCTGGTGTAGAAAGAATATTTTCTTCCTTTGGACTAATTCATTGCAAATTGAGAAATCGTTTGGGACTTGAAAAAGCAGGAAAGCTTGTTTTTCTTTTCCAGATTATGAACAAACAGGCAAATGAAGGTGAAGACAACTGAGTTAGCTGCAGAAGCCAATATTTAAGTTTCTCATGTTGACCTGGCTGACATAGTCAATTTAATTTTTGTTTTAAACTATTTCATTTAAGTATTTTAGTTAGTAACAATTTTAACAAAAACAAACCTGATTTTAAAAAACTTGAATGTTTAACTAAATTAAAAAATTCATATGCTTGTTTTGTTAAAATATTATGTTTGCTGTTAAAGAAAAAAATCCAGAATACATAACACTGTTGTTTTAGTTAAATAAAACAAGTTAAATTTCTGTGTGGTGATGTTCTTCTTCTAATACAGCATGGCAAGAAAATCCTTCAAATATTAATGATTAACCTGTTGAATTGGAGGTAGTTCACCTCCCAATGACTTCAGAAATACTTTCAATTACTTTTGGAAAATGAAATAACCAAACAATCATTCATTTTCTGATATAGCTGTAAAACTAATCTGAAAAGATTTCAAAATAAATCACTTTAAAAATGTATAGTGTGTACCTTCTACAAATGAAACCTACATCTATTTCTGAGTTGTGAAGACTATGTATTAAGATTATAACAACCAACAAGAATGCACTTTTCTTTAGAAATCCATCATTAAATCGAGTCTTCCTGATTAGTGATTTAAATCAATTTGATTTAAATCAAATCCCCCCTGCTTGGAAGTAAGAAATTAGATGCCTGATTTATATTACTAACAGCCAATCATAGATGCTCAGTATAGACGAGTGCATTCAATGCAGGCAGGCCTCCTTGTGGCTGGGTGTGTTGTAGCAGCTCATTTGTCACTTGGCACCCCCTGCTGACCACCATTTTGGCCATGTGGTGAAAGACTCAGCACTAGGGACAGATCTAGGGACAGATCACCTCCCGGGGTATCAGTGTCCCACACATCACTTGTCATCAGTCTGCCATCTTTTGCCCCAACGGGGCTCCTCTTGCATTCCACTCTTCTGTCAGAACAATGGGCCCAGGGCTACTCCTGGAGTCTCTCAGCCAAACTCAAAAGCAAAATGAAAACGCACCACAAGCAACTTTTGCCCCTTCCCAGGGCTTGAACTTTTTAATCCCTCCTGGGTCCTCCCCAGCTCTCTGCAGAATGCTGACTCTAAGGGGTCGAGTCTCCAAGTCTTGCTCCTTGCCTGGATCCTCAAATTCAGACTACCCTCAAGGCCTTCTCCTGGTGGGCTGCCTTCTTTCTGGCCCACTTCAGGAGTCTCTTTCATCCCTGCTACTGTCTCCCATCAAGGTCAGTGTGTCAACTCCCCTCTAAGCACCTCTGCTATCCTGAGAAGGACTACAGAGTTCTTCTATCTCCCTGCAGCCCCCTTCTAATCTGGGCTTCTTTTCTTTATAGTCACCGTTCTGCTCCTTCCACAGCTGGGCTGAATCATTAATTAAACCTGGCCCACCCTCCAGCGGCAGTCAGGTAACCTAACTGGCTTCGCAGGCACACATTAACCCTTTCACTGCCTGTGTGGGGGCATAAACCTCACTACATGCAGATATCATGTTTAGGAGCTTTATGAGAATCACATATAAATGTTCTCTTTAAGCCCAAGCGATGGTGCTCTGTGTGTTTAGAGTAGGAGGAGCTGAGTTCTATCTTGGCTGTTGTGAAATTTGGAGTGGCCACAGCGTGCAGCATACTGAGCAAATAGGAACAATCTAGGACTGTCAGGGCTAAGGACGATAAGGATTTTTTAAATGTAAATTAGGAATGAAAGAAATCCTAGCTGTGGCACTGGAACACTTTTTAGAGTGGGGGTGCTGCCCCTCCTTACGCCTGTCTGCCCCTCTTCCCCGCTGTCCCCTAGAGCTGGGGCCGGGAGCAGGGTCGTGGCTTTGGGATGGGGGCGATGTGGACAGGGGTAAGGGGACGGAGGCTGGGGCCACAGCTGAGGACAGGTGCAGAGCCCCGGGCGCGGGGCTGGCAGCCGGGACCCTGGGTACGGGGACCCCGGGCATGGGGCCAGGAGCCCGTGCCTATGAATCCCAGCAATGGTATAGGCCCATTACTCGATGGAGATGGTAAAGTTGTTAATACTGATGCAGAAAAGGCAGATGTGTTCAATAAATATTCCTGTTCTGTATTTGGACAGACACAGGAAGATATACTCCTTTCATATGAAGATGGTTAAGTACTTTCCAATCCAATAATAACTAAGGAGCATGTCATCAAATGGGGGTGTTTTAGTAGGGTTCCCTGGGGATTGGTAGTAGGCTTGCACCATTCCACATTTTCATCAGTGATCCGGGGGTAGATATAAAATTGCTCCAATAAAATTTGCAGATGACCCTCAGATCAGTGGAGTGGTAAATAGTTATGAGGACAGGATAGTCATACTATGAGATCTGGCTCTCTTAGTAACACGGGCTCATTCAAACAAAATGCATTTAATCCATTCCCTGATTTAAAAGTGAACAGTAAAGTCAACATATTTTAATTTGTGGAGACTTTATGGTGTCTTTATAATGAAATCAACACCATTTCCTCCTCCCCTTCTGAACAACTATATTGGCATTTTCAATTCCAGTGAAAGAAGAATGGCAGGCCTGTGTTTATCCCTACGTGTCTGGCCTGCATCATTGACGTGACATCATTGTTCATGCAGTATTCCAATATAATTGAGCAGGTCAGTGGTTATTCCAAGCTTCACCCATTCCTGAATTCCATCCTTAACCCTCCAAAATGAGTCTTTTATAGTTAAATGATTCACTTATTAGGTAAAATAAACATGAAAATAATGTCAAATTAAAATAAAACAAAGTAGTGTGGAGTTAAATTCAGACTGACACTGAGCAAACAGTCTGGTTGGTATCATTATACCCTTTTGGAAACAAGCACAGATATTGGAGTATGGCTCCAATTAGTTTCAACTGGGAGGAACCTTAATGTTACAGACTCACTGAAGCTTAAATCTCATGGAGTTGAAAGCCTTAATTTGGGGCTGAAGGGGGAACCTCCTGCATAGCACCACTTATAGGGACATAAGACACCTACAACATGGGTGCTGAGGCAAAAGATGATACAGGAACAGGATGTGCTTGTAAAGTGCTTTGAGATCCCTTCGTGAAAGTTGCCCTCTAAAAGCTAAGATGAATAGATCTGGACTAACATGAAAGCTTGACGATGAAGCCAAACCCAAGCCAAGGTTTGCCAAGTCCAAGTTCTGAGCTTTGGACTTGGAGCCAGAGAATAGGCTGAGCAATTGAAGCTGTCTCTACAAAGAAGAAAAAGAAAATATAGAAAGCAATGTATGAGGCCTCTGTGAATGCTGGAGGGCAACACCAGAATTTTCTCTGTGGCCTGCCCTCATTCATGGCCACAGCTAGCGCTCGAGCCAGATGCTCAGCTTGAGGCTGGTTTAACCTTTCATTGGCTTTCCTGCTTCTACCATTTATCCCATTTCTTATGCAGTTATGAGGTGCGGCATAAAGTGGTAGGAAACGGAGAGCGAGATGCAGCCTGTAAGCTCTGCAAAGAGCGACTTCCCACTGAGCACCAGCTCCTGCTGGCTAGCCCAGAAGGAAGCTACCTCCCCTTTTGACTCACTTAGTAGCCTTTTGCCTTTCAAATACAAGAGTCCTCACCCAAGTGTCAGCTGCGGTATCATGCAAGGGAAACTCAATGGCACACACAGGAAATCCAGCCACTAGAATGAGAACTGGGCAATTCCACTCCAGTGTCTGCCATCAAGCACAGCTATTGGTCACTTCTCCCATGCACAGCTCCTGGAAGATGTGGAAGGCATTTTTTCCTCCTAGGGCAAGCTTAGGAGCGCTCGGCCAGCAGGAGGCACCTCTTTGCCTCACTTGACAGAGCTGCTGTCTTTACAGCACAGAGTTGGCACTGAAACAAAACACATGATATATGTACAGTACTGGATACCTCTCTTCCAGTAGCTGGCCACCTGTTGGCAGGCACAACCAGCCATTCAGAGCACTGGCGATGGTCACCAGCCCTGTAACAAATGGTGGCATTATAATATTCTGACCGAGCAGAACCCACCACCAGCCATCTCAGCAATTAAATATGATCAGTGAACCGCAAACAACAGATCATAGATCAGACTCTCTCAGCCCTTGATTTTGCATGCAGTGAGAGTCAACAAGACTGCATGGATTTTATTTCAAAGACGTGGCTCTTTGTTGACTTTGTTGGGAAAATATAGACATGAAATACTTTTCCCCATCAAAACCCTGAACAAAACAAAATGGGCCATATTGTACCCTCTGTGACACCCATGTTATTCCCCTGAATTAAGTAGATTTACAATGGTGTGTAGCAGATGGCAGATTTCAGCCCTTTATCTGTTACACCTTAATCGTCCAACCACATAAGGGGATTAGACATACAACTTAAAATGCCTTTCAGCCAGTGACAATCAAACACATATTTTTAATTATCAAAATGTTGACTTAGAAAATTGGGCAGCAGCTATTTCTTTAAAATCAAAGCTGATATTTCCATCTCTGCCAAGTGAGAGTGATCCAATCAAAACTTGGCATAATCAAGTGGTACAAATATTTCCAGGCATTCATTACATTCATTAAACAATCCTTCATCCAAAAGGCCTATATAACATCAGCCCTCTCCCTCGAGGTAATGTTAACAAAATAGGTGAGAAAAAAGAAAAACCAAGACATTCTGAATAAAAATTGTGGAACATTGTTGCAGGGCTCCCTCCACAGTCTCCACTGTTATGAGGGAAAAGGCTTCTTATATCCAGCCCCATCTTCCCAGCATGCCTTGCTGTGAAGACCTAGGACTACGTATTACAAGAGTTCTGCTGGCTGAAAAACAGGGGAGCCTTGATCCACCCCATACTTCAAAGAGTCATTTTTTTTCACCGTGAACAGTGCCGGCAGCCCAGGTCTTCCCCAAAATCACAAATTGCCACCATAGGACCATGCCGTCTTTCTCAACAGTCATCACCTCTGTCCTACAGGTCTGTCATGAAGGTGCAACCCTGGAATGGAGCACTATTACGGGTATGTCTACACTCACTGCAGCTGGGAGCAAGCCTCCCAGTATGGTTCGACAGACTAGTGTTAGTGGGGCTCACGCTAACACACTAAAACAGCTGTGTAGATGTTGTGACTCGGGCTGGAGCTTGGGCTCTCAAGCCTGGGGTTAGGCGGGCTCGAGAGGTCATGCTCCAGCCAGAGTTGCAACATCAAAGCAACGTCGACACAGCTATTTTTAGCACACTAGTGACCTGGGCTGGGAGGCGGGTTCCCAGGTGCAGCACAGACATACCTTATGGCCCTGATGTTTTCCCTCCTCAGTCTTAAAGTACCAGTATACCCCATTATATGGTGCTATACTAAGAATAGATCATAAAAAACACCATAACCATTACTGCTCCATTGAAATATTTCTGTTTTTAATAAGGCATTGGAAAATGTATCAATGAAAGTAATGGGCATTTATTTAATAAAATAGGGCAATGAGAAGCAGGAAGACAACTATCAGCAATCTATTCCTCCCTGGCATGTCACAGTTCAACCTTGGAGCAGTCAAACAACCATGACAAACCTTTTTTACCTAGGGAATAGCTGTCTCACTCATTGATACAAACCCATGGGCACTTATAATATTAAAGCATGTTTTAGTGGATGTTTGTGCATTGATATTTTATTTACTTTATAGCAAGCCGCTGTTACGCCAAGAGAGGGAGATAGTTGGAGTGAACTACTAAGTCCCAGAACTCTTGATGCTGCTGTCCAGATCTAGAACATTAAATCCCGATCTGTCCTTTGGGTTCAGTTGGATCCAAGCAGCTCTTCAAACCTAGAAGAATCCAGTCTCTGCTTTAGGGTTGAGAAGCAGAAATTAGCCCCACTCTAGCCCGGCCAAGCCTCTCTCAGGTGCTCTCCTTCCTCCTTCACCATTGCTATCTTCTAGAACAGTGACCTACAGGCTGCCCCCATTCTTCAACTTTTCTTGGGGATGTCAACTAGTTTCTAGCTGCCTGAGTAGCTGCCAGCTCAGCCGACCACTTGCTTCCCAACCCTTCCCCATCCCTTCAAACACACAGTATAGAGGGAGTGTCTAGTCTCCATGATCAATGCTGCCCTATGGAACAAAAAACCCCAGAAGCCCTTTCTGTGGTTTCCTTAAACACTTCTACGACAACTATTACGGCAGAGAAACTGCTGAGGGCACCCACCACTGTTGGCACACAGGAATGTGTAATATTGTTCATAAATAGTAGCTTCAGTGAAGTTGTAGTCCTGCATGGCAGATAGCTTCCAGAGTCCAACTCTCAGCACCTCTCAGGATGCCCTTTGAACCCGGTAGGATTGAACCCAAACATAATATATGTTCAGTAAATGGTTAAAAACCAGGTGAAAGAATATGTTGGCTGTCCCTCCAGTGCCGTCATTTCACTATGGAACACGGCATGCAGCAGAGGTGCCAGCTGCCCATGACAAAATGAAACAGGAACATCCTTAACAGAAAGAGCTTGGCAAACTGGAGGGAATTTAGAGAGGACCTGAAGGGATGGACTTACTAGGAATGATTAGAAGCACTAAATATGGTGTCTAGTCTAAGGACACTTCCATTAAACTAGTAGCTGATTGGGAAGACTGTGGACTGGATTCCAACAAACTGTTATGTATGTAAATAAATAAACTAATCAACACATGGGAAATGGATGGTGACTTTTTCTCCATTCTCAGCTGCCGGCTCATGCTGTCCTGTGGTAATATCAGTGAAATTTCTCAGTCTAAACATTTTTTTCAGCTTCATCTTTTATGCACAGGATTTCCCTTCTAATTATTTGTTAAATGCTAACTGTGTCTTAAGCACTGTACAACATGTAACCCTTCTGCCAGGTGGAGCCAGCAGCAACCAGGGCCAGGTTCAATATCTAGGGGTTCCTTTTCATCGATACAACACAGAACCGGCTTGAACCCCCACTCAGTAACCTGGGAAAATTACCCACCACCCCTGGGCGCCTCTGAGAGGCAATACTTCCCCACTCACAAGCACAGAGTCTGAGTGTAGAAAAGAATCTTTTAATAAAAGGAGGGAAGTAACTCGGCATTAATTTGGGAAAACACCACAAACAGGGTTCAAAAATATAAAACCATGAGCAAAAGACCCACCCCCAAGTAAGTTGGGCAGTGGCCTTTTCCCCTCAGGTTCTTAAGTCCAGCAACCCAAAAGTCCCTTTCACGTGCCCGTCCCTTATCTTCTTCTCTGCACCCCACTCACAGTTACTGTCCTTGGTCAATGCAGACCCAGAGTTCAGAGGTGCATCTGCAGAGTTCACCTCCCACCCTACGTGGAGGTGGGGGGTAAAGAGGCATCTTACTCGCTCCGCTGCTCAGGCACTCACTCGCCACGCCTCTCTGCCAGCAGCCGTACCAACTGATCGCCACACCTATCTGCCAGCTGACCTGCTCACCGCTCCTGCTGGCCGGCCGCTCACTGCCCCTCTCCGATGGCCGTTCACCACCCCTTGGTGCCCGCCCTGCCTCTCTGCCGCCCCTCGCCGCGCCTCTCCACCAGCCGCCCTTCTCTGCATGGCCCTGCTCTGGCCCTCTCTGCTAGATGCCCTGCTCACCGCTCACTGCACCTCTACACTTCACCAGCTGCTCATTTGCCAGTCGATTGTCAGTCACCTTCTGCTGCCACCTGCCTCTCTGCTGTGACCTCTGCACATCAGTCTCTTAGTAATTTTCAGCTCTTTGCAGGCTGGGCAGAAACACTGCGCCATCTCCAGTGATTTCAGCTCTCCCTGATTTTTAGCTCTAAAATTTCTCAGTCTAAACATTTTTTTCAGCTTCCTCTTTTATGCACAGAATTTCTCTTCTTCTTAATTAGGCAGAAACATAGTCCTACTACAACTGATTTCAGCTCTGATCGAGCATTTAAAATAACAAAGATGCTCCTAATGAAACTTATTTAGCTCTTTCTTTGAACTGTGTGTGTGTGTGTGTGTGTGTGTGTGTGTGTGTAAAAAAGAGTGAGTGAGAGAGTGTGTGTGTGAGAGAGAAAGAAATATTAAACCAGTCCAGGAAGGACCATTGGGATAGGGTCCACACCATCTGGCTCAGATACCTGTCCCCCACCCCTTTTACTTTCACAGGGCTCTGGCATTCAAGCCCCTGGCTTAATGAGGTCCTTTCAGCTGCAGGTGACCCCCTCATTTGGGACAGGTTAAGCACAGTCCTGCTTCCCTGTATTCCTACAATAATGCCAACATTGATAACAGCATTTCACTACCCCTGCATTCAGTACTAGAGTGATTTGTAATCCAATACCAGCCAAAGTTGATAATTTTGAGCAACATCACTCTATCTGCTGGTTATCTAAGCAAAGTAGGTGTGTTCATGTAAATACAGTTTGCTCCAGAAGTCTCTCTCCCTCCCAGCTAGCTGTCAGGGGAGAATTCATTCAGTTCATTTAGACCCTTACAAACACATAAAGGGAGACATTCCCGGCACCAAGGAGTTCAAGCTCACTAGGCAGGCAACACTATAAGTGCCGCTGGATGCTGCTACATTAGGTCCCAACCCTAGAAGCCCTGAGTGGACAGGCACTTGCAGCTTCTTGCAGGATTGGGGCCGTACAGCTGTTTATTTCTTTGGGTGAGGACAGCTTTTACTGTCAGAATGTGTGGGCATAAGAAGTGAGTGCAGGAGATATTTTAATGAGGAGGGGATGGAATGAAGAGCCTGCTGAATGAATGAAGATAACCTAGTGCATAGGAATAAAAAAAAAAGGCATTCCTGATATAAGGAACAGAATGGAAGAGGACATGAAGCCAAAAGCGGGAACAGGAAACATTGTTCCTGCAGTTGCTTGGGTCCCTGAAAAATTGACCCACATAAAGGTGAAAGGTTGTGTTTTCCACTCTGAACAGTATCTCTAGTTTTCAAATTAACTGAAATGCTGATTAAAAAAGCAACCGTTTTTTCATGCAAAATTCAGAAATCTTACAAATTGGACATGAAAAATGTTTTGTATCCCTTGGGCTGCAGCACTAGGCGCATTTAGAAAAGTCACCCTGAACTAGGACTCAGCTAGCATTTCATAGCTGTCACAAGCATGTGTTTGGGATCCTTCTTACACCGTATCCCCCAGAATGAAACTAAGAGACAGTGTTGAAAAGCTAGAGAATGTCTTCAGAAGCTTGGTGTACCGCAGACTGATGAGGATAAGCCACTCTCTTTCTTTTAGCCACTTAGACATCTCCCCACTCTCCTTACACACACATGCACACACAATAGATTCTCTCTCTCTCTTTCCCTAAATCAACATCAGCAAGGGGACAATGGCCTGCGAGTCGGTTGAAGAACGAGACATACAATTAGCAATGAAATGAAAAACAGCTGGTGAAATATAATAGCTGTTATTCCGAGCACATGAACCTGAAAAGATACTGTTTATTTTATAAGACAAACAAAATTTTCCTGCTGTTTGATCTAAAAGAGCATCTACCATTGGGAGCTGTCCGTTCTCATTTAGTCACTCCAGCGCCTGGGCAGGCTGTACAGGAGCTATAAACAAAGCACAGAAAGTATCACTTTCCATGTTAATTCGACAGTAAACAGTACTAATTTGACTTTGCAGCTGTTTATTGATCCCAAAAAAACACAATTCAATATAGAGAACAGTAGCCCGTGGATTGGGACAGCAGTTTATAAAATTCAAGGAGCCAGGCTAGCCACAATCTCTCATTGTAAAGAACACGTCAGGAGATACTAGGATCCATGGCATTCACCCTGAAGTAGGGTAAGGGGTGCAAATATCTTGCTTAAAGTCTAAAATGAGAAATTATCTCATAGGCCTCTTAGGGTGGGATTTCCAAAAGCATTCAGCGTTAGCCTGAGTCTCCTCCCTCTAAAGTCAATGAGAGCTTTACCATTGTCATCAATGGGAGGAGACTTAGGCAAATGGGGAGAGCTTTGGAAAATCGTGCCATTAGTGTCCTACCAGCACCACCTTGGTAGAAGTAAGGGGTAAAACTAGAGCAAGTGTAAGTGAGCATCTCTTATAGTGTGTTAGTTATAATCTTTAAACACTCAGAATTACAATGATGAGTGTGATGTAAGTACATAGATGGATGGATCAGACAGGTAAGAAGGGCAAAAGCCTTTCCTTTTCTATTTCCAGAAAAAAGTACCATATCTTGATATCATAGCGATAGGCACTTTGGAAATATACCAGAATTCTTGGAGGGGGTCAACAAGCATGTGGACAAGGGTGATCCAGTGGATATAGTGTACTTAGATTTTCAGAAAGCCTTTGACAACGTCCCTCACCAAAGGTTCTTAAGCAAAGTAAGCTGTCATGAGCTAAGAGGGAAGGTCCTCTCATGGATTGATAACCGGTTAAAAGATAGCAAACAAAGGGTAGGAATAAATGGTCAGTTTTTAGAATGGAGAGAGGTAAATAGTGGTGTCCTCCACAGGTCTGCACTGGGACCAGTCCTATTCGACATATTCATAAGTGATCTGGAAAAAGGGATAAACAGTTAGGTGGCAAAATTTGCAGATGATTAAAAAACTGCTCAAGATAGTTAAGTCCCAAGCAGACTATGAAGAGCTACAAAACGATCTCACAAAACTGGGTGACTGGGCAACAAAATGGCAGATGAAATTCAATGTTGATAAATGCAAAGTAATGCACATTGGAAAACAATCCCAAATATACACATAAAATGACGAGGTCTAAATTAGCTGTTATCACACAAGAGAGAGATCTTGGAGTCATTGTGGATAGTTCTCTGAAAATATCCACTCAAGTGCAGCAGCAGTCAAAAAAGTAAACAGGATGTTGGGAATCATTAAGAAAGGGGTAGATAATAAGACAGAAAGTATCATATTGCCTCTATATAAATTCATGGTGCACCCACATCTTGAATACTGCATGCAGATGTGGTCACCCCATCTCAAAAAAGATATATTGGAATTGAAAAAGTTTTTGTTGCCCTTTTCTGATTAGTGGTATGGAACAGCTTCCATATGAGGAGAGATTAAAAAGAGTGGGACTTTTCAGCTTGGAAAAGAGACGGCTAAGGGGAGATATGATAGAGGTCTATAAAATCATGACTGGTGAAGAGAAAGTAGATAAAGAAGTGTTATCTACTCGTTCTCATAGCACAAGAACTGGGGTCACCAAATGAAATTAATAGGTAGCAGGTTTAAAACAAATAAAAGGAAGTATTTCTTCACACAATGCACAGTCAACCTGTGGAACTCTGCCAGAGGATGTTGTGAAGGCCAAGACTATAATAAGGTTCAAAAAATAACTAGATACATTCATGGAGGATAGGTCCATCAATGGCTATTAGCCAGGATGGGTAGGGGTGGTGCCCTTAACCGCTGATTACCAGAAGCTGGGAATGGGTGACAGGGGATGGATCACTTGATGATTACTATTCTGTTCATTCCCTCTGGGGCACCTGGCACTGGCTACTGTTGGAAGACAGGATACTGGGCTAGATGGACCTTTGGTCTGACCCAGTAGGGCCATTCTTATGTTCTTTTGAAAACCTCCAGTGAAGGAGCTTCCATAGCCTCCCTAGGCAGCCTGTTCCATTGTCCTGCTGTTCTTACAATTAGGACATTTTTCCTGAGATTTAATCTGTTCTGCTGTAGTTTGAACCCACTGCCTCTTGTCCTGCTCTCTCTGGCAAGAGAGAACAACTTTTCTCCATTTTTTATAAGGCACCCTTTCAAGTACTGAGCTAGATGGACCTTTGGTTTGACACAGTATGGCCATTCTTATGTTCTTATGATAGACAGGCAGACAAGATCTGTAAGGGAAGGATTTTCAACTCATGCTAAACTCATCTTTTTCTAGAAAGCTACAGAAAAGTCTGAGCAGCCAAATGTAAAATTATGGCCAAAATGGCAAAGTTTGCAGATGACAAAGTTTGGTGGACTGGTATAACGAGAATGGGTCATTTACACAGATTGATTTGGATCTCTTGGTAAGCTGGTTTCAAACCAACATCATGTGTTTTAATACAACCAAGTGCAAGGCCATACATTTAGGAACAAAAAAATGTAGGACATATATGCAGGACAGAGGATTGTATCCTGGAAAGCAGTTTTCCTGAAAAGGATTTAGGAATCATGGTGGATAAGCAATTGAATATGAGCTCTCAATGTGATGCTGTGGCTACGAGGACTAATGTGAGCCCTTAGTGTATAAAGAAGGGAATATGGAATAGGAATAGGGAGGTCATATTACCTCTGCATACAGCTTTGGTGAGACCATTTCTAGAACACTGTGTCTAGTTCTTTTAAAAGGATGCTGAAGAATTGGAGAAGGTTCAGAAAAGAGGCTGAAGAATGATTGGAGGTCTGATAAACAAACTTGACAGTGAAAGACTTAAGAAGTTCAGTCTATTTCTGATACTAAGAAGCTCTTTAAAATAGCAGACAAAGGCATAACAAGATCCAATGGCTGCAAGATGAAGCTAGACACATTCAAATGAAAATAAGGTGCACATTTTTACCAATACGGCTAATTAACCATTGGCACAGCTTACTAAGGGATGTGGTAGATTCTCCATTACTCTAAGTCCTTAAATCAAGACTGAATGTCTTTCTAAAAGATGTGCTCTAGCTCAGCCAGAAGTTATGCAGGAGGTCAAACTATATGATCATAATGGTCCCATCTCGACTTAAAAATCCACAAATCTATACAGCTATGTGAATAATACTTAATTTGGCCCTCTATGGTGATAGGAACCAGCTGTGGAGTTTGGATGAGAATCTGGAGTTTGGAGTGAGAGACTGAATTTTTTGGGGCCAAAAGAATCCTCGTGATCCCAGGTGTAAAGCACAGACATTTGCCAGTTTCACTTTAAATTTCACCTTCAATACACTGGATTAGAATGAATGTGAAACTTAAATTTAAACAAAAACTCATATAAATCAAAACCCAAGCAAACCAAACCTATCAAGTTGTGCATAGCTCTAAAAATTCATTGGCAATCAGAATATATTGGACCTGTCTGTCTGCAAGTAAAGCAAAACAAAATAATTACTGGTAAATAATACTGGGCAGTTATAAATGATATAGTCTTCTATAGGGGAGCTTCAGAAAAGTTAATGTTTAACTTCATTCTGCTCAGTTAAATTCCCCCTACAGCTGGGCTGAGCAATTGGCTACTCCATTCTTCACTTCCTGTCTTAAACTGCTCTATATTGTTACTGAGCATTCTTAACCAGGTACTGCATTCCACTCCACGGTGGCTGGATTTCAGAGGTGGATGACGTGACTCCTATATACATGTACAGTTTGTTGAGAGACATGATTCGAAAGCCTTCTGGTGGGGAGAGACTATGTAAATATAAAGCAATAGCATGAGCTGGACAAGTAAAGCACAACACAACGAGGGGAATTTCTCCAGGACTCTGAATTCTGTGGCTTTTTTGTTGAGTTTTCTGCAGAACTCTAACATTTTTTTCCACTTGTGTGAATCCACACAGGCCAGCACAATCTAAGGCCCAAAAGGGTGAAAGAAGTGTGTGGAAACCCCTTGCAACAGATCTATGCCTGAGCCCCATAGAAGACAACTAGGAATGTAACAAAAGAGATCAAAGGCAAAAGAGGCTGCCAGGCTGTATTTATTCTCTACTCCCTGTATACTGGTGACTGACATTTTTTATATTTTCATTCCTTTTTAAAAACAATAGTTTAGACAAATGTGTCTAGACCGATGGTAGAGCAAATGTGACATCAATTATGGATTCTTTCACAGTAGCTCTGTTGATATGGGCAATTACCAATTCATAGAACTATAAGAACTGCCGTATTCAGTGAGAACAGTTACTCATCTAGTCCGGTATCCTGTCGGTGACAGAGGTCAGCACCAGATGCTTCAAATGAAGGTGCAAATACCCTGAAGTGGACAACTGTGGAATATAGTACCCATAGGGGAAGTTTCTTCCTAATCCACTCAGTGCTGCTAAATGTTCTCCACAGAGTATTGGATAGAGGAAGGGGCCTCAACCTTTGTTATACATGAAGTCAGATGAACTGATCTAATGGTCCTTCTGCCCTTAAAATTTATTAATCTCATTACCAACTAGCACTAGAGGGTAGGTTGGTGGGCTACTGGGTAACTTCAGATTTCAAGGTAAGAAATAAGCAGAGAGGAGAGCTGAAGGAAAGCACCTGTAGGATAGGGAGAATGCCACTTGCTGTAGAATATAGAGGTAATCAAAGCCCTGTATATTTATACATACACCAAGTCCACATCATAGACTCAAAAATGTGGGCTGAAAGGGACCTGAAGAGGTCAGTATATTTTATTCGTATAACTTGTGCTATATGTGCCTGGACAGTTTTGTCTGCTTATGCACTAGATTATAGGTGCCATTAGTAAGAAAAATATCTTTATCTTTGAGCCCATTGCTGGTTCTCAAAAACATCACAATATAATGACGCATGGTTTGTTTCACCGTTCACAAGTGGTAGATTTTTTTTTTTTTAAATTCGCAAGTGACTCAGCCCTTCATTGGCTAGTATATATAAAATCAGCTCTTATTTATTTAAATTTATTTATATATTTATTTAAAATAGTTCTGACTGGCAGAAGCTCTGTCTAGCCACAAAACCCTTACAAGAGAGTCAACCTATCCTTACCCTGACTTACCCATGTGCCTCAATTCTATCCTTTGGGCTAAGAAGGTATATTCTCCCAATTCAATCTATAGCCTCTCTTCTAAGTCTGACAACTAATTTGTGGTGGTGATTTTATGCTGTAGAGCCATCTTGAAGGAAACAGTCTTGCATTAGGTACAAAGAGAGAGTCAATGTGCAACTACAAAATAACAGAACTTAAAACACAGAAAGCAATGACCCAAAATGGCAGCAGAAGTCAGTTCCTAATTATCCAGGTAATTTTTCCCTATAGCAATTGGGCTAGGAATGAAAGAGGTGGGTAACTCCTTCCCTTTTATAAATTAGTACTATCCCAGAATTTTCTCTTACAAATTGCCTGGGCCTGATTCTCTATTGCCTTGCACCTGCTGTAGTCGTTTACTCCTGAGCTGAGTGGGTGGCACCATTCGGATTGGGTAGCATTCTTACCCTCACAGGTGTAAGTGATCAAGCCTGGTGCAAGGGAGTGGAGAATCATTCTTCTTCATGCCTATTTCCAGTGACTTAGCTTTCAAGTCAGAACAACATTATTAGTCCCATCAACCCCCTCCCAGAACCCGGAAAAACAAACTTTCCCTTTAACTCAAGCCTCCCCAAGCACATTTCCCTTAGAGAGGCAGGAAGCTGCCCTTGAAGGAACTGCTGTCAGCAACTGGTGCTATGTTCAATTGAACGAGCGCTTCCAATGCGACACTGTGGCCAAAAGAGCTAGTGAGATCCTAGGATGCATAAACAGGGGAATCTTGAGTAAGAAGAGAAAGATTATTTTACCTCTGTATTTGGCACTGGAGCAACCACTCTGGAATACTGAGTCCAGTTCTGGTGCCCACAATTCAAGAAGGATGCTGATAAATTGGAGAGGGTTCAGCATAGAGCCACAAGAATGATTAGAAAACATGCCTTGTGGTGGCAGACTCCAGGAGCTCAATCTATTTAGCTTATAGACTCATAGACTTTTAAGGTCAGAAGGGACCATTATGATCATCTAGTCTGACCTCCTGCACAACGCAAAGAGAAGGTTAAGGGGTGACTTGATGACAGTCTGTACGTAACCACATGGGGAACAAATATTTAATAATGAGGTCTTCAATCTAGGTATACAAAGGTATAACACAATCCAGTGGCTGGAAGCTGAAGCTAGACAAATTCAGACCGAAATAAAGCATAAATTTGACAGTGAGGGTAATTAATCATTGGAACAATTTACGAAGGGTCATGGTAGATTTTCCATCACTGACAATTTTCAAATCAAGATTGAATGTTTTTCTAAAAGATCTGCTCTAGGAATTATTTTGGGATATTATTTAGTTCTCTGGCCTGTGATATACAGGATGTCGCACTAGATGATCATAATGATCCCTTCTGGCTTTGGAATCTATGATGATCATGCCAGACAGAGACTCCTTTACTTGTATAATAAACATGTTAAAGATTGGAAAGCACTTGAAATCATATATGGATGGAAGATTTTAAAGACAAGTGAAATAGAGGAGTTTTAACTCAAAGTTTTTCTACCTCCTCCCAAGCTAACAAGCTCCTAGCTTCCAAACAAGCTGGAAGCGTGGCTAACCCACCCCAACAGACAGATAAGAAACAAGCTATTTAATTCACACAAAGGGTGATGGGCAAGGCTGCATCATCTCTACCTAGCACAGGCTGGATTTGAAAGGAAAGTCCTCTCTTAGTCATGTTATGAGTGGTGCATTCTACAGAGGAGTGGAGACCCTGAAAACACTCAGACTTCCTTTGGAGGCTCTATTGTGTATTAGCTATTAACAGCAGTTTATTTCACATAGACTGAATAAATAACCATCAGTCTATGGTGAATGCCAGTCATTACAGAGCTGGGTTAGAATTAGAACTATGATCCAGGAGAGAAAGGCTTTGAATCCTATTATGCACCCTCAAGACATCCACTTCCATATACCTCCCCTTCCTGTTACAGTGTTAGTACTCAGTTTGCACTAATATCCAAGGGAAAAGGCTTAATTTCCCTCCTTCAAGAAAGTGAATCTAGAATAATGTCAACATCAGAGCTGGTTAAAATGTTCTACATTTAGGGAGGCAGGAAGAGATCAATTTTTCACTAACATTTTTGCAAAAATTGTTCCTCCTTTTTTGACCACATCTAGTCAACATCCATAACTGGAACTGAAATGCAAATTCTAAGGTGACATGATACATTCCATTGGGCCAGGGCTACGCACAGTTATTCCAGTTTAAAGAAAGTTGTGATGTTTAACCAATTTAATGAAACTGGTGCAATTTTAAGTGTGGATACTCTGACATTGGTTTAGCTTGGCCTCAAGCTAAACCAATGTGAACTGGGTTTAAACTAATGTAAGACTGCCCATGCACAAAGTTGCATCAATTAAACTAAACAGGTACAAATTATGTGTTTAGACAAGCTCTTAGCCAAGCTTGTCTAAAACATAACACATGAAGTCAAGTATCAGAGGGGTAGCCGTGTTAGTCTGGATCTGTAAAAGCAGCAAAGAGTCCTGTGGCACCTTATAGACTAACAGACGTATTGGAGCATGAGCTTTCATGGGTGAATACATCCAAATGCATCCAGATGCATCCGAAGAACTGGGTATTCACCCACGAAAGCTCATGCTCCAATACGTCTGTTAGTCTATAAGGTGCCACATCATGGGTTCGATTCCTTACCCTACTGGCCTGCTGTGTCACTTAACCTTTTTCTGTTCCTCAGTCTCCTTAGCTTTCAAACAGGGATACAGATACTTCCCTTTGAAAATGTTTAAGATGGATTAATGAAAAGTGTTACACAGGAACTAGATATTATTTATATAGTGTGCCTAGAGATTTTTTTTAAAAAAAACCAATATAAATAATATAGGTAAATATCTGTTTAGTTTTAGTGTAACTAAGAGAAAAGTAAGAGAAAAGTTAAGTCCCTGGCCCATTCACTGGTTGGACTCTGCTGGAACAGCTACCAAAGGAAACTACCTCCTCCCTTTCCCTTTGGATTTTGAATAATTTCTTCCCCTAGTTTTCATATTTTTCTGTTCCGTTTCCTGTGTTTCATTGTTGTTGTTTTTCCACTGAATAAAGTCCACGTGAGGTTTTTTTCTGTCCTGTTAACACCTTTCGGTTGAATTGGTAGCTTGTCATGGAATCCTGGAACCAGAAATCTCAGGAGCTGACAGTTCTCTATCCTTACTCTGATAAGAAACAGCTACAAAACTATTGCAAACAGGAATCTTATCTCCCCCCCCCCCTTTTCTTAGAATGTTGGAACAGAAAACAATCCCTTAAAACAACAAGGAGGTGCCCTCAGAACAGATATCCTGCAACATATTGTAAGTTGGATTCTTAACGTGGGCTGGTTGGAGTCTGTCATAATGAATTAAATGTTTCCTGTGTTCAAAGATTTTGAACATCCACTGCCAAATATTAGGAGTTACTATTAATAATAAACTTTTGTGCTGCTCCTTCTCTAATATGTGATGATGTTTCCAATACAAAAAGGGCTCATCCCGGCAGGAGCAACACATGTACATGATTTTCATGTTCATGAAATATGTATGCATTCCCTGTCAAAGCACAGAGCAGCAAACAGAAGAGAAGAGAGGAGATGGGAATATTTTATGGGCAGTGAAAGGAAAGCGAAAAGGAGATACACAAAAAGAGAATAAGATACAAAGGGGAAAAAGTATAGCATTATAGGTCCTGATTCAGCAAAGTACTTAAGTACACGTCTAACTTTAAACATGTGAGTACTTCCATTGACCTCAGTGGGATTATTTATGGGCCAGATTCAAAGCCCATAGAAGTCAGTGGAGACTCTTTCCATTGACTTGACTGGGATTTTTAAAGGAACTTAGGTTCCTAAAGCTGCAGATAAGTGCCTAGTGGGGTTTTCAGAACAGTTTAGGTACCTAACTCCCATTGATTTAAATGCCTTCAAATATCTGCAGCTAGATACACAAAGATACTTAGGCATTGCAATGCTCTGTGTTGCAATACCTAACTCCTAGGCGCCTGGCTGCATAATGGAATTTTCAGCGCTGAGTTAGGTGCCCAGGCTCCCCATTCGATGCATGGGGAGAGCTAAGCAGCACAGGAAGGGCTTTTCAGAATCCAGCAAACTGAGAGGGGAACCGCCTAAGCTAGCTGAGAGTGAAATACAGGGGAAAGGGGTGGGACTTAGGCACCTAACTTGTATTGACCTGGGCCTCTAGAGGTCTGAATGACAGGCTGGAGAAAGGAGTAGACCTTCATTTGGGAGTCTCAGCTGTGAACCCTCTGCTGGAGCTATGTGCCTAAGCCAGATCCATCCTTTTTTGCAAAGAGAAAGAGAGAGAGAGAGATGGATGCTATAGCCCAATGGCTAGTTCCCTGGGTATTCTAGGGTGAGTGTCTCAATCTCTCCTGTTGCAGCTTTTCTACTCTGTATAAATAAGTAAATATTCAGTGGGTCAGAGAAAAATGAGGGATTGGCTCTATAGTATGGTGGTGAAGGCACTCATCTGGGATTTGGGTTCAAGTCCCCGTTCCAAATCATGCTGAGCAAGGATATGAATCTAGTTCTCCTACATCCCAGGTGAGTGCCCTAACCAATGTGTTATGGGTTATGCTGGGGTGGGTGTCTCTCTCTCTCTCTGTTTTTTCATGAGCAAACTCTGGGTTTCCTCTGGGAGGGCAAAGGCTGACCTGACTTAGATGCCTAACTCAGGAGAGGGCTCATGGCTGAGAATCCTGAGTGGAGACAGACACTTTCTTCTGTCCTGTCAGTCAGGTGCCTAGAGGCCCAGGTACCCAAATACCTTTGTGGATCTGGGTCTTAAGCCTTGCCACTATCCTCTGCATTTCACTCATGGCTAACTTAGGCAGCTCTTTTCTCTGCTTGCTGGCTTCAGAGGATCCCTTCCTTAGGCACCTAACTCTCCCCATGCATTGTACAGGGAGCCTGGGTGCCTCACTCGGGGCTGTGGATTCCACTAAGTGGCAGGTGCCTAGGGGTTAGCCAGGGCAACGCTCAGCATTACAACAGCTAAGTACCTCTGCGGAGTTAGCCCCTAGCACCCCTAGTGAAAAACAAAACATCAAACACAGTTCTACCGAAATAGTCCAAACCACGATAGTCTTCCCAAGACACTACTCTGCTCATTCACTTCTCTCTTCAGTGCTCACTCCTAATGCGACACCCACAAGGAATGAGTCAGCCAAACATTTATTTATTTTTCTAAATGTTTCCTTGGGTGGGGTCTTCTTTTTTTTAGCTCCACCATTCTGTGCCCAAGTCTTTGAGTAACTGGTCATTTGATTGCTTCTGTAACCTCCCTGTCCTTCCTCTGCCCAGCGTTTTGCTATCCCTTTTTGTTGGGTCATGTCTGAAATTAGGACCCAATCCTATAAACACTTATGCATGTGAGTACTCCCAAGTGTTGGCAGTATCTGGCCTTTACACTGTAGCTCTTCAAAGCAGGGGCCATGACTTCTTGCTTGTACTCTGAAGTGACTAGCACATTTTTTGGAGGGGGGGGCTGTAAAGCAATGAATACTACTAGGGACTAAAATCTAGATAAACTCCACTAGTGTCAGTGAAAACAGAGTTTTGCCTTGTGCCATACAGCAGGGTTCCTGCAGAGTTCTGGCATATTAGGGCCAAGTCCTACCCAGTGCACCTTACTGACCTGCAAAATTCTTAGCCAAAGTCTGCTCTCACTTACAGCTTGATCCAAAGCCCAGTGAAGTCAATGGGAGTTTTCCCATTGACTGGAATGGGCTATGGACCAGTCCCTCTAACAGGTGCAATTCCTACTGGGCACATTGTGCTATCAATTAGATGGGTGCCTCTTGCACTCAAGGGCCAACCACTGCTCTCAGTTACACCACTGTATTTGCTGACACACTCCACTTAGGTGTTAGGACACACCAGATGTCCCGATTTTATAGGGACAGTCTCAATATTTGTGGTTTTGCCTTATATAGGTGCCTATTACCCCCACCCCCGTCCTGATTTTTCACACTTGCTGTCTGGTCACCCTAACTCCACTGCAGTCAATGGAGTCATTTCGTGTTTATATCTGGGCAGAATTTGGCCCTCTGACTTCAGGGTGGTTCCCCGGATGTAACTGCAGACAGCATTTGGAGCCTGGTACTGCAAGGTGCTGACCACTCTAGCCCCACCCACAAAAAGCACTTAAGCCCATGTTTAACTTTAAATGTATAGATAGTCCCACTGACTTCAGTGTGACTACACTGAAAGTTACGTCCATGCTTACGTGCTTTGTTGGGTCAAACCACGGTCCTTGGCACCTTGCATGGTTGAGCCGTTGTTCCTTGGTGTACAATACTGTAATACCTTGTGAAGACAGTAATAATGCACAGTCCACATAGACATCAGTGTAAACAGGATTGAGCCTTTGGGGCAGATTTATATATATATATATATATATATATAGTCACAACTTTCCCAGCTTCCCTTAAGGCGTGAGACCAAGTGTCCAGATTTTCAAAAGGGTTCAACACGTTGCGAGCAGAGCTCTTTTGAAGAGCTGTCCATAAGTGACACAAGGGGAGCTGCTGGCTGCAAGGAACTTGTTAAAATATTTGGCTCTCATTTAGGTGCCTAAGCGGGAGCTCAGTTCTTTTGGAAATCTGGCCCCAGTTGTGGGTTGTTAGCCTTTGAAAATCCAACCCTGAGCTCTTTTGAAAAGCATGTCCTATGTAATACAAGAAAGAGGAAGAAACCGAATTATGGAAGTACAAACGGAATGACAGTGGCCTGATTCCCACAACAATTTAAAGCCACTCCTTTGCACTACCCTGAATGATACAAAGGAGCCTTAGGGCAGATCAGAAGCAGGCTATGTATTGTGTGTAAGGCAGCTAAACTACTGAACAAATAAACAAAAATGAGGAGAAAATATCATCTCTGCCATTGCCCACAACTATGTTTGCACAAATATATCAGGGCTATCAAGAATTTTATAATGATACTCCATCACCGTGGTTCTCGTTAAAACCACTGTAATAAACAAAACATACAGAGCACATCACTGGCATCAGAGTCTATAATTTTCTCTGAGCAGAAATACTGGAGAAAAAAAGGGCGGGATTTCATCCAATCTAAAAAGAAACCTATGTAGATCTTTCCTTTCATTAAATTTTCTCAACCGTTATTAAAGGAAAGTCAGTAGCCAGAATTCTTTGATGATGACATTGAATAATTTGATTACATGAATGTTCTGTGTATTTTGAGAAGAGCTGTGAATGCAGATCCTTGGTAAAAGCTTGAGGCCCAAGGAAGACTCAACTTTCACAAGTTGCAATCCTTTCCTTTTTTGGGGGGAAATTCCTAACTCCCTCCATGGAAAAATAAATGTACGTTTCCCATTTAATGCTTCTTTTTTGCAGTCACAAAAGAAATGGTAAAAATTGTGTCATTGTTTACTAAACTTCTTGGTGATTTTGGAGAAAAGCAAATAGAATCCAAGTAATGGGCCAGGAAATCTGGTCTCTCCGAATATAATAATATGTAATGCACAGGCACACTGCTAATTAAGGTATTTATTTTCCTGTCCCACTGCTTAGCAAATACATTCAATGATGAGGACCCTGTAAGCACCCAGACAAATTATTAGTTGACAATACATTACAACACAGTAGTTAACCCAGTTAAACCGTCCCCAAATCCTATCAATGATCTGGCCACATTTTTCAAAAGTGACTCATGATTTGGGGTGCTTTAGTTTTTGGGTGTCTAGCTAGGGATGCCTTAAAGGGGCCTGTGACACTGGCAAACAAGGTTCCAGATCATGCCAAAGCCCTTTGGTCTCAACTGAACACTGACAAATACATAGCTGAAACCAGGCTGGCTCACCTCTGTGTTACGATGGTAAAAATCGGCATTAGATTTATAAGAATGTGTTTAGACTTTATGAAATTTGTCATAAATTTCTGCATGCGTTAATCTCAGATATAATGTCTGTATCCTCTGTTATAAGGAAATGGGGGGGGGGGCAGGTGCCCAGTTTTTGACCAGGAAGTATGGTCAAAAAGGGGACCTGACAGTGTCTGGTCAGATCTACTGACCAGACACCAAAAGTCCAGTTACTGCGGGCAGGGGCGGCAGGGAGGCACCAGATCATCACCCATGCCAGCCCCGACTCAGTCCCCTACCTGTGTCGGGTGGCTGCAGCTTCCAGCCCCACCTCTGCAGGCGAGTCACTCCTGATCCGGGTGGGTGTGGGACAGGGGTAAGAAGGGAAGAGCAGCAAGCGACGGTTGAAGGGGGAAAGACAAGAGAACGGGGGCAGGAACGGGGGAAGAGGTGGGGCCTCAGGGGACATTCCAGCACTCCTGCTAGAGTGTCCGTTTTTTAAATATTACAAAATTGGCAACCCTATAAGGTAATATTTAAGTGTGTGCATTGTAATCCTCTAACTGTGTAAATCACCAGACAGGAAAGAGACAGGAAAGAGAAACTATTGTGGAACATCAAAGGACAAAAGATTTTGGTGATTACTCTTTCCACCCCCACCCCATGAAGAGGAGACATGCAAGTGAATTCATCCCAACAACTGAGCTCAGAGAAGGGGGAAAGGGAATAAAAATCTCTGACAAGGAGAATCTCTCTCTCTATGCTGCTTGGACTCTGGGAGGGCATGTTTTTTTAGGCATAAGCAAGAGATCCCCAGCGTTTAGCCTGGGTTAGCACTAAGGGATATATAGAGTTTGCTTATTATAGAAACTTCTATTACCTTTTCAAATGCAAGTCTGTATCTCATGTGTGTTGTTTACCTGCTTTAACCATGTAAACAACTCTCATTTCCTTTTTCTAGATAATACATCTTTAGATAGTTTATTATAAGATTGGCTACAAGTCTTGTCTTTGGTATGAGATCTAAGGTGCAATTGACCTGAGGTAAGTGACTGGTTGTTTGGGACTGGGAGTAAGCTGAATATTATTGTGATTTTTGGTGTAAGGGACCATCTATCACAAAGGCAAACTTACCTTGATGGCGAGATATATTAGAGTACCCCAGGGGACTGTCTGTGACTCCGTGGTTTGGCTGTTATAGTGCTGAGGCATTTACACTTAACACACTATATATAGTTAAGGATGGGCCTAAGTGTGTTACTGAGTCAGGGCCTAAGGCTGGCAAAAAAGGTGTCAATTAGGGCCACACACTGAAGCATCTGGACTTGATCACCTGTTGAAGGCCCTGGCAGCTCTGATTACTGCATCAATGCTGCAATTTTCCCCTTCTGTGCTTTTTTCCCCTTCTCCTCCTCCCTTTAGCTGGAATCGTCTCGGTTGCTTTCTGATCACAGCCATTGATACACACTTGTTATAAATCATGTGCAGTTGTGTAAAGTTCAATGTTATTTCTATTACGTTATGACTGAAAGAGTCGTCAAAAAAAAGAAAAAAATCCTGAAGTCTTTTCTCCTAAAGATTCTTGGGGAATTTATGCACAGAACTTCCATTAGTATTAGTAGGGATTCCGTATAGAAATCCTGTGTGCCTCAATGGAATAACAGACCCTTTGATCTCTACCGGTGGGAATACACTAATCCAATATTTCACATTTGTACTTTTCATTATTTTAACTGTTTCCTGAAAGTGACATATAGGTGGAACCCATTCTTAATCTTTTGTTGCCCCTTTTAAAGTGCAGTTATACACTGAACAGTGACTATGTGAACATGGCTTCTTTTTCTTCTTATTTGCATTATGGTTGCATCAAGAGGCGCCAGTTAAGGACCAGTCTAGTGTTCTAAGCGCTTTACACAAACACGCTGAAAAGATAGATTGTAAACACTTCGGGGTAGGGACTAAGCATAAGAGGAGGACAGCGGATAGCTAAAACAGACAGAGAGGAGCATAAGGTTACAGTGACAATTATGATTACTGCTGTTTGAAAAACAATTTTCATTTTGCAATTACTCTTCATTCCAAATTGAATCAGAAGTTAAAATATCCCACTTTTTTTTTTGCCCAACAATATAGTTCTAAACATTTCAAATTGAAAATGTCAAAATGAAAAAAGTCTACATTTTTAATCAAAACATTTCAACATGCCAAACTTTTCCTTTCAAATAAACATCTTTAATTCAAAAAATTGTTTCATTTCAGAATGTGGATTCAAAGTGAAAATTTCCTTTCAATTGGCCTTTCCCTGTCACCACCACCCACCCCAATTTCCCATGGCAAATTTCAATTTCAATGAAACTTCATTTTCCAACAGGAAAATTTTGGGGTGATAAATTTGAACTAGCTCTACTTATAATTACTTGGAGTAGCCCACTGGTTAGTCATGCTCACCAGACCTCCTCAGTACTCAGCAACCTTACTCTCCTCAGAGTCACATCTACTGATTGCAGTGACAAAAATAAGTGTCTACGACTTTGTATCCTGGTTAGCCCTGCAGAGCTAAAACAGCTGAGCGAGAGGACATTGCATTCTGTTCCTTCTTGTGCATCATTGACTGAACTGTTGACTAAGATCCAGTGACAGGGCTTATCAGGGGCACCTGCACAAGCCAGTGAGGGTAATGAGGTGGCATTAGTATTATATGGGGAATAATTTGAAGACAATGGATTTTTACAGGTATCACTGAAGGAAGAAATTGGTCAGCATAACCTTTATTACACTGTCGGGACATGAGAAGCAAAGAGACCAGCTTGATTTTCAGAACTCAGGCTGCGTTTGCTGTGCTGGCAGTTCTGGGGAAAGAGCCTTTTGTTCAGAACTATGAAAAACACTGTAGGGCCTAAAGGTCCCAGTCAGGACCCCATTGTGCTATGCACTGTACATAGGATGAAAAGAGCGTTCCTGTTCCCAAGAGCTTGCAGTCTAAGAATGAGATGAGACAGCAGGTGAATACAACAGACAGACATGGGAGAATAAGGGAATGGTGAGAGAATTATGGTTAGCAAAATCTTAGTGCTCTCAGCACAGCAGCCAGTGTCAATTTTTTCCTCAGATTATCTCGGTTATCCTCTGTAATCCTATAACTGACAAAAAGAAGAGGCCCAAAGAGCTCAAAGAGCAATTTTTATGCAATATTCTTGCTGGTAATTTCTGACAAACCCACCAGATGGCAAAAGGGTCAAGAAGAAAGATTCATGTCGGCGATGTTGTACGTCTCACTTTCCCTTTCTGTGTCTCTTTCCAACATACAGTGACACACAGCCCCTCCACTGAACAGGTGTCCCATGTCTGATCTGTCTAGGACTGTAAGACATTTGGAGCAGGAAATGTGTCTTGCTCTATGTTTGTCAAGCACCGTGTCACGTTACTGTGCAATAAAAGTGGTTTTTGATGACGCTAGGAGGAATAGGAGGTTTGGCTGCCCGAGGAGTAGCAGAATCAGGCCTGTCCTCAAGTGAAGTGATTGTGTTGTTGCCCCTGGAACGAACACACCAGCACTACAATAGTGTTTATCTGGTATTTCCATTCTCCTCTGATTAGCCTAGCTGAGCGAGGTCTTCATGTGGTAATTACAGCACAGCTCATTTGTGTGTGTTTTACAATGGTGTTGATATAATCCCACTAGAGCACCCCGAGCATATGCAAGGAGTTCCCACCAGAAATCTAAATAACGCCCCGGCCCTGCTGACAGCTTAATAATGTGACAAAGTTCAGTCTCGTTCAATGTCAGGGACAGGAATGCGGCTCAGGCTGCTCAGACCTAGAGCTTTCAGAACAGCACACAGTTAAAACTGAGCATTTGACAAATAATCTTTTCTTTGCCTGCTCGAATCCATCAGACGTAACCAGGTGCCACGGAGAGGCCAGATGCCACTGTTAAAATGTTAAATTGAGTGGCATGGCCATCGAAAGCTCTGGAGAGGGACATTTATCTTTATTATTGTTGTTATTAATAATGCAGATATTGCTTTGCGTTGCATTCCAAGGTATTTTTGCAGCATTAAATCACCCGGGTGCACATCAGCGGCCCTGATAAATCACGCAATAAACCAAAATTCAATGCAGCTGTCAGGCCAGACCCCAAACGAATGTGCAGTGAGCTTAATTAAAGTTCAGCAAACTTGAAATAGAAAGAATAGCGGCGTGCCAGTGACATTTTAGGCCCCGGCCAACAGCTTGAAAGTAGGCCAACCGAGCGGAATTAGCCCTCAATCTTGTTTCGCCTCAGATGTGGTGTTACCATGAGCACCAAGGTGGAAATGACTGGTCATAGTAAAGCTCTGTTCTTCCCTACCTCTTCTTTCTCTCCATCTTTCTTTCTCAGTTTCTCTTTTTGTATTTGCTATCCCTCTTTCTCTTCCCTCGGTCCCTCATCTCAGTCCTGCTTCTATTTTGGTCTCTTTTTCTCATTCTTTTTCCTCTCCCAGTCTCTCTCCCCCACTTTTTCCTCTCTCATTCCTCTTTTCACTCTTTCTACCCTCTTACTATCCCTCTTTCCTCCCTCCTCTACTTCCCCCCACCAAGAAAGAAATCTTTCACCCAAAGGAAGAACAAGAATTGAATCAGAGCCAACTAACTGGGCCAAGAGGCTACATATGGAACCAGCAAATCACAGAGCCATGAAGGATGTTAGTGATTTAAAGTTATGTATGTTGAAGTCTGAATCTTAAAATGAATCCATAATGGTAAAGGTAACTAATGGAAAGACTTAGCTGACAGCAAATGGTGTTTTTTTCTTTAACATTATGTTCTCACATACTCCTCTTATATGGTTCCCCACACTTTCCCAGCTCCCCTTTCTGATTAGTTCAATGTCCACACTGACATTGAAAAGCACAAGCTGCTGGCTTTATGAACAAAGATTTAAACCCATATGCCATAAATACAAGTGCTACTCCACATTGACACACAGTAATACAGCCATTGCTTTGCCAGGGAAAAAAATTCATCCTGTAGTCTGATTCTTTTGTGGGACGAACCCCCGGGAATCACGAAGTGGGCATTCACCGACGAAAGCTTATGCTCCAATACATCTGTTAGTCTTAAAGGTGCCACAGGACCCTCTGTTGCTTTTCACATGTCCCCCTCAGTAAGGGGTATTGAATTCTCCTGTCCGTATAGGAACATGAGAACTGAACTTTCACCTCGGTACATTAAATAACATCTTACTAGAAATGAAGGCTTCAGAAACCAGCTGAGAATGGAAAAGCTGATGTGTCCCCTGAGAACTCATCTACCAAATGCTCCAGTTCCTATGTGATCAACATGACTATCCAGAAACATGATGCCACTCTAAATGAAGGGGTGCGGAAGTTCTCCATCATTATACAGTAGAACGTCAGAGTTATGAACACCTCAGGAATGGAAGTGGATCGTAACTGAATTGAACAAAACATTATGGTTGTTCTTTCAAAAGTTTACAACTGAACATTGACTTAATATAGCTTTGCAACTTTACTATGCAGAAAAAAATGCTGCTTTTCTTTTTTAGTAGTTTATGTTTAGCACAGTACTGTACTTTTTTTTTTGGCTCTGCTGCTGCCTGACTGTGTACTTCCAGTTCCAAATGAGGTCTATGGTTCACTGGTCAGTTCCTAACTCTGAGGTTCTACTGTATTTCTCTCTCTCTCTCTCTCTCTCTCACACACACACACGTTAAAAGACCATCATTAAGGTGCAAGGCCAAGCACTCAGAAATGAGGAAATGCCAGAATTAAGGCTGCGTGTGCAATCTTTATTCAGTCCCCCATTCACTGCATTTTTTGATACAGTGTTTAATTACATGATCACCTTTTCCACAGGAGGAACTTGCTGTAGGGATGAATCAAGGATGCGCAGTAAAGGAGGCTGCTGTCTGTAAGACCCCTCACCTCATTTGTTACACAAGACATCTATAGGAGGAGAGGTTGAAAAAGTTGGGACTGTGTAGTTCACAGAAGAGGAATAAAAGGGGACATGATAGAGGCATAGGAAATAATGAATGGTACAGAGAAGGTAAGTCACTCCATACTATTCACCCTCTCGCTTAATTCAAGAATGAGAAGACATGCCAAACCAGCTTGATTTCCTTCTTTGACAGGTAACTGGTTTGGTGGGTAGGGGGAAAATCAGGTATTTTATGTCTACCGTGATTTCAGCAAGGTTTTTGACACAGGCCCACATGACATTCTCATAGGTGAGCTTGAAAAATGTGGGGTTGGCAGAACTACCATTAAGTGGATACTCTTTGCGGTTGTTTAACCATTTATGTAACTATTAATGGAATGATGTCAGGTTAGAGAGAGGTCTCAAGTGGGGTTCCACATGAATCTGTTCTGGGTCCAGTGTGGTTAAACATCTTTATTAATGACCTGGATGTAGGAATAGAGAGAATACTGATCAAATTTGCAAAGCTGGGGAGGGAGGGGGGGTTGCCAACACTTTGGAGGATAGAGCTAAAATTCAAAGGCATCTTGATAAATTGGAGAACTGGACTATTGACAACAAAATGAAATCCAACAAAGACAAATGTAAGGTGACAGGTTTCAGAGTGGTAGCCGTGTTAGTCTGTATCAGCAAAAACAATGAGGAGTCCTTGTGGCACCTTAGAGACTAACAAATTTATTTGGGCATAAGCTTTCGTGGGCTAGAACCCACTTCATCGGATGCATGAAGTGAAAAATACAGGAGCAGGTATAAATACATGAAAGGATGGGGGTTGCTTTACCAAGTGTTAGGTCAGTCTAACGAGACAAATCAATTAACAGCAGGATACCAAGGGAGGAAAAATAACTTTTGAAGTGGTAATGAGAGTGGCCTAGTTCAGACAGTTGACAAGAAGGTGTGAGTAACAGCAGGGGGAAATTAGTATTGGGGAAATTAGGTTTAGGTTTTGCTACACTTAGGGAAGAAAAACCAAATGCACAAATACAAAATGGGGGATAACTGGCTTGGCAACTGCACTGCTGAGAAGGATCTGGGAGTTGTGGTGGATCACAACCTCAATGTAAGTCCACAATACAACGTTGTTACAAAAAAAGCAAATGCAATTTTAGGTTGCATTAACAGAGGAATAGCATGCAAGTCATAGGAGGTGACAGTATCGCTCAACTCAGCCCTGGTTAGGTCTCAGATGGAGTACTGTGTACAGTTTTGGTCACCATATATAGAAAGGACGTAGAGAAACTGGAAAGGATCCAGAGGCGAGTTGCAAAGATGATCAAAGGATGGAACACAAGCCATGTGAGCAAAAGCTGCAGGAACTGGGTATGGTTAGTTTGGAAAGAGGAGATTAAAGGAGGACATGATGGGAGTCTTCAAATACTTGAAAGGGTGCCTTATAAAAAATGGAGAAAAGTTGTTCTCTCTTGCCAGAGAGAGCAGGACAAGAGGCAGTGGGTTCAAACTACAGCAGAACAGATTAAATCTCAGGAAAAATGTCCTAATTGTAAGAACAGCAGGACAATGGAACAGGCTGCCTAGGGAGGCTATGGAAGCTCCTTCACTGAAGGTTTTCAAATGAACATAAGAATGGCCCTACTGGGTTAGACCAAAGGTCCATCTAGCCCAGTATCCTGTCTTCCGACAGTAGCCAGTGCCAGGTGCCCCAGAGGGAATGAACAGAATAGTAATCATCAAGTGATCCATCCCCTGTCACCCATTCCCAGCTTTTGGTAATCAGCGGCTAAGGGCACCATCCCTGCCCATCCTGGCTAATAGCCATTGATGGACCTATCCTCCATGAATGTATCTAGTTATTTTTTGAACCTTATTATAGTCTTGGCTTCACAACATCCTCTGGCAAAGAGTTCCACAGGTTGACTGTGCATTGTGTGAAGAAATACTTCTTTTTATTTGTTTTAAACCTGCTACCTATTAATTTCATTTGGTGACCCCAGTTCTTGTGCTATGAGAACGGTAGATAACACTTCTTTATCTACTTTCTCTTCACCAGTCATGATTTTATAGACCTCTATCATATTTCCCCTTAGCCGTCTCTTTTCCAAGCTGAAAAGTCCCACTCTTTTTAATCTCTCCTCATATGGAAGCTGTTCCATACCCCTAATCATTTTTGTTGCCCTTTTCTGAACCTTTTTCAATTCCAATATCTCTTTTTTGAGATGGGGCAACCACATCTGCACACGGTATTCAAGATGTGGGCGTACCATGGATTTATATAGAGACAATATGATACTTTGTCTTATTCTCTATCCCTTTCTTAATGATTCCCAACATTGTTTGCTTTTTTGACTGCTGCTGCACTTGAGTGGATGTTTTCAGAGAACTAGCCACAATGCCTCCAAGATCTCTCTCTTGTGTGATAACAGCTAATTTAGACCTCATCATTTTATGTGTATATTTGGGATTGTTTTCTAATGTGCATTACTTTGCATTTATCAACACTGAATTTCACCTGCCATTTTGTTGCACAGTCACCCAGTTTTGTGAGATCTGTTTGGGACTTACTATCTTGAGCAGTTTTTTAATCATCTGCAAATTTTGCCACCTCACTGTTTACCCCCTTTTCCAGATCATTTATGAATATGTTTAATAGGACTGGTCCCAGAGCAGCCCCCTGGGGGACAACACTATTTACCTCTCTCCATTCTGAAAACTGACCATTTATTCCTACCCTTTGTTTCCTATCTTTTGACCAGTTACCAATCCATAAGAGCATCTTCCCTCTTATCCCGTGGCAGCTCACTTTGCATAAGAGCCTTCGGTGAGGGACCTTGTCAAAGGCTTTCTGAAAATCTAAGTTCACTATATCCACTGGATCCCCTTGGCCCACATGCTTGTTGACCCCCTCAAAGAATTCTAGTAGATTGGTGAGGCATGATTTCCCTTTGCTAAAACCGTGTTGACTCAACAAATTATGTTCATATATATGTCTGACAATATTGTTCTTTATTATAGTTTCAACCAGTTTGCCCGGTACTGAAGTCAGGCTTACAGGCCTGTAATTGCTGGGATCACCTCTGGAGCCCTTTTTAAAAATTGGTGTCACATTAGCTATCCTCCAATCATCTGGTACAGAACCTGATTTAAATGATAGGTTACATACTAGTTAGTAGTTCTGCAATTTCACATTTGAGTTCCTTCAGAACTCTTGGGTGAATACCATCAGGTCCTGTTGACTTATTGCTGTTTAATTTATCAACTTGGTCCAAAACCTCCTCTAATGATACCTCACTCTGGGACAGTTCCTCAGATCTGTCACCTAAAAAGAATGGCTCAGGTTTGAGAATCTCCCTCACATCTTCAGCCGTGAAGACCGATGCAAAGAATTCATTTAGTTTCTCCGCAATGGCCTTATCGTCCTTGAGTGCTCCTTTAGCACCTCGATCGTCCAGTGGCCCCACTGGTTGTTTAGCAGGTTTCCTGTTTCTGATGTACTTAAAAAAAAATTTGCTATTACTTTTTGAGTCTTTGACTAACTGTTCTTCAGATTCTTTTTTTGCCTTCCTAATTGTATTTTTACACTTCATTTGCCAGTCTTTATGCTCCTTTCTATTTTCCTCACTAGGATTTAACTTCCACTTTTTAAAGAATGCCTTTTTGCCTCTCACTGCTTCTTTTACTTTGTTGTTTAGCCACGGTGGCTCTTTTTTTGGTTCTCTTACTATGTTTTTTAATTTGGGGTATGCATTTAAGTTGAGACTCTATTATGGTGTCTTTAAAAAGTTTCCATGCAACTTGCAGAGCTTTCACTTTTGGCGCTGTACCCTTTAATTCCTGTTTAACTAGCCTCCTCATTTTTGTGTAGTTCCCCTTTCTGAAATTAAATGCTATGGTGTTGGGCCGCTGTGGTGTTTTTCCGGCCACAGGGATATTAAAATTAATTATATTATGGTCACTATTACCAAGTGGTCCAGCTATATTCACCTCTTGGACCAGATCCTGTGCTCCACTTAGGACTAAATCAAGAATTGCCTCTCCTCTGGTGGGTTCCAGGACCAGCTGCTCCAAGAAGCAGTCATTTAAGGTGTCAAGAATCTTTATCTCTGCATCCCATCCCGAGGTGACATGTACCCAGTCAATATGGGGATAATTGAAATCCCCCATTATTATTATTATTATTATTGAGTTTTTTATTTTTTTTTAAATGGGATAGAGAATAAGACGGAGAATATCTTATTGCCCTTATATAAATCCATGGTATGCCCACATCTTGAATACTGCATACAGATGTGGTCTCCTCATCTCAAAAAAGATATACCGGCATTAGAAAAGGTTCGGAGAAGGGCAACTAAAATGATTAGGGGTTTGGAATGGGTCCCATATGAGGAGAGATTAAAGAGGCTAGGACTTTTCAGCTTGGAAAAGAGGAGACTAAGGGGGGAGATGATAGAAGTATATAAAATCAAGAGTAGTGTGGAGAAAGTGAATAAGGAAAAGTTATATACTTGTTCCCATAATATAAGAACTAGGAACCACCAAATGAAACTAATGGGCAGCAGGTTTAAAACAAATAAAAGGAAGTTCTTCTTCACACAGCGCACAGTCAACCTGTGTAACTCCTTGCCTGAGAAGGCTGTGAATGCTAGGACTATAACAGGGTTTAAAAGAGAACTAGATAAATGCATGGAGGTTAAGTCTATTAATGGCTATTAGCCAGGATGGGTAAGGAATGGTGTTCTTAGCCTCTGTTTGTCAGAGGGTGGAGATGGATGGCAGGAGAGAGATCACTTGATCATTACCTGTTAGGTTCACTCCCTCTGGGACACCTGGCATTGGTCACTGTCGGTAGACAGGATACTGGGCTGGATGGACCTTTGGTCTGACCCAGTATGGCTGTTCTCTCTAATCTCCCTGAGCATTTCACAGTCACTATCACCATCCTGGTCAGGTGGTCGGTAATATATCCGTACCACTATATTCTTATTATTAGAGTATGGAATTTCTATCCATAGAGATTCCATGGTACAGTTTGATTCATTTACGATTTTTACTTCATTTGATTCTATGCTTGCTTTCACATATAATGCCACTCCCCCACCAGCACGACCTGTTCTGTCCTTCCAATATATTTTGTACCTTGGTATTACTGTATCCCATTGATTATCCTCATTCCACCAAGTTTCTGTGATGCCTATTATATCAATATCCTCATTTAATACGAGGCACTCTAGTTCACCCATTTTATTATTTAGACTTCTAGGACTGGTATATAAGCACTTTAAAAACTTGTCTCCTTTTAGCTATCTGCAATTACATGATGTAATTGAATGGGACTCTTTTTTATTTGACTGTTTCTGATCAGACCCTGCCTGTATTTTATCATTTTCCATCCTCTGGTCGTCACTAGGACAGAGATTCTCTATTAATAGATCCCCTAAGGGATGTCCGAGCCATGTGCTCCTCCGCACCTGTCGGCTTTTCCCCAGCCCTTAGTTTAAAAACTGCTCTACGACCTTTTTAATGTTAAGTGCCAGCAATCTGGTTCCATTTTGGTTTAGGTGGAGCCCATCCTTCCTGTATAGGCTCCCCCTTTCCCAAAAGTTTCCCCATTTCCTAATAAATCTAAATCCCTCCTCCCTACACCATCGTCTCATCCACCATTGAGACTCTGCAGTTCTGCCTGTCTAACTGGGAGCATTTCAGAGAATGCTACCATGGAGGTCCTGGACTTCAATCTCCTACCTAGCAGCCTAAATTTGGCCTCCGGGACCTCTCTCCTATCCTTCCCTATGTCAAGGAGACTGGATAGCCATCTGTCTTGGATGGTTTAGACCAGGGGTAGGCAACCTATGGCATGCGTGCCAAAGGCAGCACGTGAGCTCATTTTCAGTGGGACTCACACAGCCCGGGTCCTGGCCACCGGTCCGGGGGGCTCTGCATTTTAATTTAATTTTAAATGAAGCTTCTTAAACATTTTTAAAACCTTATTTACTTTACATACAAAAATAGTTTAGTTATATATTATAGACTTATAGAAAGAGACCTTCTAAAAACGTTAAAATGTATTACTGGCACGCGAAACCTTAAATTAAAGTGAATAAATGAAGCCTCGGCACACCACTTCTAACAAAATGAAGGGACAGTGTGGACCACGTGCCTGGCATAGCACAAAACTGTGCCTGTGGCTAAGACATATGCTTTATGCTGCTATTTGACCAGGGGCAAAAAACATAGCTCAGTTTCATCTGTTAGTGTCTCAGTGCAAATTAGGTGAATGTGTGATTTCCTCATTAGCCGACTTAACCAATGAGATTGATGTTGCATGGAGGATTTTGCTCCATGTCTTCAGGAACAGGGAGCAGCTCCCCACAGAAAGAGGAAGTCCACTTCCTCTGCAGAAGAGAAGCGCATTGTGTTGGTTTAAGATTTGTTGCTGCACCATGGAAGTCAATGGGAACAGGAGCAGGCCCTTGGTGTGCAACATCAGGTATTTAAACAAACAAAAAAGGCCTAATCATCAGAGAGGCTGGACACTGGAAGTTCTCATGGAGTCATCAGCAATTCTAGCTAAGCCTAAATAAAGATTGTGGTGTTTGCATTTAGGGAACCAAGTTAGAAAAATTAGGCCCAAGCCTTTGAACATTTATCTAGAGTAAATCAGCTGCAAGGGAACTATGGCATATATATAAATAAAACCCCTCTGCCAGCTGGTGTCAGCAGCTAAAAGGACCAGGTTCAATTATCTAGGGGTTCCTCCTGAAAACCTAAATAACCCCGCCTCAGACCCACCCAGAAACCTGGGAAACGACATTAACCACCCTGGGAACCCTGCAGGGTCAGCCACTACCCGAGCACCCCCTTGTGACCAGGGCTGTGGCACCCTGCCTCTATTTCTCCTCTTCAGAGCCCCTTAAGAACTGCACAGTCTCTCTCATGGGGCTGAAACCACTCCTGCCTGGGGCTGGTTTAATAATAGAAACAGTTCAAAATAAAGTCCATCACCCCAGCACAACTTGCAGACAGAACGTTTGGGAACCGCTGCTCTAAACTATGGGGCAGGCCTCCCAAGGGAGGCATGAGCTGTGGGTTTGTTCATTTTTTTTTTAAGAGCTCTGGCTGTCAGCCCTAGGTGGCTGGGGCTTGTGAAGAAAGGCTGAGCACACCTGGAAGGTGGGGATAAAGGGGACAGCCAGAACCCTTCCGCCCGAGCTCAGGGTCTCCTTCCCCCACCCCTCAATCCCTCACCGGGAGGCAGCCCAGGCTTGGGCTCTCCTCCCCCCTAACCCCCAATCCCTAACCTGGAGGTAGTGGGGCTCCGGCTGTCAGCCCCAGGATGGCAGCAGCAGCAGCGCAAAAGTAAGGGCGGCAACAGGGCGCTAAGTCTGCTGTGAAAAGTGATACTGCTTTTCACATTGCCACCCTTACTTCTGTGTTACTTCTAGCACGGCACTGCCTTCAGAGCTGGGTGCCCAGCCAGCAGCCGCTCTGCCTTCACCGCTGGGTGGTAGAATACAAACTTTTGGGAGGGAGGGGGTATAAACGACTACAGACACAAAGAAGGGGGCCTAAGCAAGTACGTTTGAGAACTACTGGTTTAGAGTAAGGCTGTCTGCCTCTCTGTTTTAGGGAGCAATCTACTTTCTCTCGCTCTCTCTCTTTTGGTTCTCGTGTGTGGTCTTGTTCTGAATTCTCAGAAGTAAAGCAGTATTACATTGCAACCTTCCAGCAGGGGCATTTTAAGTTTTTTAATCTAACTTCTCTGTGCACAGGCCATGAACATAACACTTCCCTCCTCCCCAGCTCCCGCACTCACAGTTTGTTGTCCAGGGTTGCTGGAGTCCAAGAACTCTGGCAGGCCACACTGCAGCCCATTAAGGAAGTGCTGTCTGAGTCACCCAGGAGTTTCTGTTAGTGGCACAGCTGCAGTGATTTTAGCTTTAATTCCTGTTGGGTTCCCGGAAGCTAGCTCTGGAGACCCTTCGGTCGGCTGCTGCTCTCTGTGGCTTCAGCCAAGCCACTTCTGTGCCATCATCTTCCTTCAGCACTGCCTCAGCTCAGCACCTTCTGCCATCTCAAAACAGCCTCAGCTCAGTTCACCATTCTGAAGTCATTTACCACTTTGCTTCTGTGCAAAGTCTTCAGAGTGGAATTAGTGGCATCTAGAACCCTTAACAAAGTCCTTACTACCAAAGCGATACCTCTAGCAGAAGATAGGAGCCCCTTTTCATTACTTTCTCTTTAGGTCTGTCCACTTCCAGGTTCCCTTTACCAGCAGTGCCTCACTGTAGTCTTGGTCACGGTGACCCCCTCACCCCAAGCATATTTGGTGTAGCTTTCTAGTCCCTTCATTTCCCAACAGGGTCAACAGCATTTCATTGTTCCCAAATTACAGCTATATTTTAACAATAATGTCCCAAACTATCACGCACCTGAAATGCAAATGAGGCCTGGCCTGTAGAGTCACTTCCTGTTGCTCATCAACAGATGGCAGCAAAGAGTCCATTTTAAGGCGCCCCTGTCCATCTGGAGTTCTCAAGCAGCAGTGGGGTGTTCTTCTCCTTATTCACCAACATGTGTCAATAGTGAGCTCCCTACCCTACAGGGCTTCTGGCCACAGGATTTACATCTAATCTAGGAATATTCCAGGGACCTGAATGAGAGAGTTAGGAGTGAAAATGGGTGTAATGACCATGTGGGAAGTAATGATGTGAGGTGTTTACTTGTAGCCACTAGATGTTTCTGTTTGCAGGTTGTGGTACCTGGTATACGAAGGACACAAACTTGGAAGTGAAGTTGCATGGAAGCATGTTCGTTTGTGTCTGTAGTTGTTGCTGTTTTCCAAACACCTCCTGTTTGGTATGGGCTCTAATCCCATGCAGGAGGGGTTTGTGGTCTTCTAGCAAGATGACCCTCTTAAGATGATTGTCTTAGGGGCAGCATAAGTGGCTCTCTGTTCTCAGTTATACCAATGTAATGCCATTCCTACAACTGAGCAAAGTTTGGCTGTTCAAACAAATAATTAACAATTTAAAGAAGAAGAGGTCAGACTGATATTTATTTAATATGAGAAAATAAACCAATTTTATTCAAATAACTGCCTGCTAATCAAGATTGGGAAACAGTATTATCAATGGTTCAGATGTCTTTCTTCATTCAACACATACAAGTTTTAAAGCTATATGAGAAATTTCAACTCTTGTATCCAAAGGCCTAGAAAAAAACAATACGGACATTTTTCTTAGCTTTAAAATGTGAAAAAGTAAAAAGCCCAAAAAGAAGCTCTGCTTCTTCAATAACAAAATATCCTGGCTATTATATAAATTAGGACATTAATTGTATTCACGGTTTGTAGCAAGTACAGTCACGGAATCATAACACTAAAGGGAAATGCTTTTTCTTTAAATTATTATTGTTATTTATTAAGTGTATTGCAGCAGAAGTTATAAGCTCCACTCAGGGTCCTATTGTAGTAGAAGCTGTACACAAATAAAACACAGAGATGGTTTCTGCTTCAAAAAGCTTACAGTCAAATCTAAAATTATACATGAACAGAATACTTACGTCACCTGAAAATGACAAATATGCTAAGGGGCCAATCCCGTCTTCCTTGCTTACTCAGAGAGTCCATGGAGGCTGGAAGGTAAATGGTTACCTTTCGTTGTCAACCACCATAAATAGGTTTTAAAAGTAAATAGAAGCTTTTTTTTTAAGCCTGACCAGATCTGAGTTCAAAGTTCTTTCTAGCATTTCTCCTGCAAGAGTTAGTGATATAAGTAGCCCTTATAGCAGTGGAGGGACTGAACCTTAAACGTTTCTGATATTAATGACATGGCTGGAGAACCTCAGCCCCCTGAACTTGGATCCTGGCAGGTAAGTAAAAATTTTAATGTACTTTCAAATGAATGATTTTGTATTTGTAGAGTGCTTTGAAGCAGTAAAGTGCTAGATAAGTGTTAAGCATGATCATTATTCATATTAAATATTTTGTTTTAAAACATGTTTGTAATTTTTAAGAACAACTATGGGCCAGTTTAGGGCCAAACTGACCTATATCAGAGATTGGAATCTTTAAATTTGCACCCACAGCTTCCTCCACATTGCTGTAGGGATTTGCCCTCATATGGAACCCCTGGATCCCCCAAATTCCACCTCTACACTGGCACCCATCCTCCTCCCTCACCTACATGGCAGCAGTGTGTATGTGGGGAAGCATGCATAGGTTAATGTGGACCCCATCCACCTGCTTCCACTTCAAACCCACCCTCAATACCCCAGGACTTTGTCCCCTTCATACAAGGTTATCTAACAAGTCAGGATTCTAAGCTGTTTCATGTATTTATTTAGAGTTTAAAGGCATTTGTGTTCACCTTTCAGATTTCTTTATCAAATTTGGCTTGGAGCTGCGAAGTCATTAATTGAAAACACTGAAGGCAGAAGGTGTCTGGGGATTACTGGATACTAAATTCTCTAGGTAAGGCTATGATTTTGTCACAGAGATCGTGGAAGTCCAGGAATCCGTGACTTCCAAAGACCTCTCCGACTTCAGCCCCTGCATCTGGGAGGTGCAGGGTCCTGCCACTTCCCACAGCAGCAGGGAGCTGTGAGGTACCACGCAGCTCTCGACCTCTGCAGGGGGACCCCCGCAGCTCCCCTGCCCTCACAGCAGGGCAGGGGGAACCCACAGCCCCTGGCTGCCATCGGGGAAGGTGATCCTGGAAGCTCATCACAGCGGCAGGGGGATCCCCACAGCTCTCCGCCACCGCTGCAGGGCAAGGGGACACCCAGAGCCCCTGGCCGCCATGGGGGAAGGTAATCCTGGAAGCTCATCACCGCGGCAGTGGCAGGGGGATCCTCACAGCTCTCCACCACCGCCGCAGGGCAAGGGGACCCCCAGAGCCCCTGGCCGCCATGGGGGAAGGTGATCCTGGAAGCCCATCACCGCGGCGGCAGCAGGGGGATCCCCAGAGCCCCTGGCCACCGCGGGGAGCAGGGGGATCCCTAGAGCGCCCAGCTGCCAAGGTGGGCAGGGGGACCCCCGCAGCTCCACACTGTGGTGGAGGCAGGGGAACCCTGCCGCTCCCCTCTGTGGGGAGGGGCAGAGGGACTCTGGAGCTCTGAGCCCCCATGGGTGGTGGGGGTTCCTGAGCTCCCAGCCACCCACAGCTGCCCAGTCCTTTCCCGTTTTATCATGGATCTTTTTAGTAAAAGTCAGGGACAGTTCGTGAATTTTTCTTTATTGCCCGTGGCCTGTCCGTGACTTTTACAAAAACTTAGCCTTAGCCATAGGGGAAGATCTGTAGCTGATCTAAACTGTCATCGCTCCATTGATGTTGATTGCGTGAGGAGTATTTACTCCAGCTGAGGATTTGCCACCAAAGCCACAGAGCCCCCTTTGTGAAGGGCTTCACGGTCTCTGAAGATTCATCACATGACAGCAGTTGATTTTTCACTGGGAAAGACTTTTCCCTTTCTTTTTATTGCCAGCAATGCCCCGCCGTTGCCAACATTAAACAATGCCATGAGCTCTCACTCATTCGAAACCAAAGACTTAGATACAAAATGACATTGGCAAGAATAAGTTAGGGAGGGTGGCGACTCAGCACTTAGGGGAACATTTTAAATCCATTTAGCAGGAGGTTAGCGCTGGAGTGCAACGGGCTTTATGCATTCAGACACAACAGGGTGTGCACTGTTATGCCATAATTGCCTGCCTTGGGTGTGTGTGGTGTGAGGCAAGAGGCCAAAGGCTGAATGCTTTAACTCACCCGCACGAGAAATGAGATTGAGGCAGAACAATGCGTGCGCCTGTTGTGCCTTATTGTGATTATCAAGTGGATCTGTGTTGTTGTTGTTATAAATAGAAAACGACTGGTGACAAAGACGCTGGTTTGAATCGCTTCAGAGGCCATACTCTTACGCTGTGGTTACTGATGTCAGACCAATTTAGTGGCTGTACTTTAGGCCAATGGGTCTGACTCACTGCTAGAAAGTCCACATCACATGATTTCTGAATCCCATTTTATCATGTGATGAGGTGGCAGGGGTTTCACAGCAGTCTCCAATGAGGAGTGCTGGAAATTCACCCAGGAGCAGGTTAGCATACCTGAAAGAGGTCAGGATGCAGCCCCTTGGACCTGTGCCCACTCTAAGGCTCAGAGTGCCCAATAATTCCTCTGTTGCCCCAAGAGATTACTAAATTATCCTGGCTACTGAAGTCCAGATCCTGTTCTCACTGAAGTAAATGGTAAAACTCCCATTTAAATCAATGGGAGCATGATCAGGACCTTAGCTGATATCCAGTACCATTGTCAGTGATTCACATGAGCTTCACTTTATGACACTACCTTCCATCCAAAGATCTCACAGCACTTAACAACATTAATCAATTAAACCTCACCACACTGCTCGAAGGTGGGGATAGATTATTTCCACATTGCAGATGAGTCAATGGAGGTCCACACTCTGATGCCCTTGTTCACAATGAATAGAATTTGACTCCATAAATAGTCTCATTAAAGTTGATGGGACCAATCATGGAGGAATGTGCTACTCAGTGTAAATAAAGTATCTAGCCCAGGGAGCTGAAGTGTCTTGTTCAAGGACTCTCAGCAAGCATCAAAAGAGTTGGGGATGGAGCAGACTTCTAGGAGTCTTGTTCCAACAGCCAGACTACAATCCCTCCCAGAATATTTGTTAATTTAGCCCTAAATCTAATCCTTAACACAAATGGTAATCACAATGTTTAGAATCACATTGCTCTCCATTCTATTTTGTGTCATTATGGCTTACTTATTAGAGTCTCAAAAAGTTGCGGAGAAACTCACATTTCCTAACAGGCTATGAATGGTCTGGTTGTCTTTTTTTTCTTTTTTTATTAATCAATAAAAAAGGTAGAGAAATTGGCTATTTGTAAATGTCATTTAATTATTACTTGTTTCCAAACAACAGTGCAATGTAGTGCAAAAAGAGATTAATTTGGTGCCAGAAGTCATTTCACAACTTCTTTACAGTCTGTGGTTCCACAGGGATGGTTCAGAAGCAACAAAAGCCACCCAGTAACAATGCAGTATCTACGCTGATATGACCCATTTCCAACTGAAATGGTTCTTTGGGAGTTGAAGGCTATTCACAGGTGCTAGTGTTCTACAGCATGAACAGCTTTTAGGGGGTCCCTGTAGTACCCTCTGCATGCAACACCCAAACTTTGCTACTTCAATGTTTTAACCTCAGACGGTCTTCTGCCAACGGCTTCCACCCTGAGGTGCTAATTGACAGAACCAATGCTGAGAACCATTAAAGCATGGCTGGATTGCTTCTCCTCCACTAAAAACAACACCCTACCTAGTTTTCTTTTAAACATGCCGCTTCATAAAAAGAGTGAGACAGACACAATGGGGGCGTGGTTATACTGTTAGGTACCACCAAAGAGCGTGTGGTTCTCTAGCCCATGCATCCCATTGAATCATAGGCAATGATATTAGACTATAGCAGCACAGCCTAGTCCAACATGCAGAATAATTTCTAAGGGAGTCACTGAGTTTCTCCATTTACACCAAAAGCAGAATTTGCCCCCTTGTTGTGCTTATCGCTTTACTGAAAACCATATATCACTGCTATTTCTGTTTTCTTCAAATATTCATTATTCTCTAAAGACAAAGACCCAGATGGGAGTTGGGCACCCAAATACCTCTGAGGAGCTGCTCCAAAGTCTCTGAAAAATTCTGCCCATTGGACGTCAAAGGAAACAGAATTTGTGCTCTTTATTTGTATAGATCTTGTGCTCTTTATTTGTATAGATTTCCCTAATGTGGGTGACGCACGTCCAGCCAAGCGCTTGAACACACAAGTCGTCCTTACTCTCATGCTTAAAGCTAAAATGTGTTTAAATGCTTTGCTGGACAGGGACTTTTGTGGTATTCTAGTCTTAGGAGCAACGTGCACTGAAGTCTATTATACCGTGGCTAGAGAATTGGGCTCAAGAATAGTGGCACTGGAACCTCTGCCTGCTTCTCTCTCTCTAGCTCTCTTTGTATCTGGAGCCTAGCCAATGGGGTGGCCTTTGAGTAGACACTTCATAGAAGAGCGCAGCCATCCCGCCAGAGACATCACATAATAGAAGTGTCTATTTGGCGGCGGAGTTTGCTGAACTAATGATAGTGTCGTAGTTCGGGGGTGATGAGGTGCAGCTCAAAAAATGCACTTTATTCCAAGTGTATTATTGTCTTCAGTGTTTAAAATTTTTAAATCTCTGCAATAAGGGAATGGCGGGGGGGGGGGGGGATTTAGGTCCTGTCATAGTGCCATAGAGGAATTCCTGGCTGCCCGAAATCCCAAGTCTTAGAAATGCCACTGAGTTCATACAATACTTGCTGCATAGTTAAAAAAAAATCTCCCACACATGCCTGCTTCTGATTTTCCCCGAGCTGGTGAGAGGCAGGGAATGAGCAGAGGATTGGCTCCAGCCTTTTCCATCCTCTTGGGGGCATGGATCAGCGTTCACATTGCACTCCCATCAATACCCGGCCTGGGCCGGGGAAGCTAATGATCCAACCAGCAGATTAAATGCGGTAATGAATCCTGGTCACGTGCCACATGCGGCGCATTGCACATATGCTATGAAGAAGAATTGGCCATCATAGCATGGGTGAGGTGTCATACTTTGCTGCTGGTATAGGCCAGTAGTAAATGACTATCCTGCTGGAACAAGGACACAAAGGAATCACTGTGACTCAGAGGGAGTCTTGGGGTCACAGTGACTCCTGATGCTACTCCTAGGATGGACTAATTTATGCACCATTCCTTGCTCAGTGCTGTCACAGTCTAGCCCATTGTTCATGGTTACAATATCTCTAGGATACCACATTAAAAGAAATACATATGGATTTAAAAAAAATAAATAGGCTTTAATACTAAAATTTCTCTAAAAATTAATTAGCTCCTTCAGCTACTCAACAAGTCTAACCCTTTCCTGTCTCTTCTGGCATCGCTAGCTAGTCACAGATGTGAGCATTAAAGAAGAGATAAAAGATGCAGCAAAGGGAGAAAATCTGCTAGAAAAACAAAAATCTTACATCAAAAATATATCATGAAGGATGACGAGGTGGAGAGGAATAATAAACAAATTCAAACTTCCCAATGCCTAAACAAAAATCTATAAAGAGAATGGAGGATTTCATTTCTTTTCTTAAAATGTTCAACTCATTTTAAAAAGGGAAAGTTTCTATCAGCTGCTGGGGCTTAACCGGGCTGTAAAATCACTCTCTGGTAATGCTGGCTTTATGCTACCTAATTTTTCAATAAGCCAATAAACCCACCTACCAATCAAATATCTGCCCCAACAGGAAGGAGGCTGACACCCATTTGTGGCTCTGGCTTCCACTGCAATGTTGGGATGATGAGGGATAAGAGAAGCTCTGTTGCAATAACTGGTCTTTGGACCAATGAGTCCTATCAGTTTAAAAGATGGCATGGCCTGTATCAGGAGACAGGAGATGGACAGTATGCACTAAAACTAGGTTCTCAACTTTTTCCTTACCCCCTTTTCCATACTGTAACCCCCCGAACCTCTCTCCCATACAGCTGGGGTCTATCTGTGACCCCCTCTCATCTAGCGATATGGGAAGGGCAGAGAAGTCATGACCAAACTGAGGTTGAGAGGCCAGGTCTATTGTTTCTCTAGTGCCTGTAGTCCAGAACCTCAAAAGTATTTAGTCTCCTAAGTTCCATTGATTTTAATGGAAGTAAGGGCGCTACATACCTTTGGGGATCTGGGCTTATGTCCCTATTTCTCTCATGTTTTGTTATGCAGTATGGAAAATAAAGGAGGAAAGAAATGCTGGACCTGGGCTGAGACAGGGAGAGATGGGTAGCAAAAGGTGTGAAGGTTAACAAGTGGCTCACGAGAACTGTTACTACACAAAGTGCATGGTCAGCCTCACGTACCAGAACAGAAAAGTGGCTGCTTTCCTGTCCTCAGTCCCTTTGGCTAACTTCCTTCTGATACGTGCATGCCATTTCTCCCTGCCAGTTAACCTTTAAGCTGATCCAAACATGGGGCAAGGCTGATATCCAGTAGTTATATATGCAGCAAAATATATCTTGGAGCTGCATTCCAATGGGAAAGCAACATCGTCTGAAGATTTCTTTCCTTGGAGAGGGCAGGTGTTAGTTATGATTCCTATTTTAAGTGTCCAAGAAACAGGTACTTCCTTAGTCTTCTCACCTTTACAAATAAGGTGGCTTATCAGCAACTCAAATCTCCTAACAGAAAATCAGAGTGTTACTAATGCATGAGTTCTCCTAGCAGCCCCGAAATTAAAGAGGAATTGACATGGGTTCCAAATATGAATGGAGCGTTGGACTGAGTGAACTAATATCTTTGAAACAAATACCTAAGAAATGTTTGGATGAAATGGACATCTTTACAGACATTTGGTCTGCATTTCTGAAATGTAGATGATTAAATCCATATTGTTGGCTTCTTCCCCCTCTGCACTATGTCTCTCTTTACATCTTGCAAGAAATTTATGAACAAAGTTATTGTAAATCTGTTCTGTCTGTCTTGTCACTTAGATTCTTTTCAGAAATGTTGCTTTGCCAATGTAGATAAACAATCTCCCGCAGGATTAACACATACTACTTAAAATTCTAAATACAATGGAAGGCCACAAAAATGCCTTGAGTAGAGGCGTTCTGGAGCTCTTTAAAATCTCACTGGTGATGGTAAAAAGAAGCTTATCTGAACCTTCTGGGTCTAGAGAAGGGGGTTGGAAATCTTAACAGCACAATCTTCTATATGGATTTCCAGTATTTCTTTTTACTGGTCATATTTTGAGCCAAGAAGCACAAAGATGTGCAAAAATTACAGACTTGAGAACAAGGGTCTGAATTTCAAACTCACTCAAAGTTCAGGAGGGTTTGATCCAAAGTTTTGGGTCAGCCCATTATTGAGTTAGGGATAAGGTGCAAAATTAGGATCCAGATCCAGATTTGAACCTCCTACAAAATTTGACATAAAGCTAGTCAGAAGATGGGTGGTTTTTTTTTAAATTTTCTGTGTGAAAAATTGATTGAAAACATTTTTCCCATTTTAACTGATTTTGATTTTTCATGTTAACATTGAAAAACCAAAACTAACTTACTAAATAAATAAAATTTAGTCTTAGTTGCTGAAAACCGAAACAAATTGTGGTTTGGGGATTTTGAATTTTTATAACAAAATCGCAAAAATGTTCAGAGACTATGGAAATTTTCTCATAAAGATGTCCATTGCATTGAAAAGCCATTTTCCACTAAAAAAAACAAAAACAACCAACAACATTTTAGAAGGAAAATTTTAAAACCAGCTCTACTTTGAGGGTGTTCAGATCTAGCGATTTTGGTAAGGAGCTGTTTTTAATTAAAATGAAAGCAAACTGTATTAGAACATTTCAGAACCTTAAGAGGTTTTGTTCAAATTTGGTTCAAGAAATGGATGAAAGTTCACACAGGAAAAGCAGAAATTGGTATATCTCCTGAACTGGTTCACCTAACCCTGCCTGAGACCCACTGTCTGTTTGTGTGAACTTCTTAAAGGAGCCAAGTAAAATATGCACAGAACAGCAAGCTGCATCCCCTTTCTACTTCTTTATTCACAGTTCACACATAACTCTGATTAGACAAAGCCTCTGATTTAAAAAAAAAACCTGTTAAATGATGATTGAGAAAAGTGCAGTCTTGGTCAGCTGGAGTTCTGGTAGCCAAGCCATAGTGAAAAATAATCCAAAATGGCCATTAATCAGACACAGGAAACCACTGTTCATTACAAACTAAATTTGCAGAGCCTTGGTTATAACAGTCTGACAGAGTGAGTCAGCTCAACCAATATGCTGAGAAGAAAGAAAGAAAGAATTTAATCAATCAAAATAAATAATTAAATATCTGAATTTTTTTTTTTAAATATACAAATAATTCCAATCTGGTTATTTTATGAAGACACATTTTTAATGAGCCACATGTGCATGTGTGGACTCTTCTAATCTCATTGCATTTTGCTGGCTGTTACTAGTGCTCTCAGAGCCAGTTAATTTCTCAGCAACATTGTAAAGAATGTGAGCCTTTGCTTGTTTAAATAGCCCATTCTGAGGGAAGACTAGGGAGCTCATGGACTTTCTTCCAAGGTTTTGGAAAGTTCAGAACAAATTGACTGCTCTGTGCAATACTGCAGTCAGCCATAAATGTCATCATTCGATGGGCAAGGTTCAGTTCTCAGCTGTGCTGGTGTGAATGCAGAGTAACTCCACCAAAGTCACTGGAATTACTCTAGATCTGCATCCATGTAACAGAGCAGATTCTGGCCTTATAAGTTGTCTCCAGTCCATTAGCTTTCTAATTGCAAACAAGGGCCTGATCCTGGGTTCCCCCATTTAAGGGTTTGCCAGTGTGGAGTCCCACTGAGGTCACTGCGGTTTCATACAGGAGCAGGGGTCTGATAAGGAGTGCTAGAGTTCAATTTTATTTTATCTTTTCAAACAACTATACATCTCCAGATTTGATGAAGATTGGGAGCCTTCCGCTCCCTGATATATAGCTAGCTAAAGCAGCTCAGTCTTTTATATTTCATACAAAAGAATTGTCGCTCTTAATTTCTTAAAGTAATTCACCAATAAAGTGATCAGTACTAAGCAGATCTGTTCATACAATGGCTGCCCATAGCACAAACTACTGGTAATCGCTTCGGAAAACAGCCCTAGTGCACAGTCAGAAGGGTCATTTAAACAGCAGTGATATGAAGCAGGAAACGAGTGGGACAAAGCCATTGTGCATTTGTGCTGGTATACTTGCCAACCTTCTGGCTAGGAGTGGGAGATTCTCTGCTTCAGGTCTCCCTTCTAGCTCATCCTCCTTAAGGTTTTCAGGCCAACCTGCTCTCTAGAATGGGAGATGAACTTTGAAAGGTGATCAATTTCAAAAGCTCAAAAATAAATTGGGTATTTCTCCCCAATCTGGTGTTCAGACGAGGCAACAGATTTCCACTCCCATCACTGGCTCCCAATCTAAATAAGCTGGCAAATATACAGTTAAGGTGAGAATATCTAAAATGAGTCAGCTAGCTGTGAGGATTCTTTCTACGTAACAGGGTAATTATATGGCCCCTATCACTACAGCATCTGAGCACGTCCCCTCAGAGAGCCAGTGGGCTTTGGGGTATCAGCACTGCTGTTCCAAGAACTGCCCAGTTCAACTCTCATTCTCTTTTCCTTTTATGATTTGGATGAAGTGGAAATATGCAAATCATATGCCCAGCAGCATCTGCAAGTTTGACATATTCACTGATGCTTTCCTCACTAGCGCCACATCAGTAATGAGCATCTTATAACCTCCTCCAGCCCCATTAAAACAGAGGTTTCTGAATATATACCTGCTAAGAAAATTTCTCCCTTAGGGTCAAACTCTTTTTGCTTTCATACACACCTCGTTCCTACTACCTCAAGGTTCCCACTAGCAGTGTTATTTTGGATAGATCACATCAGAAAAAAAGTGTCCTTGAAAAGGGCCAGAGAAGAACCAGTTCTGTACATTCCTAACTCATCTACTTGAACTTTTCAGCTAAATATCCTATTTTTTAAAGTTCCCAATAAAATAGGTGGCTGATATTCCAAAAAAAAAAAAAAAGACGAATAGTTTCAAATACTGATGATTGCCAATAATAATACTTGCTCCAGCTTTTGGGTTCAGATTCCAGAGGGTTTTTACCCCCCTGCTGTTGCCTTATGTTTTCTCTAGGGAGAGACAGATTTGACCCTGACCAATACACTTTAACAGCTGAAGTCATGGGGATACCAACCAGAAACATGATGAAGAATATATCCTAAGGCAACAAGGAGAGGAGTCTGTGAACTGGGGATACTGAGCCCTTGCTGATGTCAGTTAGGATTTGCTGAGCCGCTTGGCCACATCTGCATAAGCTTGCTCAATTTCTTTGTCCGCAGCACAGGTGTTGGTGAATTCATCCCTGGCATAAGCATTCTTCAGGTATCGCCATAGCCCCATCATCTCTGTTGGGAACTCATAGTTGCGGTATTTCTTAGCTACAATCTAGAGCAAAGACAAAAAAAGAAACTTGCTGGTTTTAGGCTTTTAAACTTAAGAACATAAGAACATAAGAATGGCCCCACTGGGTCAGACCAAAGGTCCATCCAGCTCAGTATCCTGTCTTCCGACAGTGGCCAATGCCAGGTGCCCCGGAGGGAGTGAACCTAACAGGTAATGATCAAATGATCTCTCTCTCCTGCCATCCATTTCCAGCCCCCAAACAGAGGCTAAGGACACCATTCCTTACCCATCCTGGCTAATCTCCATGAATTTATCTTAACCTCCATGAATTTATCTAGTTCTCTTTTATAGATTCATAGATTCATAGATTCTAGGACTGGAAGGGACCTCGAGAGGTCATCGAGTCCAGTCCCCTGCCCTCATGGCAGGACCAAATACTGTCTAGACCATCCCTGATAGACATTTATCTAACCTACTCTTAAATATCTCCAGAGATGGAGATTCCACAACCTCCCTAGGCAGTTTATTCCAGTGTTTAACCACCCTGACAGTTAGGAACTTTTTCCTAATGTCCAACCTAAACCTCCCTTGCTGCAGTTTAAGCCCACTGCTTCTTGTTCTATCCTTAGAGGCTAAGGTGAACAAGTTTTCTCCCTCCTCCTTATGACACCCTTTTAGATACCTGAAAACTGCTATCATGTCCCCTCTCAGTCTTCTCTTTTCCAAACTAAACAAACCCAATTCTTTCAGCCTTCCTTCATAGGTCATGTTCTCAAGACCTTTAATCATTCTTGTTGCTCTTCTCTGGACCCTCTCCAATTTCTCCACATCTTTCTTGAAATGTGGTGCCCAGAACTGGACACAATACTCCAGTTGAGGCCTAACCAGCGCAGAGTAGAGCGGAAGAATGACTTCTCGTGTCTTGCTCACAACACACCTGTTAATACATCCCAGAATCATGTTTGCTTTTTTTGCAACAGCATCACACTGTTGACTCATATTTAGCTTGTGGTCAACTACAACCCCTAGATCCCTTTCTTTTTTTTTAAACCCTTTTATAGTCCTTAATAGAACTTCATTCTTTTTGTTACACAACAGACAAGGAAGTCAAAATGGGCAGGGTCCTATAGTACAAGCCATCAAAAGGTCAACATTTCCTGACCATTAATCATGCAAATACAGTACCTAGTCTCAGGGCTTGTCTACACGAACAATTAGTTTGCAGCAAGCTGGGAGTGTAATCCTACCCCATGCTAGCCTGCTGCACACTAAGTATCCATGTGGTCCAGGCTGCCATCCACTAAAAGTGTGCTTTGAGCTTCCCTGCTTTGAAAGAGGGGTAAATTAAAGCGTACTAGGAACTTTTAGTGTGTGGCAGCAGGGTACATGTGGACTCTTAGTGCGTAGCAGACTAGTGTGGGATAGAGTTACACCCCAGCTTGCTGCAAACTAAGTGTTTGTGTAGACAAGCAGTAAAAGAAGTCCAATACCACTGTGTGGTAACTGATGCCAAATCCTGACTTTATACTAGCAAGTACTGTATCCAAAGACCCAACAGGCTCCACCATGGTTTTTTCCCTCATTCCTATGAACATCCCCTCTAACAGCTGTGCTCCCTGGAATGGCATTATCAGAGAAGAAGCCTGGTCGGATGACACTTTAAAAGGTAGATGGTTTAAAGGGTGTGAACTGAGAAAAGACTTAAAAAAATGAAACATATTGCTTGGTCGAACAATCATGGCAGGGGATATAACCATCTACAAACATTGGAAAGATATACACAACAAGGAGGGGAAATATCTGTTCAGAATGGTACAGGGCACCATGACTTAGATACCAAGAACTAGGTGCCTTAGTAATATCTCAGGCTGATTGAACTAGGAGTATTGGTGTGAACTGGGAAAATACATCTGTGTATCAGGAAGTTTCCTATCTCTGAGATTTATTAGACTGGAAATCTCTGTAGAAGCCCAACCATTAAAGACATTTAGGCCTTGATTCAGCAAGTTACTTAACCACATGCCTTACTTGTAATACGTATATAATCAATGGGACTAACTCATTGCTTAAGGTTAGATACATGCTTAAGTACCTTGCTAGACTGGGGCCTTTCGTCCTGATTGGGCAATGAATTTCATAATACACTGTATGTAACAATCCTGCAGTGACAGAATGGACAAATTGATTGGGCTGGAAGGATTAGTTAATTTATTGGGTCTTTCCCATCTCTAGTTTTTATGACTGTAAAGTTACTCCTGAGCATAAAGGGAATTACATCCATATGTACTGTACAGCTCCCCTCTGTTTTCTAAAGTACTTATTAGAGTTTCCATCCATCTCAGGTTTTTCAGGACAGCTCTGTTCTTAGAAGGGATTATGGTTTATTCTTATTACCAGGATCCCTTTGGCATACTCTAGGCAAAATCCATTTCTAAGTTGCATCTATGCAACCCCACTCCTTTCAGAAGTGTTTCACAAGTGAACATAGAGGATAGAACCCACTCATCAATTTAGGTTGAGATGCACACAATTTCCAATGGAAGTCTTTAACCAAATGAGAACATCCTTTTTCTTGTGTCTGTAAAACAGACCTAGGACAATAGGCTGCAGCTATGCACGTCGATAAGAGATTTATAATTCTACAAGATCTGTTTACCGATCTTTCATTTTGCCTTAAGGAGATGGGAACTAGCAATGGGCCACACAATGAAAGCTTTAAGCATTAGCATTAAAATGTCTGGCTATGCCTCCATGAGGGAAGATGAGCCAGAGAAAGTGCCAAACCAGTGAGAATATTATCACATTACTTGTGTAAGTGATTTAGGCATCATATTCTGTGTTCTCTTTTTAGATGTGTACAGTCAGCGCTCACCATGGCTTAGCTTATGTTTTCACTCATGGAGCCAAGGTGGATGCATGACTTGGCTCCACTTTCTAGCTCCTGGCTTGCCAATGTCTACCAGGTACTTGTTTTTTCTGAAGAAACATGTAATCTGATAAATTGAATAAATACAGCACTTAAAAGAGAGAATGATGTATATCCTTTGCACTACACCAGTGACCATTCTGCATCTTAAACCCTGGATCCCAGAGCTACCTTTCATTGTTAACCTTGCTATGTGAAATACCAGCTGAACAGCTGGTACATCTGAACAGCTCTTCTTAGGTTATACATGGGTGGGAATGGATGCATAGGGTAAAACTCAGAGTGAAGGAGACCTGGGGTTCTAATCCTGGATCTCCTACTGACTCACTGTGTGACATTGGACAAGTCACTTCAAGCTCTCTGTGTCTGTTTCCCCATCTATAAAAAATGGGGCAAATTATGCTTAGCCCCTATTGTACAGTGCTTTAAGATCTGTGGAGAAAAGCACTAAGAGTATGTCTACACTGCAGTTACACACCTGCAGCTGGCCAGTGCTTGCAGGGCTCAGGCTGTGGGACTGTTTAATTCTGCTGTAGACGTTCGGGCTCAGGCTGCAGCCTGAGCTCTGGGACCCTCCCGGCTCACCCGGTTCTAGAACCCAGCTCTAGCCCAAGCCCGAATGTCTACAATGCAATGAAATAGCCCCGGGAGCCCGAGTCAGCTGGCACAGGCCAGCTGTGGGTTTTTAATCGTAGTGTAGACATATCCTAAGTGTTAAGCATTATTTTTATACATATGTAGTGCTACTTGATCATGCATACACACACAATAGTCAGAAAAAATAAAAAAAAAATTATAAAATAGTCCAGTGGAAAGAAAGAATCTGGATGACGAGGGTTTGCAGCTGTCATGGTAGCTAGCTTTAAAAATGCACTTCCTATCAAGGGAAGCCAAAAGATCACAATGCTTATACAACCCTATTTTATAAAACCAATGTGTGGGGGGCTGGGAGTGCAGAATGAGGGAGACAGGGGCATTGGCAAGATAATCAGTCCAAGGAGATGTGCGGTTTCGTTGAGAGAGCCAGGTGTGATTTTATACCAACGTGAAGAAACAAAAAGGAAATACAGTGACAGAGTGCAACAAGTGCAAAAGATTAAAGACAAAATATTTTTAAATAGTCCAAATTAAAAGCAAACTGGCCTGTACGGTATTAGCTGTGAGATATGCTGGTGTGTTTCTAATAGCTCCAGCTAGCACAAGCTTCTGCTCTTTCCTCCCTGCAAACCCAGACACTAGGGCAAGAAGAAAGCTGTATATATATTGGCCTCAAGCCCTTCCTCTTTCCCTGGTCACTATGTGCCAGAGAGGTCCATAGTCCCTAACCCTGGACCTTCCCCTACTATGTATATTCTTGAGGTTGGAGAATTGGACTCCACCAGCCCAACAGTATCTGGCAGAGAGGAGAACTTCAGCTTGCTCTGACCCCTTTGACATCTACCAGCAGTGGGGCAGATAATGCTGTGAAGGAGAGATCTAGTGAATTTAATCGACCACCTCCCTTTTACTTCAGAGGAAGGGATCTGGCCCCTCAGCATGCCCCATACCCTGTTAATGCACCTGCTAGACTTACGCTTGGCTGCCAAAGGGGGGAGTCCTGTTTGCTCTACCTGAGTTGTGGCATACATCCCATAGAACCCAAAAACCATATACTTGCTGACCCAGACTAGTGAATAGTGAGAGATGGAGTCTCTAGGGAGCTAGGAAGTACCATGCAATACCCCAGCCTATTCTGCCCGCCTCACAGTGCACTGGAGATGAGCGGGAGCCTCACATTAATGCACGTTCTATCCAGTGTTTCTTCCTCTTTACAATCAAAGAGTCTTTTTAGATCTTGTTTAATTCTCTTTGCACTTTTGGCCAAGATCGTAGGACCTTACAAACTATTTATAGACCAGGCTCTTGCCTATAGAAAAGAAGGGACTGGCAGATAGAGCTACAGCATTTCTAGGATAGTTCAGGTTTACAGACTTGAGCACTTTACTGTCAGACCAGATTTGCTTATCCATCAGATGAAGCCTTTTACCTTAACAACATGAAGTTTGGGCAGAAGGTTGCAATCAGCAAGCGTCAGCTCATCCCCATCCAGAAACTTGCGTTTAGACACTTTCTCCTCTTCAGTGCTGTCTGCATCGATTTCTTCAGGGAGAGGGGTGTTCAGATAGTCATCCAGCTTCTTTAAAGCCTTTGTCAAACCTCTCTCAAGGCCTTTGTCAATAAATAAAGAAATAGGTGGGTGGGAAGAAAGAAAGGCTTAGAAACACTGTCGTTAACACTGCCCGTGACCATACTTACGAAGCTAAGGCCAGATGCTCTGGTGTGGGGTTCTGTTTGTGCTGTATCTCCAGTGGAATCTGACTATAAGCAGCTACATGAGGATTGCCCCAAGCTAGACCTAGTTTTCCAGTGACACAGGTGGCTCTTAGGTACAGCCCTCCCTCCTAACAGTATAGCAACAAAAAAGGGACCCTGGAAGGAGGAAAGGAGGTGCGGTCATGATGTTCCCACACCGCGCTGATCCTAGGCTGTGTTTTTGGTGCACTGCAGCCATTGGATCTCAAGGTAGGTAGAACAGCTGCAGATAGTATGGGACGAATGACCATGTACACATGGACTGGGCGATGCCCCTGTATCCCCCTCACACTGTTATTATTGAACATCCAGCAAAGAAGGTCAATGAATTGGAGCTCCCCAATTCCAATAACACTATTCTAGCTCTACAGTATTGCCATTAATATCAAACCTGGTTCAATACTTCACGCTCATTTTTTCTTTCATGTAAATTCATTTAAGGTGGTAGGAATGTCTCAGAAGATGCCAACCATAGTGCTATGTTGACGTTCTCCCAGTCACTTAGAAGATACAGTGTAATTGAAATGAAAGCAGTTTGACAACAGTGAAATGTGATGCCACACAAAACACTTATGATATCCAGCCAGTTTCAAACCTCTTCCCATTTCAGAATTGAATTGGGGTCAAGTACCCCTTTCAGTCGATTTCAAAGGGGTTGCCCAGCAGAGAGGAGAATTTGGACCTTTCACTTTAAGACTTACTAAAGGCTAAATCCCGCAGTCAGTCCTTCCCCACACAATAAATTCCTTTTGACTCCAGTGGGAGTTCTGCACTCAAAATGATGACAAGATATAGCATATAACAAAAGTGCCAAATTCTCCAGCAAAAACATCAGCCCAGGTGCAAGATCTCTGTGTCTACACTTCACCATCATCAGAATGAACAAATTACAGATCTTTTACTCATCCATCACAAACAGTGTATTTGCCCCAGGTGAGTGAGTAGAAGTTTGCAAGTTATTACTTGGATTGAAAACTCTCTGGGACAGGGGCCATCTTTTTGTTCTGGGTTTGTACAGCACCTAGCACAAAGCGGGTCCTGGTCCACCACTAGGCGCTTTGGGAATACAAATAATTGATAATGTATAATGTGCAAAATAACAATATGGCCCCAATGAGGATAAGGGCCAGAAGCTCAGCTGATTTACACCAGCTGTGGCTCTGAAGCATTACACTTTTAGGCACCATTTTACACCTGTGAGCTACTTTACCTAATGCTTACGTCTACATTTGTGCTGGGAGGTGTGATTCCCAGCTGGTGGAGACATACCAGCACTAGCTCTGCTCGAGCTAGCACACTAAAAATAGCAATGTAGCCTAGGTAGCAGCTTTGGGTAACCACCCAAGTATGTACCCAGGGTGTCTGGGTGGGTACGTATGCAGGCAGCTAGCCTGAACTACCTCCCATGCTACCATGGCTATACTGCTAGTCTTAGCTAGGGGTATGTCTATGCAAACCGGGAATCACACCTGCCAACTCAAATGTAGACGTAGACAATGAATGAAGAATTCCCCCAGGAGTATGTGCAGAAGTATTTTCAGAACTAGGTCTTTAAACCCATCTTATGTGGTGCAAAGGGTACTCCTGAGGGCATTCTGCACCAAAAAATAAAAAATTCTGTGCCAGAAAATTAAAAATTCTGCACACAATATTTTAAAATTCTGCAAATTTTATTTCTCAAATAAATGTGGAGGCTCCAGTATGGCATTGGGGAGCACAGGCCACTGGCTGCACAGAGGTTGGAGATCACTATACAACTCCCCCCCGGGACACACACTCAGAAGTGAGGCTGCACCCAACCCTGACACAGTGCAAGGACTGGGCCTGCCCCAGAAACACCCCAGGGCCCTGCCCCTCTGTGCCAGGTGCACCAGGTGTGGGCTGGCAGGCTCAGCAAGGCATGATTCAAGTGTGGAGGGGCTTAGTGTGGGGGGATCCAGGTGTGGGTTGAGAGGGTTCTGTGGGGCAATCTGGGTGCGGGCGGCTCAGTGGGGGATCCAGTGTGGGGGGGGATCTGGATGCACAGGGGCTTGTTGGAGGGTTCTGGGTGCAAAGGTAATGGGACTCTGCAGGGGGGTCCAGGTGGGGGTGGTTGGGGCTCAGTGGGGGTAGCTCTGGGTGTGGGGGGATAGAACTCAGCAGGGGGATCTGCGTGTGTGGGGGATCAGTGGGGGGGGGCTCTGGGTGTGAGGGGAGTGGGGCTCAGTGGGGTGGGGATCCAGGTGCAGCTGGTTGAGGCTCGGTAGGGTGGGGATGCGGGTGCGGGTGGCTTGTTGGGGTGGTCCAGGTGCAGGGGGGTTCTGGGTGCGGGGGGTGAGGCTCGGCAGGAGGGTCTGGGTATGAGGGGGTCTGGATGCAAAGGGGTTAGTGGATGAGTGAGCAGCTCCCTGTACAGTGATCCCTCCCCCTGCAGCTGAGCGATGAGTGCAGGAAGCGTGTGGAGGAGGGGGGGGCAGTGAGGGAGTTTGCAGCACTTCCTCCTAGCCGGGGGGAAAATCTGGGGGTGGGTCTGACACAGCCTTGGATCCTGTGCAGGGGAAGAGGAAGTCCTGTCCTCCTCATCCCAGCCGGGACTAGCAGCTGAGTCTGGCACAGGGTAGGAACCACCAGCCGGTCTTCCCCAGTCCCATCCCCTCCTCCACAGAGATTTACCTCTCTGCTTGCTGCCCTGGGCACCAGAAACATACTGCTGGGGAGGGTCGAATGACCACTCTTGTGGCTTCCATTTGCTTCCCCATCAGAAAGTCATTTTTCTGTGGGGAAATGAAGAAATCTGCAAGGGATATAAATTCTGCACATGCGCAATGGCGCAGAATTCCCCCAGGAGTAAAATTGGCCTTAAAACAGCTGAAGAATTCACCTTGACATGGGGAACTCCACGAGCAGAAAGCTGACACAAGTGACTCTATCACCTCTGGCATCAGCCACACCTCCATCCCTGGCATGAGGGCAGAGATGATGTGTTTCAAGGGCATTCAGGATGGAGGAGAGCATCACTATGCCTGATCTTCCACCGGCATAATATCCATTACGGACCTTATGCCAGTGGTGGAAGTTAAAGTAGGCTGCCTGTTGCTCTCACTTCCACCAGGGTCTGCTGGCCATGGATCAAGGAACCACACCAGCGCTCTGTTGCTGCCACGCTCAGACATAGTGGAGAATCATCATGGCCTTATTGTTGACTGAGAAACTACAATCCCAATCGAACCCTCCCGGCCCCAGCAAACATGTTAGGGAAGGTTAGAATTTCATGTCTGAAAGCAAAGACTCTAAAATGACTGAAGTGTTGCCATCTATAAAACAAAAGTGTTGCCATCCCTTATTTAATCTCCCAAATTTAATTTTGACACTGACATTCTACTGTCAGATTCTGGCATTATTGTCTGTAATCGCCTGCAGCTGTGTTCTGCTACACAGCTCATATTGAAAGGTAATAAGGACATGCCGTTTAATATACCCTCATGTGGCAACAATGGAAATATTTTGCAATCTCTTTTTGTTTTGACCCATAACACCTGTTGAACAGAAAGTTTTCTTTCTCCCGGTCAGCACCAGATAATATTCTCTTATAGTGAACTCATTTGGAGACAATGGAATTGAATTATTCCGATTTAACTCAATTTAGCTCACTTGGATTTTTGAAAACTGGCTTAACACTGAGCATTCTCCCGTATCCCCTGACAACCCAATAAAATCTTTGGTTTTGCTAGATCATCTGTTTTATATTTCCAATATGAGAAGAAGGTATTGCACAACACTGGGAAAATGCATTAAGTGCGTTGTATGCTAGACTATAGAGTCAGATAGGTGTGTTTATAAAGACAGGGCAGGGGTAAGGTGTTTTTAATGTGGTTCTTTTCTGGAACGCATTCATTTCTCTTGCTGCTATCACTGTATCAATGTGTCTTAAGGCTCTCTCAGAAGCAATGGCTGAAGTGATGCCTGTTGGTGAGAGTAGAAAATAACATGTATGTGAATTCTCCAGGGCACTTTAACCTCTTCATACTTGGGGTACGTCCAGACTACCCGCCGTATCGGCGGGTAGTGATCGATTTATCGGGGATCGATTATCGCGTCTCGTTAAGACGCGATATATCAATCCCCGAACGCGCTCCCCGTCGACTCCGGAACTCCACTGGAGTGAGCGGAGTCGACGGGGGAGCCGCGGCCGTCGATCCCGCGCCATGAGGACCCAAGGTAAATCGATCTAAGATACTTCGACTTCAGCTACGCTATTCACGTAGCTGAAGTTGCGTATCTTAGATCGATCCCCCCCCAGTGTAGACCAGCCCTTAGAAGCCATTTGCCTAGTAGAATAACCACAGTAGTGGGCATCAGTAGATCTGTGTTCTAATTCAGGGGCTCTATTTGGTCCTTGCAGGATCCCAGAATTTCTCACTAAAATCAATGGGGGAGCAATACATATCCTGGTGTGAGAATTGTGACCATAACTTGTTGTGTGACCTTGGGCAAGTGAATTAGCCTCTCTAAGCCTTAGTTTCATTATAATTAAATTGTGGACCATCAATCCAGATCTGTTATTCCACCAGGGGAGAACTGCCCCAACCCCAAACTGACTGAGATAATGGTCAGTCCATGATAAAGACCTGGGTTAAAATTTTCAAAATGCTCCTAAGGGAATTAGGAGCCAAAGTTTTATTTTCAGAAGTAATATAGGCACTTAGGACCAGATTTTAAAGGATTTAGGTGCCTAAAGATGCAAATGGCACCTGGTGAGATTTTCAAAAGTGCCTATGCACCTAATTCTCTTGGTGCATATCTGTATCATGAAGTATCTAAATATCTTTGGAAATCTGTCTCTTAGAAGCCTGTGTCATTGAAAGTCAATGCGATTTAGGGTTTTAAGTGCCTAAGTCCCTTTTGAAAATGGGACTTCGGCTCCAACGTCACTTAATTGCTTTTGAAAATGTTACCCCCGATCACCACCTCCCAGACCTCCAGATCCAGAGTGTGGACAGCTCTGTGAATGGAATCCATTCCCATGGTTATCGTGGCAAGTACGGAAACCTGTGTCAACTGAGATACATCATCTGCATGGACAATGAAAACACTAAGCACAACCAGCATTGGGGATCACAGTGCCTACACACTGAGTGACCTATTCAAGCTAACTAAAGGTTCCAAGTTCACTTGCATCAGAAATCAGATATAAAATACACGGTGACACCACCTCCTTTATTTCCCAGTGCCTCATGCTGGACAACATACCCAGCTAGAAACATTTTACTCCACTTATGGTCCTGCCGTGTCATCTATGGCATTAGGGACTGTACTTTTAAAATCTAAGCTTTCCAGACGGAGAGTCTGGGTGGGGTGCTGTGAAGCTCTTGTTGTTAGGCACAGCCAGTTGGAACCAGAGTACCAGACACAGAAGAAAGCCGAGCTTTTGCTAGTGTGTTAAGCGTTGATTGATCGCTGAACGCCACCTCATCCAGCCAATCATACAAAAAGAGATCGGCAAAAAATTTCACACCATTCTTTGCAGTTTTCCTGTCCCACCCCCTTACAGTTTTTCACAACTTTGTCTAACAGCGCTTAGAAGCCAGAGAAATAACACTTTACGACCTCAGAGAAACCACAGAATATTTAATGCATGTATTACCATCTGCCAAATACACAGGGCGAGGTTCAGTTTAGCTGATGATACAAAATTTACAATGATATCCTGTTTGCAGGATAAGGTTACTCGGTGTTGAACAATGAGATTAACAAATCCTGACATGCACAGAATTATAAAGATTGTAACAAAAGTTAACAGTAATTGGCAAAATTCTGCTGTCAGATACACAGGCATAAATCTGGAGTAACTCCACAATACCAACAAATTTACTCCATATTTACACCAGTTTAACCGAGAAGAGAAAAGATTGATAGAAAATAGTGATTTTTGCACACTTTGCACCTCCGTCTCATAGAGCCCTTCCTATGGGAGGCTCTGGGGAACTTCAGCTGCTATTTTTTCGATCTAAATTCAAGACTCCCTTTTTTTCCTTAATGAACTGCTGAAATTCAGTTTTCATGCTATTTTGTTTGTCACCTTCTCTAGTCTCAGTTACACCAATATAAATCTGTAGCAGCTCCATTGATTTACTTCAGCTTTGCACCAGAAACAGGAAGAGGAAAATCTGGCTCTTTTTTATACTTGATAACAGGGACTACAGAAATGAAAAAATAATGATGATGGTTCCGCATTATTTATAGGAAGTTTTATAACATTGATAAGGGAGCTCTCGAGGCTGGACCTGAGAGAAACAATCAGGCAGACAAAGAATTTAAGCGCCAATCTACAATTACAGAACAGTAAGCCTGACTTCAGTACCGGGCAAACTGGTTGAAACTATAGTAAATAACAAAATTGTCAGACACATAGATGAACTTAATTTGTGGGGGAAAAGTCAACATGGTTTTTGTAAAGGGAAATCATGCCTCACCAATCTACTAGAATTCTTTGAGGGGGTCAACAGGCATATGGACAAGGGGGATCCAGTGGATATAGTGTACTTAGATTTTCAGAAAGCTTTTGACAAGGTCCTGCACCTAAGGCTCTTATGCAAAGTAAGCTGTCATGGAATTAGAGGGAAGGTCCTCTCATGGATTGGTAACTGGTAAGAAGATAGGAAACAAAGGGTAGGAATAAATGGTAAATGTTTAGAATGGAGAGAGGTAAATAGTGATTTCCCCCAGGAGTCTGCACTGGAACCAGTCCTATTCAATATATTCATAAATGATCTGGGAAAAGGGGTAAACAGTGAGATGGCAAAATTTGCAGATGATACAAAACTACTCAAGATAGTTAATTCCCAGGAAGACTGCGAAGAGCTCCAAAAGGATCCCTCAAAACTGGGTGACTGGGCAACAAAATGGCAGATGAAATTCAGCATTGATAAATGCAAAGTAATGCACATTGGAAAACATAAACCCAACTATACATATAAAATGATGGAGTCTAAATTAGCTGTTACCACTTAAGAAAGAGATCTTAGAATCATTGTGGATAGTTCTCTGAAAACATCCACTCAATGTACAGTGGCAGTCAAAAAAGCGATCAGAATGTTGGGAATCATTAAGAAAGGGATCGATAATAAGACAGAAAGTATCATATTGCCTCTATATAAATCCATGGTAGGCCCACATCTTGAATACTGCATACAGATGAGGTCACCCCATCTCAAAAAAAATATATTGGAATTGGAAAAGGTTCAGAAAAGGACAACAAAAATTATTAGGGGTATGGAACGGCTTCCATATGAGGAGAGATTAATAAGACTGGGACTTTTCAGCTTGGAAAAGAGATGACTAAGGGGGGATATGATAGAGGTCTATGAAATCATGGCTGGTGTGGAGAAAGTGTATAAAGAAGTGTTATTTACTCCTTCTCACAACACGTGAACTAGGAGTCACCAAATGAAATTAATAGGCAGCAGGTTTAAAACAAACAAAAGGAAGTATTTTTTCACATAACACACAGTCAACCTGTGGAACTACTTGCCAGAGGATGTTGAAGGCCAAGACTATAACAGGGTTTAAAAAAAGAACTAGATAATTTCATGGAGGATAGGTCCATCAATGGCTATTAGCCAGGACGGGCAGGGATGCTGTTCCTAGCCTCTGTTTGCCAGAAGCTGGGAATGAGCGACAGGGGATGGATCACTTGATGATAACCTGTTCTGTTCATTCCCTCTGGGGCACCTGGCACTGGTCACTGTCAGAAGACAGGATACTGGGCTAGATGGACCTTTGGTCTGACCCAGTATAGCCGTTCTCATGTTCTTAAGCCTTTGTGGATCTGACTGCAGGATCAGGACTTTAATTAGTATTTATTACAACGTGAGGTATCAAGGCCTAAGGGGTACAATATATGTGGCTCTTTCTATGAGAGAATACCATTGAAACCACAGAGACAACAAAACTTCTAAGTTGTCAAAACAAAACAATGTGAATTCCTTTGTATTTGTCACGTGAAACCACCCCAGAATGACCCTGGCAGAACTGCAGGTTCCTTAATTGTCAAGCCCATAGTTTGTTAAACTCGCTTGATCTGTGTACAAAATGAGTTGTGCTTGCCGCAGCTACCCTGAGTAACTGATTGATGCTTTTTCTTTTTATTGCTCTTTTCGACCCCCCCCCCCCATTAAGATTTATCCCACAACACACGCAAATGAACTTGATGAAATATGCAATGAGGGAAACGGGGGAACAGCACATAAATATTCGCAGTCTCACACAAACAACCTGAGATTTATTTTTCCTTTAAGAAAATAAACCACCTTCCTTGATCACTTCCAGATTCATGGTGTTTGATATTAGAAGAGATCCAATACTGTTTTCTGGCAGGAGAGGAAAAAACAACTTAGAACCAGCAATTTAAGGTAAGAAAATAATATAATTCTACTAATCAAACAGCCTGATTAAAGACCAGGGATCCGTATTGTCAACTCCCTCTCTCCCACCCACTCGTCCAAACAGGCGTAAGCTCTGTATTATAACCTTTAACTGGCTAGATTAACCCTTTAACAAATGGATGCACTAAGACTGCAATGTGCCCTTTGCTGTAGTACACAGAGGATATTTTTGCCTTCCACTTAAAAAAAAAAAGAGTTCCTTTTCGTTCTTCCTATTGTTTCTATATATCTTTAATTACAATGCATGCGATTTATGCCAACTGTGCTGATTCTGGGATAGGCATCTTGCCCTGATTTGCTTTGCTTCTTAGGATATGTCTACACTGCAATCACAGGATGTGATTGCAACTTGTGTAGACATACCTGAGCTAGCTTGAATCTAGCTAGCGTGGGTACTGGAGCAGTGAAACTATGACAGCATGGGCTTCAGCATGTGCTGCACCAGCCCACCCAGAACACTAGGTAATTACTTGGGTGGCTAGTGGGCGCTGGACCTCAGACTGCCGTGGCTTCATTGCTCAGGTACCCAAGTCAGCAAGAATAAAGCTGGCTCAGATATGCCTACATGAGCTGCAACCACAGTACAGGCATACCCTTAGTTTAAAGTCTCCTGTTCTCTTCTATGCTATCCCCTTTTCCTGAGCTCTCTCTTCTAGGCACTCTCTTTCTCTCTCCTACAAGTGCCTTAGTACCAGTCCCCACCTCCTATCTCCAGTGCCTAATGAAGCCATTAATTACATGTAAGGTACAATTTTTGAAAAGCACCGACGTGATTTAGGAGCCTGTGTCCCATTTTTCAAGTGATTTAGGCACTTACAAGGCTGCATTTCATTAGAAGTCAATGGGTCTAAGTCACTTTGGCACTTTTGAAAATGTTACCCTACATCCTTATGTTGCCGCTCACTCCACAGTCACAGGCCAATGAGGATGATATGGCCAGACATACTCTCCAAAGGCTTGGGGCTACTTTGGCAAAACTGTCAGTTTCCAAGCACTGCATAGCAGCCCTGCTGGTGGAAGGACGGGGCAGAAACTTCACCTCCCTTGGTTGCCCATAATGCCCTTAATCAGAAGAAGGCTGGTCCAGGGGTGAGGAGCTCATCTGAGGCTTGGGAGACCAATGTTCAATTCCCAGCTCTTCTACAAGCTTTTCTGCGTGACCTTGGGCAAGTCACATAGTTTTTCTGTGCCTCTGTTGCCCATCTGTAAAGCGAGGATAATAGCACTGCTCTGCCTCCCAGGTGTGTTGTGAGACTAAATACGGACTGTGAGATGCTCTGATAATGGGGGCCATATCGTATTTAAGATAGGCGGCTGCCCCCTTTTTCAGCTGTGCTGAACCCCCATAGATGACTTTGCAATCTCCTCTCCCTGGACTTTCACCTCGGGGTCTCTACTACTGGGGTCTGTGTTGTCAGGAGCAGTGAGGAGCCAGCCATAAAAGGCTTGGGTCAGAGAAGGATCAAAAAGTTTGGCTGCTTCCTTGAAACTTATTTCAATGTATCTGAACCTGGAAAGATTAGACTCTTTTGTGAGATTTCCCACTTTCAGCCAGGCTGAAAATATCACAAAAACAGGCTTTATCACAGTATTTTGGGTTTATTCCTAGATAAAACCAGGTAGCATAGATGCATTTGAAATTCGTTTAAAAGAAAGATTGGTGAATTTTTTCAAGTCTCCATAAAGCTTTACATTTGATTCAGTTCCAGTTTTGGGCTGAAGATTCAAGTTTATTCCTAGCTCACTTGTCCTTACTCTGGATTACAATGGAGGAGTAAAACACACTTAATCAAATGGTCCTACAGGACCTATATGAAGAGAGCATCAGGAATATATACAGAGAGGGTTGTTTTGAACAGAGGAAACAGGACTTGGAAAGCAGTTAAAGAATGGATTAAAAAGGGTTCACTTCCAATGGTTTGGCACTTGTTTTAAGGCCAGGAGATGGCAAAAGGTAAAGCCGCCGTTCTGTAGCTGCTCCAGGTAAAACAACTGCTAACTTGTATTTCACAAAACATCTACACTCTGCAGGGAAAAACAGATGCATCCCATTCCCGGACCACTTCCCAAAGGGCCTGATTCTGACCTCATTGGCACTACTTTAATCCTGGTGTCACTACATTTATTTCAGTGGAGTGACTCCTGATTTGCCCCAGTGTAGTGAAAGAAGAATGAGGCCCTGAATGTAATAAAGCCACAGAATTTATTCATAATGCAAGATTTTCACTCCAGCATCCCTATTTAGGTTGCTGTGTGTTTACTCAGACTGTGCTGTGTTGTTTACTTATCAAACAACAAGAGATGCTTCTGGAACCAACAAAGTAGCACTAAGTACAGAAATGTACTGGGGAAAACAAGAGAAAATGTGTAAGTGCACAGCCTAACTTTCAGTCACAGTGCTGTGGGGACCCCTTGTGTTCTAGTATTTAAGCAAAGAAAATTGCTCCTTGTATGTTTAAGTTTCTCTTTCTACTGTGCACCCAATGGGCAAATTCTGCTCTCATTTACACGAGTGTAAATCCAGAGCACACCACTGATTTAAACCAAGTTACTCCACCCATACAGTGGTGTAGCTGCCAGCAAAAATTGGCACAATAGGTAGAAATTGATTACTGTATGATTATATTCAGAATAATATTACATCCACATAGACATAAAAGGGCCTGATTCGCCTCTTGCACCAATTGCTATGCTAATGTAACTCTATGGCGTTCAAATTTACTCCTAGCTTGCAGGGGTGGGGGCAGCAGAAGATAAAAGGAAGAGAATCAGGCCTAGACATTGTACTGCTATTTAGGCTGCAAGCTTTCAAGGCAATTATCATTTTTTCAGACTGTCTGTAAAGGTGACTGGCACTATGTAACTATATATAAGTAAAATACATCAATCTAGATGCCTTATCTATGCTAGGAGAACTTTAGACTGAGATTTCAAAGTTGAATAAGGCATTGGGAATATGGAAGCATAGAGTCAAATGCCACAGTAGCATTTAACTTCAGAAAGGAGAACTACAGAAAAATGAGGAAGTTAGTTAAACAGAAATTAAAAGGTACAGTCACAAAAATAAAATACCTGCAAACTTCATGGAAACTTTTAAAAACACAATAATAGAGGCTGAAATTAAAGTATACCCCAAATTTTAAAAGATAGTAAGATGACCAAAAAGTGCCACCATGGCTAAACAACAAAGTAAAAGAAGCGGTTAGAGGCAAAAAGGCATCCTTTCAAAATTGGAACTTAAATCCTACGGAAGAAAATAGTAAGGAGCATAAACTCTGGCAAGTCAAGTGTAAAAGTATAATTAGGCAGGCCAAAAAAGAATTTGAAGAGCAACTAGCCAAAGACTCAAAAAGTAACAGCAATTGTTTTTAAGTACATCAGAAGCAGGAAGCCTGCCAAATAAACAGTGGGGCCACTGGAGGACTGAGGTGCTTAAGAATCACTCAAAGAAGATAATGCCATTGCGAAGAAACTAAATGAATTCTTTGTGTTGGTCTTCACTGCAGAGGATATGAGGGAGATTCCCAACCTGAGCCATTCTTTTTGGGTGACAAATCTGAACAATTGTCCCAGACTGAGGCGTCAATAAAGGAGTTTTAGAACAAATTGAAAAATTAAACAGTAATAAGTCACCAGGACCAGATGGTATTCACCCAAGAGTTCCGAAGGAATGCAAATTTGAAATTGTGATATGTAACCTATCATTTAAATCAGCTTCTGTGCCAGATGACTGACAGATAGCTAATGTGACACCAATTTTTAAAAAAGGCTCCAGAAGCCATTCTGGCAATTACAGGCCAGTAAGCCTAACTTCAGTACCAGGCAAATTGGTTTAAACTATGAATAGAATTGTCAGACACATAGATGAACACGATTTTTGTGGGAAGAGTCACATGGCTTTTGTAAAGGGAAATCATACCTCACCAATCTGCTAGAATTTGTTGAGGGTGTCAATAAACATGTGGACAAGAGTGATCCAGTGGATATTGTGTACTTGGACTTTTAGAAAGCCTTTGACAAGGTCCTGCACCTAAAGCTCTTAAGCAAAATAAAGCAAAATCATGGAATAAAAGGGAAAGTCCTCTCATGGATCAGTAACTGGTTAAAAGCTAGGGAACAAAGGGTAGAAATAAATGATCAGTTTTCAGATTGGAGAGAGGTAAATAGTGGAGTCCCTCTGGGGTTTGTACTGGGACCAGTGCTGTTCACATATTCATAAATGATCTGGGAAAAGGAGTAAACAGTGAGATGGCAAAATTTGCAGACAATAAAAAATTACCCAAGATTGTTAAGTACAAGGCAGACTGTGAAGAGTTACAAAGAGATCTCAAAAACTGGGTGACTGGGCAACAAAATGGCAGATGAAATTGAATGTTGCTAAGTGCAAAGTAATGTACATTGGAATACATAATCCCAACTATACATATATAATGATGGATTCTAAATTAGCTGTTTCCACTCAAGAAAGAGATCTTGGAGTCATTATGGATAGTTTTCTGAAACCATCTGCTCAGTATGCAGCTGCAGTCAAAAAAGCTAACAGAATGTTAGAAACAATTAGGAAAGGGATAGATAATAAGACAGAAACTATCATAATGCCACTATATAAATCCATCGTACACCTACTCCTTGAATACTGTGTGCAGTTCTCGTCACCCCATCTCAAAAAAAGATATATTAGAATTGGAAAAGGTACAGAGAAGAGCAACAAAATGATGAAGGGTATGTAACAGCTTCCATATGAGGAGAGATTAAAAAGACTGGGACTTCTCAGCTTGGAAAAGAGACGAATAAGAGGGGATAAGATAGAGCTCTATAAAATTGTGACTAGTGTGGAGAAAGTGAATAAGGAAGTATTATTTGTTCCTTTACATAACACCAGAACCTGGGGTCACCCAATGAAATTAATAGGCAGCAGGTTTAAAACAAACAAAAGGAAGTACTTCTTCACACAATGCACAGTTATCATGTGGAACTCATTGCCAGGGGTTGTTGTGAGGCCAAAACTATAATGGGATTCAAAAACAAAATAGATAAGTTCATGGAAGATTGGTCCATCACTGACTGTTAGCCAAGATGGTCAGGGATGCAACCCCATGCTTTGGGTGTTCCTAGCCTCTGATTGCCAAAAGCTGGGAGAGGATGACAGGGAATGGATCACTCGATGATTGCCTGTTCTGTTCATTCCCTCTGAAGCACCTGGCATTGGCCACTGTCAGAAGACAGAATACAGGGCTAGATGGACCATTGGTCTGACCCAGTATGGCCATTCTTATGTTCGTTATGGTGTTCTAATTTCTTTGCTGGCTTTAAAAAATCTCAACCTTAAATTTGGTTTTCTTCTAATATTTTCAGTAATGCCAACCCCTAGCATTCAAAAGTCATGCATCAGATCCCCAAAATCTTACTTAAAAACTATGAGATCTTAAAATAATAAACTTTGTGTTCTTTTCCTTTGCCTCTTTGTTTTTGAGACTTTGCGGTTCTCATGCCAAGCTTTTCTCTGCAACCAGGAGGACTAAAAATTTACCGTTTAAAAATAAAATAAAATCTGGAATTCTCATGTAATCACTTGCCTCCAGGAGTGCATTTTTAAGGAAAATACCAAATATTGCAAGACCAGATAAAATCTCGAGAGTGGCAACATCGTTTTCCAGTTATGTTTATTAATTTCCCTCCAGTTCTTCTACAAAGACAATTTGCATCAGAATAACAGCCAAAACTATTTTTGGGGAAAAAAATATTATGGCCCATTCCTGCTCCCATTGAAGTCAATAGGAGTTTTTCACACTGACTTCTAAGAGAGCAGGATTAGGTCACGGAATTCTATGTCATTAGACATTCTGCCCTATAATAACATATTCAGGAAGGTAATAAAGTGTGTGGCTACATTTAAGGCTGTAAGTAATCCTCCTGGAGTCAACAGGGCTACTCATGTACTTAAATTTAGACATGTGCTTAAGCAAAATTTCCTGAATTGGGGCCATAATTTCCCACAAATCCATGCCCATGACAACTATATAGAGGACTTGATTCTGACTGCATCGAAGTCAATGGAGTTACCCCAGTGTGAAAGTAGAGTTAATGAGATCAGAATCTGACCCATGGTGCCGGTAACAATCTCACAATCCAGAAAGGAGGCCTCCGTGTGTGTCTTACTGCTTATAGCAAGGGCCAACAGGGAAGGGAAGGGGTCACTTATGGTAATGATGCTTAAAACTGAATTTTAAATAACAATGCAATTTAGGCCTCCCATTTCAGCAGCTAGGTGCTTAATTTCTCGCAGGACTGCTGCCACCAGATTGGTCTAATCCAGTTCCAGCTGCTCTACCACGCCTGTGTGTGAGCAAGGGAGCTCAGCAGGGAAAGAGAATAAAGCATCCCGGTTCTGCCAGCAGCAGGACCTGGAGGAATATTCAAGCTCAAGGGGGAAATAAAGCCTTTGTTAAAAAAAAGAAGTGTCTGACAGCTAGGTGATCACCTTTTCAAAAGGCAAAACAAGACACATGGAGGAGCCCTGCCCCCCCTGTGGCCCCGCCCCTGCCCCTCCTTTTCCCCTGCGCCCCCACCCCCTGCTCCTCCTCTTCTCCCCCAAAGCTTCCCCCCCCAGCCAGAGCCACCCAGGAAACCCGGATCGCTGTGGGGAGCCCTGGACCCTCCACTTGCCCTGGACGTGGGGCTAGGGTGCCTGAGACCAGCCCCTGGTCCCACCCTCCAGGCCTTTAGGCCCTGGTCCTGCACCATTAAAGTCAGTAGGAGCTTTGTCATTGATTTCAGTGAGCGCAGGATCAAGCCCTTAGCGTGCAGAGCACAGGTGAGAGGGGTCAAAGGTACATGACAAATTGTGCAACTATTTGCCGGATTATATTTATCCCATGGCTCTGTGATTTATCCTATTGCTACCACCACTATGTATCGTTTGTCTGTGTATACAACAATAACCGGGACCCACGGTATCTGAAGAGAATATAGTTCTTCATCTTCTATGTATGGTCTGTATGTACGATACATACTGGAACTCTCCTCTGTTTATACATAGCTAGTCTGGGTAAAGTCATTTTTATAGACTCTAATGATTTCATGATAAGTTTCATGAAGACATCCAGCATTAGGGCCAGATTTACAATGACGATTCAGCTCCTTTGGGCTGCTCCTAAGCTGCAAAGAAGCCAGATTTTGGTAGTAAATGGCTGGCGGGGGGTGGGGGGAGGCGAGTGCTCAGTTGGAGCTGACTTGTGACCAGCTGCCCCTCACCCACATGGAGGGGATGTTTCAGGGGAGAGGAGGAGTTCCACTTTGCTATGCTGATACTCAGCTGCTGGAGGGTAGAGCAGGACATAGGCTGCTCTAACTCACGGTGGAGCTGGAGCCAGGGTTAATGCAGACTGTCCTGCAGAATCAGGGAGCTGTAATCATCTCGATAATGACCCCCATCCTCTCTGGCACCCGGCATCGCTTGGATTCAAGGGAGAATCTGCCTCACAGTCTCATCACTTCTGTAACCTTTCTGTGTGGCATAAATTCCTTTTGAAGTGAACTGATGTTTTTCTGTTTATTTACGGAGGTACGTGATGGCCTCTAGAAAGGATCAGAACACACAGACACAGTGTTCATACTGTGCATGTATATTCACTGTGGGGCTGACACTGCTCTCACCTGGAGTAACTCCATAGAAGGCAGTGGAATTAAACTAGCATAAAACCAATGTAGGTCAGAGGAGAGTCAGGCCCTGTGCGTGTGTGTGCATATATATTATAGACATATATATATAGCACATAAAGAGAGAGAGATGTTTCTCACCTCACATGCTTAACCGCAAAGTGTGATGTAGCTGCCGAAGGAGGTGAATGGCATTTAATCACATGTAAATTAATGATTTAATACTCTTTTATTTTTGGGCCCTTGATCTAAATCCAAACCAGACCAGTGGAATCCTCTGGTCAGACGGCTGGAAATTCCACCGAATTAAATCACGTTGGTGGTCTCCCAGCTCAGATCCTTGTGAAGAGCAGTACAGTAAAACATCCTCTCGTTCCGCTAATGAATGCGCCCACCCACACAGGATCTAGTGCCCCCAAAGAACTCAATTCAAGAACAACTTTTTAAACTCATGAATGAAATCAAAGGGCTCATTCTATGAGCCAAAGAGCGCACAATTTTAGGAAGAACTAACTGCAATTGGGTGGTTATTACACATCGTCCCTTTCATAAGCAATATAGACAAGCAAAAATAATAATCATAATACTGAACATATGCACAGTGTTTTAGATAATTAATCCTTATGATACTCCAGTAAGTAGGTAAATAGCTACTGTTATCCTTGTTTTATAAAGCTTAAGTGACTTGCTCTAGGTCACAGAAGGAGCCAATGTTAGAACTCATGAGATCCTGGCTTTCAGTCCTATGCTCAGACCAGGCCTTGTGGTAAATATGTGGCAATTAGAAGAATCTGCTCTCAAGGGAGGCGGAAAAACTCAAGTAACTAAGGCTAAAGAGAAGAAGAGCTCTGTGTAAGTCTGAAAGCTTGTCTCTCTCACCAACAGAAGTTGGTCCAAAGAAGCTATTACCTCACCCACCTTGTCTCTCTGTGAAACTAATGTGAAGATCACACTCATTGCGCTCTTCCTAGGATTTCTGTCTCTGGCATCAGCTGTGCAGGGGATTAAATGTTCATGATTTTAACCACAGCAGTGGCATCTCGTGAAAAAGGTCAGAGGATAGAACAATCTAGTCACACTATCCAAGCAGGAAGTTGGACTATTCCTGTGCTGTGAGGACCACTCCTTTAGGGAAGCCTGTTAGGAAATTATTGGGTGATGTGGGGGGTGGAAGGAATCAAGTCCCTTGTAACTGAACGGGCTTGAAATAATAAATACGCACACTTTCTTTAAACACAGCTTGCCACATCCTGAGAATCTGGAATCAATTCCTTTCCTTTCAAGATGCTTAAAAGTGGTGGAACTTTGATATGGCATGAGTATGTTTGCTTCTGGGCTTACCGCCCTAGCCAGCCTGTTCCAACCCTTTCAACATTTTTATATTAAAAGACAGCAAAGTTAGCAAAACAAAGAAGGGAAAAAAAGGGATCGGAAATTCAGAGAACTATTAAATCAGGGCAGCCTTGCTGCCAAATACATCTGGTAAGCAAATGAATCATGATCTATAACATCTTGCCACACAGAGTTACACCCGAAGGTTATCACCTGCTTCTATGCCAGGCACAAAAGTCAATGGATGTGCCCAATGAACCACTGCATGGAGCCAGTAAAAATTATGTTTTCTCTGTTAACATTAAAGCACTTTGTTTATAATTATTTCAAATGATCCTCGGACTCAGAGTGAATTGATACTAGAGCTGATTGGGAACCAAAACCTCCACTCCATAGAAAATTCCAACATTTAAAAAAAATAGTTCCAAATAGGAATGAAAAGGCAAAAATTTCCCACAAATTGAAAATTCTGAAAAACTTCAATTTGGTACCTTTGAAACGTTTTGTTTCAATAGTGAGCTAGACCAGATGGATGAGGCCATATCTTTTATTGGACAAGCTTCTGTTGCTGGAGAGGACAAGCTTTCGAGCTCCACAGAGCTCTTCAGGTCTGGAGAAGGTAACCAGTGCCCAATACCAGTGCTAAATACAAGGTGGGACAAAGGGGTATGAGGTATAAGGGGTTCACACATGTTGTAGGAGACCACTTAAAATTAAATGGACAATTAACACTTCTGCAGTTGTACAACAATGGAGGGTTAGGGATGGTCTACACTGGGAACCTACACTGGTATAGCTTCGTCTCTCAGGGAGGGTGAAAATTCCGCACCCCTGAGAGATATAGGCCATGTCTACACTACAAAATTACGTCGATCTAATTTATGTTAGCATACAGCCACCGCAGTTATAAAATTGCTTGTGTGCACACGTATTTGGCTCCTTGTGTCGTTGGTGCGCGTCCTCACCAGGAGCGCTTGTATCGATTGTATTGTCAGTGTGGGCAGGGCCGTCCTTAGGATTTATGGTGCCCTAGGCGGGATTATTAAACTGGTGCCCCTGTGCCTGACTTGCTCTTAACAACACAAACATAAGCTTACAGTATTGGAAAACTTGCCACATGCACGTTATTAAACCCAGTTTAACTTAATTAAGCACACTGTAATGCTGATGGACTAGCACTAAAGAAGTAGTGCTATAGAAAAAATTCTGATTTGACAGAATGATGCAAATAATATAATTTTTTAAATTTGTCAACATTTAAATTTGTCAACATTTTATTGGAAATTTATATGAAGAGGTATTGAAACAAGGATTTGTTTTTAATTAAAAGCAATCTTTCTGGCTTTTTTGGCTGCAAAATCAGTAATAATGTCATTGTATGACAAAGAGAAAGTGAAGTCTTGTTCGATTGCAAGAATAGCAAGACCAGTCAAGTGTTCCTGACTCATTGTAGAGCGGAGATAGTTTTTAATGAGCTTTAGTTTTGAGAAACTCCGTTCTCCTGATGCTACTGTTACAGGAATTGTCAGTAGAATACGAGTGGCAATGTATACATTAGGATACATGTCAACAAGTTTGGTGGTATGAATAAACTGTACGATGTCCATCACTGATTTTGCATGTGGCAACATTGGTGACAGTGTACTCAAATCTTTGTTCAGTTCAAGTCCGTTTAAATCAAAACTATCACCATGCTTCAGGAGGCTCTCTAGGTTCTTGCACTGTGACCTTGAGCTATGGGGCAGCAGCCGGAACCCCAGAGCAGAGGTGGGCTGAGCCACTCAGCCCACCGCTGCGTGCCATCAAAAATCAGCTCACATGCCACCTTTGGCACGTATGCCGTAGGTTGCCGACCCCTGCTCTATACACTAGTAAGGAGATGAGCATATTACAGTTGTTGGAGGGCTCTATTTAGCAGTAACAGGGCTATAGGAAAGTCAGTCAACATTTTTTGTTTCTCTGATGAAAACTGGCCCACTCCCTGCCCCATACCAAACTTGTCACAAATAATTGTCAACAACTTAATTTTCTGTTTTTGGCTAAGATATTGATTTTTTTTTTTTAATATTGAAATTGAATTCAGGATTGTTAGCAAGCATTTTTGGCAAACAAAGTTGTTAAATGACAATCTAAATGGCAACACAATACTGCTTTCATGCTTGGCTCACCCCCCAGCCTGCTGGTCCAACAGCTGCAGTAGAGGAGGAGATAGGTGGAAAACTGCAGGACCCCAAAATCCACCTCTTGGGGTGCATAGTAGCAACAGCAGCAGAAAACCCTCAGGTCCGATCACACACCAATGGGCACCATCGCCAGCCAAATGGACCACGGTGAAGTTAGCACAGCATCTGATCTCAGGGACGGGGCACCCATGGAGCCACAGCAGTTCATCCTGCCCTGTGCAGCTCCCCCCGGATGAGATGGATCGCTGCCAGCCCAGGGGACAGACGCGCTCCCCAGCTAGGGTGACCAGATGTCCTGATTTTATAGGGCCAGTCCCAATATTTGGGGCTTTGTCTTATATAGGCACCAATTACTCCCACCTAGGGTGACCAAACAGCAAGTGTGAAAAATCAGGACAGGGGGTGGGGGGGGGGGTAATAGGAGCCTATATAAGAAAAAGACCCCAAAATTGGGACTGTCCCTATAAAAGTGGGACATCTGCTCACCCTACCCCAACCCCCATCCTGATTTTTCGTACATGCTATCTGGTCACCCTATCCCCAGCCCAGCCGTGTGTGACCATTCCAATCCTGGCTGGCTGCTGAGGAAGTGAGTTACTTCCACTTTCATTCCTTCCCCCGCCCCCCAGCACCTCACCCAACCCAGCCCTGCCGGAGGGGAGGGGGAAGAGAGAGAGGTGCGCTCCTTGGGGGGGGGGAGAAGAATGGACGTTATGGGGGACAACAAAGGATACTGGTGCCAGAGCCGCCGAGCCTGCCTCACCTCACGCTGGGGGAAAGTCACACTCACAGGTGAGTTCCTTCCCCCACCCGTACCCCTACCCTTCCCAGAGACCCCAGCAGCCAATCCCCTCCCTCAGACTGTGCTGCATTCGGCTCTCTCTAGGACCCAGCAGCCCTGCTCTTACATGCTCCACTGCTTCCCGTCTGTCCGGGCTCCGGGTAGAGCGGTGCCCCCAGGTAGCGTGGTGCCCTAGGCGGCTGCCTGTTCTGCCTATGGCTAAGGACGGCCCTGAGTGTGGGGCTTTGTGGGATGTCTCCTGAAATCCAGTAACAGTCCACATAAGCAAAGCAGTGTCTACACTTACACTGTGTCGACCTAATTACATTGACTGTGACTCTGTGCAGCTCAGGGAGGTGGTGTTACTAAAACGGCATAGAGAGGCAGTTATGACAGCAGGAGCCAAATTTAAGTGAAAACATTTCCACAGCTAGGTCAACACAAGGCAGTTTACATTGACCTAACCATGTAGTGTACCAGGCCATAGCTATACCAGCCTAACTCCCGATGTAGACCTAGCTATCACCTTTCAGGGAGGTGGATTACCTACGCTGATAGAAGAACCCCACCTGTCGGTGTAGGTAGTGTCTACACAGAAGCACTACAGCGGTGCAGCTGTGCTGTAGTGTTTTAAGTGTAGGCAAGCCCTTAGTAGGCAGCAGGGAGTGTTACAAATTGTTGTAATGGGCCATCAAACCAGTGTCCTGTTAAGTCCATAGTTTTTAGTGCCCGGAAGGGTTATGAATTTAAGTTCCCAGTCTTGCCTGAGATCAACACAACTACAACACTTGTTTTAATAGTGTCATTTTGATACATTTCATTTTAACTTTTACATTATATTAAAATATTAAATATTATATACATGTATATATTTCATACATAATACATATAATATATCATATTAAAGTTAATATTTTAATGCAATACAAAAGCCCAAATGAAATTGAAATGACACTATAGAAACAAAACCTTTTGACACTGTCAACATGAAACGGTTTGACTCTTTTCCACTGAAAATGTCATTCCCATGTCCCTACAACATGCTCCAGTTTTTGACAAAATTGGATTTTTTGATTGAAAACAGTTCTAGATAAAATTTGCCCACCTCCTCTAACCAATAGTAAAGCTTGCTGCTTTATATATTCACCCATTTGCCAGCAGAGTGCACCATAAACCTTAAATCAAACAGACAAATGTAAGCAATGACTGTGTTCATTTATTGCCAGAGACACTAGGGCAAGCAACTGCATCTCTTGGTTTCCATAGTAACTTCTCTGTACCAGTTAAGCTTCAAGGGGGGAAAAAAATCAGCTGCCTCAGCTACTTCAAGCCAGCAGACTCTTTCACCAACAACTTCTTCTCATCTTACTTTTGGAAATATCACACATTACCAGCAGCTAGTTCCCCTGTAAATGGTACTGCTGAAGCTGTTGCGAGGCCCAATATGCGGACCCCTCTGCTTTGATTTATCTTGGGAACACAGTAGGATTAATTAATCCTCACTTCAAGAATCTTATACCCCATAAATCCCATTAGAAAAACCCAACCACTTCACCCCACTTCTCAGGAAAGATATAATAGTCACAGGCTGTAGTGTGAGCTCACTTTCCTAATATCTTGTTACCTTTGCTAAACATACTACAGAACATTTACCGGCCTGCTAAGGAGAGTGATCATAAATAATTAAAATTAAACCACACTTGTCACAATTAGAGAGAGGCTGATGCTGCAAAACTTCAGTTCCTGAGTTCAATACATTAGTGAATTTATCCTCACACACCCCTGTTAGGGAAATATTAATCACGCCTCCCCCACAAAAAAAAAGTTTGGTGAGTTGAGGTTCTTAGTATTTGATTTGGACCTATCTTTGGCCAAACTAAACAAACAAGTCCTATTGTGTGATGTAATACCCTGGAGTTGTTTGGGTATATTTTTACCGTGTGTTCATCTACTCACAAATTGTGATCATCTGCACTGGATCTCCTAGTCATCAGTGTAGGTAAGTGCCTGATCCAAAAACCATTGAAGCCAGTGGAAAGCCTCAATGGGCATAGATCAGGCCCATATTGAAGGTCTTCCGTAGATAGGGGACAGACGGAGTTATGACTATACCTTCACTAGCGTTGGACATTTTCCAAATTTGTGAATGTCTGATGGGTTCTACAATACTGATATCTTGGCTAATCAACCCAATCCTGGAAAGTACACATGATTAACTTGAGACAACGGCCATGGGTGTATTATAAATGCATAACACAGACAAACTGTTTCTCTAGCAATTTCACCCACTAATGTGGAGGTAGGAGATGGGACAATTCTCCTGTCTGTAGTAATCATTCTTAGTACTTACGAAGCACTTTCCACTAAGAAAGCACCTTGCAAAAGTCAACTAATTAATTTGTGCAGCAGTAAACGGTTACTGAGGAATGTGTTATTAGGTTTAAGGATTAAAATAGTGTCTGGAGCCTAAAAAAAAAAGTTCAAATATCTCTCAGTGTGGGAGTGCCTGCAGCCCATGGATCACCTGACGTTTGGCTCTATGATCTTAGGGACTGGATCAGGCAGGAGGTAGGTAATAGGCAAGGTAGGTAGGTCTGCAACCATGCTGACTGCTGGTGCTCCCAGTGGCTGGAGTCCAGTGCAGGTACAGGTTAACAGGGCTAGCTCCAAGAGATAAGAGAGACCTGGACATGGGAAGCAGATGAAGCTTCCACTGGGGGAACCTAGGTCCCTGCCCACCTCTCCCACACATGGCCCTGCCCACACTCCACCCCAACTCTGCCCCAGGCCCCCACCCCACTCCGCTCCCCCCACTCGCCGCATCCCTCCTCTCTTCCCTGCTTCCCCCGCGAGGCCCCCGCCACCTGCCGCTCCCCGCGTCCCTCTTCTCCTCCACCCCCTCCCCGCCAAGCCCCCGCCACCTGCTGCTCCCCATGTCGCTCCTCTCCTCCAACACCCTCCCCCGCCAGGCCCCCTCCACCTGCCACTCCCTGCATCCTTCCTCTCCTCCAACCCCCTCCTCCACGAGGCCCCTGCAACCTGCTGCTCCCCATGTACCTCCTCTCCTTCCTGCCTCCCCCACAAGGCCCCCATGGCCTGCCGCTCCCCGCGTCCCTCCTCTCCAACCCCCTCCCCCACAAGGCCCCCACCGCTTGCCGCTCCCCGCGTCCCTCCTCTCCTCCAACCCCCTCCCCCACAAGGCCCCCACCGCCTGCCGCTCCCCGCGTCCCTCCTCTCCTCCAACCCCCTCCCCCACAAGGCCCCCACCGCCTGCCGCTCCCCGCGTCCCTCCTCTCCTCCAACCCCCTCCCCCACAAGGCCCCCCACCACCTGCCGCTCCCTGCATCCCTCCTCTCCTCCAACCCCATCCCCCACGACGCTCTTGCTGCTCCCTGCGTCCCTCCTCTCCTCCACCCTCCTCCCCCACGACGCCACCGCCGCTTGCCGCTCTCCGTGTCCCTCCTCTCCTCCACCCCCCTCCCCCGCAAAGCCCCTGCCACCTGCCTCTCCCCGCATCCCTCCTCTCCTAAGCCCCCAGGATACGGCGGGCGGGGGGACCTTGCAGGAGAGGAGGGGAGAGGAGAGGAGGGATAGGGCGGGCAGGGGACCTTGCAGGAGAGGGCGAGGGGAGGAGAGGAGGATCCGGCGGGCAAGGGGACCTTGCAGGGGAGTATGGGGGAGAAGAGGAGAGATACGGCAGGCGGGGGGACCTTGCAGGAGAGGAGGGGGGAGGAGAGGAGGGATACGGCGGGTGGGGGGACCTTGCAGGGGAGGAGGGGGGAGAAGAGGAGGGATAC